>NW_024582529.1:782628-922628 GCF_018398535.1 Haplochromis burtoni | reverse complement strand
AACATGATGAGTATCTCACATCGAGAGCCTTGCACAGATTCCTGACCTCAACCCAACAGAACACCTTTGGGATGAATTAGAGCAGAGACCAAGCCAGACCTTTATCTCCAACATCAGTGTCTGAGCTCACAAAGGCACTTCTGAAAGAACTTTCTAAAATCCCCAAAAGATTTGAAGCTGTTATAGCTGCAAAGGGTGTGTCGACATCACATCCTTTGCAGCTATAGAATCTATAGATTAAGAATGGGATGTCACTCAAGTTCACATGCAGGTGAAGGCAGACGAGCAAATACTTTTGGAAATATTGCATATATATTATTGCTATCTTTCTTATAGTGGAAGTAGTTAGCTTCTAAAAAATGTTAAATGATTGAAATCACATGTATAATCCAAAACATACCTACTGGCTATAGAATTTCAGATCTAACTGGCCATATTCAAAACAGCTCTAGTAATATAGTTTAGGATAGACAGCAATGCAAGTGACGCTGATGCATTGACAATGTCTGCCAAAAAAAAACATAAATTAGATGAAGCGGGAACAGGCTCCTTTCTCTCTCCATCCATGACACGACAACATCTGCATTGCCTAAGGGAGCCAAAGTGAACAATGCAGAGTTCCCAGAAAATTCCCATACGTTTAAAGATTTACTAAACACAAGAATCAGCATCATCCTCCCTAAAGTGCAACACACCATAAGGAGGAGGGTGGGGGGATGAAATAAATCCGTACTAATTTTGCAGAGAGTTGACAAAAAGGCTCGGTGCTCCTCAGCGGAATGAGCCATTATCAAAAATGTATTCATGTTTTCACCCGGGCATCCGCTGAGCATTCACAGCTCATTCACTATTCATCCACAACATCATCGCTACAACAACCCTGAAACCTGAATGCTGATGAACGTGTGTGTGTGTGTGTGTGTGTGTGTGTGTGTGTGTGTGTGTGTGTGTGTGTGTGTGTGTGTGTGACAGAAAAATTGTGTAGTTAAATGTTCTTTGCTATTCCAGCGCAGGTTAGAAGAAGAGTGGGGAAGAAAAGAGAAGATAAGGTATGGAAAGAGGGCAGAGTTAAAGAAAATAAATAAAAGGAGAGGAAGTAAGATGAAGGAATGAAGTGATAAAACATGTAAAAAAAAAGGGGGGGGGGAAGCGAGTGAACGGATGATTAGAAAAGAAAAAAAAAAAAAAAAAAAAAAAAAGAAGAGGATGCCTGAGTGACACATGCATGAGTAAAGATGCTAAGACGGATAAACCCATGTCAAAGGAATGCAAAGACGACAGGTAAATGAGCGAAAAGAGGATTAAATAGGAAAAGAAGGGCAAGACTAATAGAAGATTAGGAGGAGCGTGTGATTACAGCAGGTGAAGACGCGATAAAGACAGATGACAGCCACTTTATGGGCACGAAAGATGGGAAACAAGATGGGAGGATAGAAGAAAGGATAAAAATTGGAATAAATAAGAAAAATTTAGAGGAAATGGAGGACAAAAATAAAGATGGGACGTGAATTTAAAAAAAAATTAACAGGAGAATCAAAGCAAAAGCTAAGCAAGAAAACATGAGTCAAAGATTTAAGCGAGGACTGGAGGAGAAGAAAACAGGATTATAGACTGAAAGATAACTGAAGAGGGAGGACTAAGATCAAAGAAACGATGGTGAAAAAAAGAAGTGGGAAGGGAAGAAATATGAAGTAAGAGAGAAGAGAGCAAAGAAGAGAGCAAAAGATGAAGTTAAGCCACACCATGCAAGAGGACAGCAGAGGAGATAAGAAGAAGAAGGAGGAGGGGACAACAGAGGATTAAAGAACTGAAGATAAAAGGAGAGAGAAAGAGACAAGATAAAAGTAGAGGACATATAAAGAGAGAAAAGACTTGAGTTAGGCAGAGAAGAGGCAGCAGGAAAAGGGAAAGGAGAAAGACAAAAGGGACAGAGATGAAATGGAAGGAATGAAGGATGAAGGAGGAGTGGAGCACCCTCTTTCTCCCAGTGAGGAATATTTGGATGCATATGAAGCTGTGCTGCGACAGAGCTGCTGCCCTCAAGTATTCAAGCTATTAACATTTATGAATATTGATGCGGGCAGGATGACGGGCTCCTACGCAGGCACTTTTTAAATCTGTGTGTGTTTAGCTGAATAAGTCTGCATTTTCAGCAAGCGTGCATGCGCGTGTGTGTGCGACTGTGTGTGCACATGTTTAGACAGCATGGTCGACATCCAAGCAAGATTCCAAACAATCTCTGCATGAACATTAAGGCTTATAAATGTTGAGCAGCAGCACATTTTTGTGTCACTGGGAACTTCTCACTGTGCCTGAGCACATCTGCAGTGTGTGAGTTTTCCGTTCAGCATGCGATCACTCACGTGTTTGTCTGTGTGCAGCAGCTGTGCGTGTTCGTGCTTGATTAACTCTTTGAGAATGCGTGTGGTGGTGCGTATTAGCGTGCTTCAATCACCTCTTTGAGGAGGAAGGAGGAGGCGGCAAAGGCAAAGGACCAGCCGTAGTGATAGTGGAAGAACTGCTCAGGCTCTCGAGGTCGGTTCATCACCTCATCGTTAATACTGGAGATGTACAAAACCAGACCCACCACCAGACTAAGACCTGCAAGAGCACAAATACACACATATGGTAATCACACAGTGAGAAAGATAGATGGTCCCGCTGTATGATAATATAGCGTATCCACGTCTCCTTGCATAATTAAAATATAACATCAGAAGATGAGTCAAGTGTTGGATGTTATTCTGAGCCATCTGCTTTCCCCAGAGCAGGCACTGGAACTCCCTCGGGAACAGGGTATTCCTGCAGGCTGGTAACCTCTATAAACACATATCTGCACATGAATATGCAGAAGTCGAATGAAAGGGACATGATTTAAGTTACAAAAAGCTTTCTGGTTTTTGTTTGCAGTCTGCTTGTCATCACAACTGAGTAGGCTGCAGTTAGATGCTGGTACTGTGCAGACCCTTTAGGAAACACAGAAGGTGTTTTATTTTTCAAAAACTTAATCTCAAAAACATGGATTATTATTTGACAGCGTTAAGGTTTTATTTGGTTTTCTAATATATAGCTTATATCTGCTTTCATAAACAAACAGCAGAGTACGGAACAGGAAAACTTGACCTAAACACCTTTAAGATCACACGGGAACACCTAGCTGTAGATAGTTGTAGATAAGCAGGACTCGAAACTCAAAGGGATTAAGTAAGAGAGGCAGATTTATTGCACTGTAGAAAAACTAAAAAAAAAAATACAAACTAAGAAAACGTAATCTAAACTGGAACCAAAGGACGTGGAAGCTAGGAAACAATAAACAGACAAACTAGACGCTAACTATGAACACCAGGGAGACCAAGGACCACAAGAAGTACGCACAGCAATGTGGGACAACGCAACAACTGGCAGAGGAAGACAGAGGACTAAATACACAGAGGATAACGAGGGGATGGGAAACAGGAGGGAAACACAGCTGGAAGTAATCAGACAAAATGAGACAGGGAGGAAGCAAAACTGAATGCAGTTGTGAAACACAGGATGTGAGACTGTGAAAAGAAAACAGGAAACAAGACATGACAGACTAAATATGAAATGTGGACACAGGGGAGGCAAGGAAACAGAACCATGAAGCATACGACATCAAAGAATTATAACTGAAACCAGAATTTACAGACCCAGTGCCATGACACTATCTACTGTTAGTCTTTAACCTCCTAAGACCCGAACTCTTCCACAGCATGCATTTTTAATTTCTCTTTGATATTTGGGCATGAATGTAAAAATAAAGAATTACCAGATTTTTTTTACCTTATTTTTCTTTTTAAGAAAAATAAGAGCCACATATGAGGATATTCGTTTAAAATTATGATAGAACAGTAGCAGTATAATGTCCTCGTAAGTGGATATCAGGCTCTTGTAGAGCAAAATTGAGTATTTTGGTCTAAATAACCCAAAATGTGATGTCCACATATGTGGACGCAGGTCCTAGGAGGTTAAAGTTTAGATAGGCCTCTGTTTGAGACACGGGGTGCGATGTACTCAACATGTGTAGATGCCATAGGATTGTTTATACATTTTAAGTTACTCTTTTCAATTAAATATGGGGTTCAATGTGTTTGCAAATCATTGCATTCTAGTATTAGTTCATTTTACACACAGTTTTTGAAGCAGTCATGGTCCTACAGTGGATTCATTAGCTCATCTCCACTGTGGAGAATAGTTAGGAATTAAAAAGTATAAATGGATTAAATAACATATCTAAAACACATACTTCTGTTTTTTGTAATAAAACGTGACCACAATGACTCAAAAATGATAACAGCTCCTCTGTGACCTTTACTGTCACCTTTTAGGGCTCCTGGAAATTAGTGTAGCCAAGAGGTTAAGATGAGTTTATTCTGACAATTAAAATAATGGACTGTCACTGTAAACACAGTAAGACAAAATACTGTACATACCAATGTTTTGGACAGGGCATAATATACTATAAGACACCACTATATACTCATCTAAATGTGCAAAGTGTATCATTTTTGAGTCAAAACAGTTTCATGTTAAATACAAGAGCAAAAAGAAAGAAACAAGCAGCTTATGACATTTAGTTCTCTATCCTTCATAAATGTTTAACAAACCTCCAAACTACAAATAACCAGTAAATCAGGAGGGGCGAGGCTAATGCTGCATTCCCCGGTTACCCTGAAATACTAATCCCATCTGAATGGGCCTTTCTTCTTGTTTGTGCGTGTGTGTATTTGTGTGCATGTGTGCACTTTGTAGCTGGAATAGCTAATGATAATGTGTCCTGCTTGTACTGTAAATAGACTGAGAAACAAGCTGTGCTGTGGCAAACAGAGATAAACAAGAACACAATCCCACAAACACACTTCGTATGGGAGAAGCGAAGCCTCATTAGGAGTGCGTCAGTTCCTCCCCTGTCGACAGACTAACCACAGCAACTGACCTGCAAAATCCTTCAACAGTGAAACCCTCTCATTCCAAACACAGCAAATGATGCAGATGCTTCCACTTAAAATCACCTTACAGCTCATTTTCTCTAAAAGTGTCACCGGCGAATTCATCTCATAGACTGTGCTACATAACACTGAATTAAATAAATAAATATATAAACGTAGCCTACATGGAGCTTCCAAAAATGTGTTAAGCCATATTTAGGCTGCTACACTGACATGTCACAGAGACTCTGTAGCTCAGCAGATCTGCTGTGCTCCTCCTTAAAAATGTAAATGCATGTCGGACACAGCTGCACAACATGATGTCATGAATTATCCTATCATTGTTTTCCCCTATGTTGATGATTGAGACAGCTTACAGTGAAGACAATATTATTTAGGAACATTGTAGCGATTGACCCAACAGACTGCAACAATTTGAGGAGTGTTTATTGCAAATCGCATAAAAATGCTTGAAAAATACATGACAGGTTCAACACCCACTTTAGCTTTTCAGCTGGTCTCACACACACAACTTCCTCCAGCTCTCCAGCTTCACTATGTAAAGGGAGAAGCCTCGTTAGTGAAATCCCCGACACCTGTCCCTCCAGCCTCCTTGGCACTGCCTCACTCCTCCCCTGCAGCTGAGCCAGGGACCACACCTCCGCCACAGATATATTTATCAAGCAATAGATGCAACCAGTGCTGGTCAAGCACTACTCCTGACTGAAAATACATGTTCACTAGATACTTTTTCTTTGTGTAACAGACTAATATCTAGGATACAAAATAGTAATTGACCTTTCAATTTCAAGAAAAGATAAAAGTTGACAAGAAAAATCCAACAAAAGACAACAGGGTGCATGATTCAGGTGACTGAACAAAAAATGACTGACTGGGTTTTGAAAGCATCCCACCTACAGAAAAGTCAGTACATATCAAAAAGAAAATTGTTATCATATACTGTATTTACAGGCAACAAGACTTTGGTGAGTACTCATCTATATTGTGATATTTTTAAGTTCAACGTCAAACCGCTCTATTAGTGGAAAACGAAGGAGATTAGTCTGAACACTGTATTTCCTTCATTTGGCCATCAGATGGCAGTGTTGTGAACAGAATGCACATCTCAGTAAAAGCCTCCCAGACATGTGGTGCTAGGACCCATGAACACACATGAATGAGCACACACACATTCATTGGAGAGGAGGTGGAGAAACAGCAGAGAGGGGAGAAAATTACTGGAGGAAGGACAGACAGGAGAAAACAGAGGAAACAGCTGGTACACAGTCACCATGTTATAACCTCAGGCTGCTTTGTGACTGATGGCAAGTTTTCACAAGACAAATACACACATGCTGATTTTCTGCAACCGCGTGATGTCATTCTCACTGATATGTGGAGCGTGCTCTTTTATGGCAAACAACAAGAGAACAGCGCACAATAGAAGTGAGCTTAAGTGTCGTCAATTTGCTGTTCAGAAGTGAAACTGGCAATCATCAGCCATCGATTTCTCACCTAACGCTTTCAGCCGTGAACAACAGGACAGAAATCTTCTACTTCTCAAAAGAAGCCCAACAATTGTTGTTGATTTTTCTTTTTTTTAAGCCACAGAACTTCAGCAAAGGTGAAAAGAGGCTGTCAGGGTTTATTCTGAGAGTCTGTTTTCCAAACAAACAAACAAACAAACATAAAACTAAAAAACAGAATAAAAAATATAAAAACTGATCCTCTTTCAGATGCTCTTAATAGACTTTTTTTTCATTAGTAGACTTCAAATTCCCATTTAAAGACCACATAATTATAGAGTTTCAGTCTTAATGAAATGTGGCATCGACGAGATGGTCATGAGACCAGTTACGGCTTGGAAATGTGCAGCTGAGGAAAAGATAGACGCAGAACTAGAGGCAGCTACAGATCCTGAGTTGGGAGTGACAAGGACGGAAAGGATTAAGACAACTCTGGTTGGACTCATCAGCTGCAAGAGAGGTGTTGTTTAATTAGCTTGGACACATGGAGAGGACAGATACTGGGTATACTGGGAGAAGGATGTGGAAAAGCGAGTTAGAATAGAAGAAGACCGAAGGTAGTTACGAGATGCGTTGACAGACGACATGCATGCAGGTGTAGTTTATATAAGATAGAGGTGTCACAACACCCATTATTTTATGAAGCCTTATTGTTTGAAGATTTACTTTATTTTCACTTAGCTTTTAGAAACAAGATGCGATCAGCGACAAACATGAAAAGGGCTGAAAATCCAAAGATATACAAACTCATCTGGCCATCACTCATCGATCACAAGGCGACCCTAAAGCATGCCCTCCTTTATTGACCTAAATAAAGGTCAAGGTCACGGGAACTTGAACTCATCAGACGTTTTTAGTAAATGCACCTATGGGGGGAATTTTAAAGTCCTATGTCACCAAGTTATCACATTCACAGACTTGGGTGTCCACTGTGCCCACCCACGGACACACTGGGTGATAACACATGATATATATTTATAAAAGGGAAAATAATGAAAACATATATATATATAAAAAAACAGAAAAAACAATGCGTATTAATGCAAATTCTATCATGTGTGCATACACATATTTGGTGTTTGGTAATATGTGTTTCATGCACAGATTTGTGTGTTTGACTCGTGTCGATGCATAGATGTGTTTCTCCTTGGCTTGGCGACATTCCTATGACATCATGTGTCCAGTCAGCACTCCACCATGCTAAGCTGGCATCTGCGAGGTAAAGCTCCCACATGCACGAAATAATAAAAAAGGAAAGAGAAACAGGAAGGTGATGTCATCTTATCGGCTCATAGTAAGAGAGAGAGTGACTTCAAGCAAAACGAAATCTCAGCAACTAATGGACCATCCAAGGAAACTGAGCAAAAACGTCACCCGGCCTTCCTGCAGCGACACGAGGAGGTGATGTCACCTTGTTGGCTGCACTGACTCTTAAAGCACAACTGAGACACTAAGCTCATTAAAACAAAATCCTGCTGGACCCTCGGACAAAGCAGCTCTGTTTTTCATACTGTTGATCCACATTTGTTTTTAATAGATTGAATTTTTACTCCTACCTGTTTTCTCAGTGGTTTGTTTTAACACATTAGGGATACTGACCACTGATCAGTGTAAATCATTTACAGATATTCATAGCGGTACTTGCATGTGCATGTTAAAGTGAGATTTTAGTCTAACAAAGGTGGTTTTATTTTTACTGTCATTACTCTTTAGGTCACCATACAAGCAAATAACTTGGTCTGCAGTATTTTACAGCAAATTTAAAATCAATGTCACATTCTCACTCAGTCTTTTACAAGATGCTCTAAGTGAGATATAGATTAACTGGTAAAGGAAAACTAAAATCACAAAGGAAAATGTGTCAGTCACAGGAATTTACAAGTCTGCTGGAACAAACACTAGTGTGCTTTCCACATCTCCCTTATCCGGCTGCGGGACAGCATCTGAACTGAATGCACAGATGTTTAATGTACCAATTTTACATTTGCAGGGCTCTAATTTGCAGCTGTCACATTAGACATAAACAGCAGCACTGAGAGTGCACCGAGTGCATATGCTCCTTTTATTTCACAATTTTCTGACAGATGCTCTCTTGGCTATTTTGCAGTATCTGTCTTGACTTTTGCCTGCCATCGCCTCTGATAACGTCTGACTGAAGCAGGCAGTCGCTCCTTTTGTTTTTTTTTAAAGAAGTGAAACAACACATTTAATGTGTGTTTCTGTGCACAGAGACTGAAGCAACAAACCTGAGTCAACAAAGAGGGATTATTACCTATTATTGCTGAATTGGGTTTTTAGGTGTTGTTGAGCCAGTAAAATAAAACGTGGTCAAAGAGTCCAAAGACAAATCTCTTTCATAACCCATTTTCATTGATACTGCTGCAGCACAATACAGTCTCTGGGTATAAAGTATGTTACCACCTTAGAAAGATATGTAAACAACTACCATTGAATCCATTTCCATTGGTGAACATGTCTCTCCAAAGCTGTGGACATTAAGTTGTCACTATGACAATTTCTCTTTGGTTGGCTGCAAGGATTTGCTCCACTTTAGTTGAAAGAGGCATTAGTGAGCTCCAGTACTGACAAGAGGTAAAGGGACCTGGCTCGCAGTTAACATCCCAAAGGAAGATGAGCTTTAAGTCGGGTCTTTGTGCAGGTTCCTCTGCACAAAAATAGGGAAAACCTCTTCTTTGGCGGCATGATAAAAGGCACTGTCATGTTGAAATACATTCAAAAATGTTGGAGACACACTGCTGTTTAAAACTCTATGTTTTGCTGGAGATGAGCCCATGCCTCCGGGCCAAATATATCTAGTCAGGGTTGTCTGCACACTTTAAGCCGCATAATATAATTTGGGTGAGTGTTACAGATAAAGTAAATCTCGTTTTTTAAAAGCACCATACGGGTCACCAAGTGTGACCACACAAAACAGTTACACCTAGTAACTTTCCACTGGGATAGAATTCGACTGCATTGGAAGTTGATGTCCAGTCCACTTACTGCAGTGAGATAATGGGAGAGTTTTGGCTCAGATCCCAAATGTGTCATCCCGAATAAAACCAACCTTCTCATTACTGAATTTCTGATTGAAACGTCAAAATGTACTAAAGCTACTTTCCAGATGGCTTGACTTATGTTGAAAGTTTTTACCAAAAGCCCACAGCAAGACCTCAAATCACTGCTGCCCTGTAGCTCCTCCAGCGGAGAGCAATTATTTGGAATTAAGCCCCATTCACTGTTCAGCCAGCAGCAAGAACAAGGTATGGCCTGACAAGCTGTCAGCTGGGAAACGCTTAGAAGAGCTGCAGAGTGAATCTTCATCCACCGAACCGTCTCTTTTATTAACCTTTAGGAATGTTGACTTTTAACAAGTGCACTTCTCTTCTGCTGCCTGGTTGCTATTTAACATCTTATCTAAGCAGACAGGTGAAAGAGGAGTTTGACACCTTCAAGGCTTAGGTGTTCACAACTGTTATGCTACAGCACAACAAGAAAGAGAAGAGATTTCTAACTACAATCCAACTAACTGTAAGGACAATAAGTTAAAAATGCTATTATAGAAACTATAACCTCAACCACTATAATCCCTAATAGACTACAAAGCTTTTGCTAAAGCCTTTTTTTCTGTAGCACTGCGATGAGCTTTAAATCTTCCATCATCACGGACTGTAAAGCCTGCAATTTAAAGCGAGGCAAGGAGAGACTGACCTGCAAGCAGTTGATGAGAGTTCACAGTTGGATTTAATCACCTGATCATAAACCCCTGAGTGTGCCTGGCGGCTGAAATGTCCTCAGGATGTGCATATGTTCCATTAATTTGATGGAGCTCACTTTTATTTTTTGGCATCAATACAATGAGAACATTTGATTTTGTGTTTCTTGTATAACCAGAGAATGTGTTTTCTCTCTGCAGACCCTCCGTCCACAGATTTTACGACAGCTGTGCGCTTATGTTTGTCTCCGAGGCAGCTCTGCAATGACCGAAAAAAACAGCAGAATAATTGGAAAATCAGGAAACAAACTGTGACAAGTGTAGTTGTGTGCAGTTGTTCCATGAGTTCTGTGAGGTTTTGATTGTTTCCATGAGTAAACAACAGTTAGTGTGCACAGGCTGAGGATATTTTATTTATCCCACTCACACTTTCGGTTCAGATTAACTTTACCTGATAGAATGAAGAATATACCAGAAACGAAGGCGAGGATGGTGCGCTGCGGCCGAATGTGCCCGATATTGCTGATTACAAAGGCGGTGAAGACAAAGAGCAGGGAGACCATGGGGAAGGGAGTGGCGGTCCGGACCATTTCTGAAGAAAAAAAGGAAGGAGGATTAGTAGAATGAGTGTGTGATACGAATAAAAATGAGGAAAACTCATAAAAGTTTAAGCCTTCAGAAATGGTCACATTAATCAAGAATAATTTAAAATGTTACCAAATTATTTCCTGAATTAAAAATAAAGCTTCGAGCAAATTAACTACGACACATGAAGTCGATAAAGTGGATTTTTTTCATAATGTGCAGAATATTTCTCTAAAGCCCAAAAATGTCTAATGTCATGTTGCTGCACATAATAACAACGTTGTGACTTTGTGTTTGGGTTGTTTTGTGTATTTTAAATGATTTAAGGTTTATCATGTTGTTACATCTATTTTTTTTTTTTTACAAAGTCTGTGTTTTCTTTAGTCGTGGGAAAAGTGGAAAATCTGCCCCAATGACCACTGTAACCACACAGGTGTAGCATACTGTAGCACACCATTTCACCATAAAACTATCAAACCATTAAGAGCCAGATAACTACATTTAACATCATACTGGTTGTTGTATGTAATATTATTTCCAATTGCCTTTTATTTTATATAGCCTCAGCTTTATTGTGGTTGGTCTGTGTAAGTTCTTAGTCATCTACTTCACGGTACTCGTAAGCACTTGAGTTGGAGGCAAATGGACCTTCTTTTACGATCATGAAGTTGTGTCACCTCTCATATGAAAAGCTTTGCCAGTTCTAAAAACTGATGGCGAGTTCCAGGTACTAAACTCATTGTTGCGTTGTCACCTTGCAGGTGGTCCTGAGAGATGTCTACACACGACGTCACCACGTGAGTCACCAAGGGTCACATGAATGAAGGTGTGAAGTAAAGACGTGCAAAGAATTTTTCTCATGCACAACATCCCGGTTGAGCAGAGCCAGGGCAAAACTAGTTAATCTCAAGGACAAAACAACTAAACACAAGCTGAACAACATTATGTATGCAATGCAATGCAATGCAGTGAGGGGTATTAAGACTGATACCTACTGGAGACACAACCGACACAACATAGGAGAGCCAGTTCATTAGGATGAGACTGTGTATCCCCTTTTATTTACAAGAACAAGAATTACTTCTACTGTACTGAACAGTTAAGATAACACTTTGTCTTTTTGTGTTGTCAGAAATCTTCAAGTAAGCACAGGAACCAGAAGTCTGCTGCTCGCTCAGTGTTACGTTGAGTAAGGTCTATGATTTATTCAGTAACCTCTCCGACGGAGCTGCTGCAGTGTTATGACTTGTGCATGTACCTGAGGACATTTATCTAGCATTAAGCGGCGCACACGTCTTCCCCCTGGTGTCTTTAACAACACTGAGTGTGTGCTTTACTTCAAAGAGCAAAATGCAGAGGGCTAGTTCATAGTGTCAACATCTTGAATCATTAAAACAGCTCAAAGACAAAAGGAAAAAAAGAAATGGTGAACTCTGAAATAGTTTATCTTTTTTTTTTTTCAAATAAAAATGTTGCTTCATAGGTTATTTGATTAACAACATTTGATTTAAAAAACAAATCTGGCATAATTGGCTTAATTTATGAATTCCTACAAAAAGTTTGAGTTAACAAAAATCATGTTAGCAAACATGCAGACATGCCTGGAGCATTTGTTAGCACACGAGGAAATGGTTTGGCACTTGCTCATCAGTGGCATCTGAATCAGTGCAGTTTGTCCACAGCCTAATGCTCAGCTGTGCCACCAAACATAAACTAAAGAGTGCACCAATCTTCTTTCTGCTGAAAATGGACTAGACTGTTTTCATTAGATCTTGCACCAGATGCTTCCATTTCTTAGACATCAGTAACCTACATGGAACAGATATTTGAAGGAAGAGAAAACTTATAAGCCAAACCTGAAAGCTGTGCATCTTATGTCTGAGAGTAGAAGAAAAATCATGAGTGAAATGTGAATTTTCAGTATTTGGGTGATATTAGATACAGAGCTAACACAGGTTACACCTATACACTGGTAATGTAGGACAGCCATGGTTCCTCTAACTAAGAAATCGTGTAAAATTTATTCATTTTTAATACTCTCATTACTTTTGGACTTTTGTAATACTCTGTACACAAGCCTGAGTTAAAATACCATTTCCTGCCTCCAGCTTGTTGAAAATTCAGCTGCCAGAGTTTTAACAAATTCAAAGAGACAGGACCACATTGCATCCCACATCCCATTTTTACAAGGCCACACTGGCTATACACATTTGATATCAAATTGACATTAGTTACATTTACATGGCCTCCCTTCTGCATCCATTACAGTTTTACTCAGGCCTCACGACTTGAGCCACTGCCTTTGTTTCTCAGGTCAGACTGGTCTAACCGTTCCATCAGCTCATTAAAGAAGGCACTTTCTGTTTTAATCGTATTTAACCAGGAAAAAAACATCCATTGACATTAGAAATCTCTTTTACTATAAATAATTTATATTAAGTAATTTATTAATTAATTTATTGTTGTATTATTCAGTGTTTATTTAACTTTTCTATTTTAACATTTGTATTTGTTGTTGCTGTTTTAACTCTGTTTATTAAACACATCGTGGGGTTGTGACCCTGGGTGTCAACTCTTTTGCGTTTTGTAAAGCACTTTGTAACCAACGTTTGAAATGTGACATGAATAAATTGTAATATTATTGTTATATAAATCTCTTGAAAGTGGTGCAGTGGTGGAGACATGCAATGATCTAATGTAGCAAAACCAAACACATAAAACAAAAAACTGTATTTGTTAGAGTTAAATTGTTAAATGTTTGTCATTTTTATGTTTACCATTTGTACAGTGTTTTAACTCTGATGAAAGAAATTCCACTGTCCAGTATTAAACTTCACATATACCCTGAACTGTAAGCAACATGTAAGCCTTTAGAAACAACTTCTGACCTTCTGATCTGTATATCACATGTATAAACATTTTCTTCCAGACATATATACTCCATATGTTGCACAAATAGGTGTTCTGTCTTTAGGAGAAGTGTTTTAATGTTTTAATGGTAATTAACTATTCTGTTTAATCAAAGACATTTTCATAATTGCCCCACATAATATCTTCCAGTAACAAGTGTTTTTTTTTATTTCTACCTGAACCACCAGAGAGCACCTGTCAGATCAGTCATCAGAGCCATGCAACGCTCTCCTCTTTCCTTTGTTCTTATGTTACAGACCCACACAAGGCATCACAAAAACCACGTGTAAGGAATATTTAAGTCAACAAAAGATATGTATGCATGTGTTTTGTGTGTCTGTTGTTGAGTGACTCATAGAGTCACAGCTCTATTTAGCACTGAGAAGACAAATCAGCAAACAACTGTAATAATAGACTGATGTGAAACAGATGTAAAGACAGAAATGTTGGTGAGTCTGGTCTGTCTTCCTACGAGAGACTATTTCTCTAGTTGCAGATTTAAAAGAAGGTAGAAGCTTTGAAATTTCAAATAAATATAAGAGTCTGTGTGTGTATGAAAGTGACTTACTGAGTATGTTGGCTGTGTTTTCTGTTGTGATCTCTATCTCTGGCTCTGTGAAATATTCCGATGCCACACATCTGCCCTTCTCGGACCCTGGGGGGGAAAGAAAAAAGTGAAAAAGAAAGAAAGACGAGAAAAAGGAAAGCCACAAGCGGGTAGCACGGTTGGACTTGTTTGGGTGGCAAACAGTCGGGGGATTATGCGCATGCAGAAATAAAACCAGTATAAACAAACAAAGAGGTTATAAAAACCCAGAGAAAGGGCAGACAGCCAGACTGAGACAGAGCGACAGTGGAGACAAAGAGATTTAGAAAGGACAAATAAAATGAGAGGTGAAAGAGAAGCGAGGCATCTCAAAAGAAATGAGTTTAAAAAAACAGAAACAGGGAGGCAGAGAATGGAAAGGAGAGAAAAAGTGAATTAGAGGCAGAGACAGATGGAGGTCAGGAGGTTCGGGAGAAAACAAGGTCTGAGCAGAGAGGGAGAGGAGCTGAATGCAGACACAACGATTAACCTCAAACTGTAGCCACAGACACACACATGCAATACACAACACGCAAACCTGACATCTGTATGTATACAAAAACATAACAGAAAACGATGCACAAATCTGCAGACAAATGTGATAGCTCTCCTCCCTCTCTCACCCACACACTCTCTTCCAAATGCCACTGGCGTTTTCCCTCCTCTGACCTTTTGTACCAGGCGTCAGACAACAGGGAAACACAAACATGGCCACCTCCCCAGAGCAACACCATCATGACCCGAAAGACAGAGACAGCTACTGCAATAAGGACAGCTATTTGTGTTTCGGTGTCCTGCCTGCTGGTGTTTGTTTGCGTGTACGAGTGAAAATACCGTTTTTATCATTCGGTTCAAAAACAATTATCTAACAAAGCCAAATTCTGCCAGAGGTGACCTTTTCTCCCATTCATAATAAATATTGTACTTATTTTAAGAAGTTAGATTTGGGCATAGTCTTTAGCTAGGCATCATCCAACAGCTGATGTCATGTTTGGATCTTATTTACGAGTTTAATGCCCATAATATGCTCAAGTTAAATATTTGTGATGTTTCAGGACACTCAGGGCACTCAAAATGTCTCTAATACTTCTGTTCCTGACTGAGTATTATACAGCTTATCTGGGGGTAATTTTTGTAATGGAAAAATCTGTGGGCTGCAGCACCTCACAGTGAAGCCCCGCCAATAGCCACTGATGTCATTGGCTCCAACTTAGAAGCCACTGACTTTGTGGTGGGTCTCAGTATCTACCAGAGAAATTCCTGCATTATGGTGAATTTTTTAATGAACATTTTTGCATCAATTTATGGTAAAGATGTCTGGAAAATGTGTCACGGCTTTCTGGCATCAAATAACGATCCTCAGCTTTTATCCCTGCTGAGTCAACACACATATACGTGTATTTATTCTCCTGCCCTCTTTTTTGATGCTCCACATTGGGTACCAGCATTTGTCTGTAGAGAAAGGGATAAAGGTAGTCTAACTCAGTTTCTGTTCCTCTGCAGTCAGTCAGGACACGGGTCCTTGTTGCACATGAAGGTTACCATGTGCACGGCTGCTAATGCTGTTTTCATTAGCAGCTGTCATGCATTGTTTAAGCCTTGAACACAACAAATGTGACAGAGCAAAATTTATTTGAACCAGTGTGCCAAGAAAAAAGTTAATTCATTGTAAACATTGTGCAACATGAAATCAATATATTTTAACTGTTTCACTTCGATTCATAACTGTCTATGGAAGCAGTGTGGAACAGATGCAGTGCTCAGCGTTTATTTTAAGACTGATTTTTTTTTGCAAAAAGAGTGGATTAAGAGAGAAAATTCAATAATGTTAGTCCCTCAGACGAGGTGAACTTTAACTGTACCAGCTGCGAGCCTTAGACTGAATGGCAAAGATAAGGCTCTCCCTTTGGGTTGCACGTTTCATGAATTGCTGCCATATGTTTTTCACTGTTGTGTGTATATTTCAAACCAGACATTAGCATTTTATCCTTGAAATGCCGATCAAAAGCCACACTTTGACAAATAAAATAAATATGCAATAAAATAAATATGAAAGAAGGCGAGCAGGACTATTAAAAAATGGGTAGCCTGCTGTACATGCACATCTATACAAATTGTTTTGTTTAATAATGTGTCTGATTTTTGAAGAATAAGTATATTCATGGCAAAAAAAGAACTTTGCTGTGGGATAGCAGAATAAATGTATAAACAACTGAAATTAATGGCATCAAATTATCTTTATAATTACCAGTTGACTTAAAATATAACTAAACTGAGTTTATGTAAATATAATTAATTTTATACTGTGGAACTGTTACCAACCAGCCACAAAGCAGACCCTCCAGAGGCCAGAGTGCAGCGCCATCTTGACCTCAGTGGTCTGGTTCTGCTGCAGGACGATTCCCTCCTCCATCAGCAGCCAGTAGTCTGTCGACACAGCGACGCCCACCAACAGCAAACCGCAGGCCCCAAAAACCGACGAGAGAAGTGTCAGCGCCCTCGTACTGAATGAACTCATCTGAGGAGAAAGGAGATAAAATCACGGTGATCAGTGTTGCTTGTGATAAATACAGCAGGGATCAGCATGCAGGAAGACAAGGAGGAGAAAACAGTGAATTAATTTGCTGGATTAAACAAATTAATCAAAGAGGGGGAAAAAAGAGCTATACCACAGATCGGGGGCGGGAGGGCCTACAAATAGTGGGGCGGCACAAAAAAACAGAATTAATGTTTCAACTCATTGTAGGGTGTTTTCCTCTCTCTTGTGCTCACGTTTATAAATAGTATTACCAAAAAGAACAGTCTTGCTGGGGGGCAGGAAATCTGGGGGTGTGGACACCCCCTTGGTGGTGGCCCTGACACAGTACAGCATTATCTATTGATTTCTGTGGTGTCAGTTAAAAAAAATGTGGAAAAGAAGAGATGACGAGGACACACAACCTGTCTTGAGTTTCACTGACCTCAGCTATGAAATATGTGCATGGACAACCTAAGAAAAAATAAACCACTTTCTTGTTGAAAGGCAGTATAACATTCAGGTTAACTGCTTATATCAAGCAGCAATTTAACAAATATTTTTCATTTTATGAAGCTGGATCCTTAAATACACAAATGCAACACCTTCTCTCTAAATATGTTATAAAATCCATCATTTTCAAAACTAGACCTTGAACGTTTGAGCCTCTTTATCCAGTGTTTAACATTCTTCATATTAAAGTCAAAGATTTTAAGAGCAATAATGTCTTTTTGTATCTCTCCATAAATCAGAAATTGCTGTCTTATTAAAAATGTCCAACACTTATATGTACATATGTACATTTTGGATATTTTCTGTCCGTCCCTCTGAAAGAATACACATTGTTGAAGTAAAATAGCAATGTGTATACCAATCCTGAAATTTTAAGATATTTAAGATGATTTGTAATATATATATATATATATATATATATATATATATATATTAAATATATTATATTAATCTATTATATATATATATATATATATATATATATATATAATATATATATATATATATGTGATGTGTATGTTATGTGATGTGTGTGTGTGTGTGTGTGTGTGTGTGTGTGTGTGTGTGTGTGTGTGTGTGTGTGTGTGTGTGTGTGTGTATGTGTGTGTCGTTAAGACTGTAAAATTTGCAAAGATTGAGAAGCGGACCTGAAAATTTAAAACAAGAAAGGAAAAAAAGTTAAGGAAAGACAACAATGTGACAAATTATGCTCGGAAATATTTTGAGTTCAGCAAAAAATGACAGAAGGCAAATGAAGAAAAGTTTATTGAGGTGTTAACAAGTCATCTCCTGCAAGGGAGAAACAAAACATCATTTGACGAGTGAGAGTGAGAACAGGGATGACTTTGATCCTACAGTAACTGAGGTCCTGATTGTTTGAGAATAAAAGGCTGTGTCAAAAATTTGTTCTCTTCAAAGTTAATTCATTCAATAATCATAATATCTCAAAGTTAATTCATTGCATATATACACAGTTAAGAATGGAAAAGAACATTAACAAATAAAAGAAAAAATATGGAAGCTGCAAAGCTTTGGTAAATAATAAATAATTTTCACTAATAGTTAAAATTGTGGTCTGGTCACAGTTTTGTTTTTCAATCTTCTGGATGCTGCTGAGGATCAGTAAGTAGCCAAAATGATTTTGGCAACGCTCACACTGTGACTGGCTGATCAGCTTCTTCTCGTATTCGGTGTGTCAGGTTCCTGCATTGCATGCACATGCATTGCAGGTTGGCACTCACTAGGTGGCAGAAACGCTGCCTCTGCCATGTATCACTTCAACTGTTGACAAGCTGAAAAACATCCTGGTCTCATGTACACAGAAACACGACAGGGCTTCATACATCCAGTCAAAATGGAGGTCACATTCAACATGCTGAGGACTGAGGCAGCGAACATGCTCGAAAACCGGCTTTCAATTTTCAGCTGTGAGCTACTTTTACACGGACATAAATTAGAGAAATAATGCAACTGTCTCTGCTACGAGCATGCATAAATTTATACTAATTGGCAGGCCACCTGCAGTCCAGTTCACCTTCAGCGGTGTACAGTGGGAACCATTAATTAAAGCTGAGGCTGAAGCGTTAATGCAGTTCGATAATTGCCATGGTCTTTACTCATGACAAACAAAATGGCATCAGCTACAAAATACACATGTATGCACAGTTTGAGCTCCTGATCCTCAGTGACAACACATGTAAAAAGCACTGATTTATGATAAGATCAATTTTAGAATCACCTATTTTTTCCTTCTTGTCTTTGTGTTTTGGAAATCTTGTAAAACCAGTTTTTTCCTCATGTAGAGAAAATGAGAAGCAGTCATCCAGGAGATGAAATAATCCCTCAGGAGACATTTATTATGGAAATACGTGATATGAAGGAGAAGAGAGACGAGCACACCTGTTAGAGCAGGTATGATCATACACTTCTGATGTTTATCTTTCCACAGAACATTTTCAGTATTCTCCTTTCTGTCTACAAACCCCTGCACACAGTGAACAAGGGAACACAGTGGGGCTCTGCACTTCCTCAAACTAACAATGACATCATATATTACACAAATAGCATCATGTATATAAGACAGGTCAAACATAAAAAGCTTCACAAGGCAAAGTGAAAGATTTTTGTGAAGGATTTACTTTGAGTAGGTCCCTGTAATAAGGTGGGGGAGTGGAACAAAGGTAAGGTGTCTGTATTTTGTGGAGGCCTAAAAGCGTCGGGCTCAGTGGAACTTCTGTTTTCCTTTGTTGAGGGTTCAAGTCAAGACAACTGCTAGTTTGAGGAAGGGCACAACCTCACTGTGTTCCCTTGTTCACTGTGTGAAGGGGTCAGTGGACACAGAAGGTAGACATATTTACATTACACACATATAGATATATGTACATTATACATATAGCATCATGTACGTATATAAGGGAAGTCTAACAGGATTTGCCATCTCTGTCAACTTTCCATGATATCTAAAGACACATTTTGCAGCTGGTCTTTATGATGCTGTTTAGAAATAACATAAGAGAAATTTGGAAATGTTTCCTGTCTCCACATATCATGTAAGTTCAGTCACATGTTATTTTGTACCTTTCTTTAAACATGTTCCCAAGTTTCAAACAACAAAACTTGTGAACATGTTCTCTGAAGCAACACATAATAGTGTATCACCGAAATTAAGCCTTTTACTTTGAAAAGTATCTGCATTATTTTTGGACCGAACTTTTAAAGGTGTGATGAGGCTTTAAAAAAAAAAGATAACAATGACAAAGTTATTCAATTAATTTTAGATTTTACCATCAAACACAGAACACAAGTCAACCTGCTGAACTCCGTGAACTCAGTGTGAAGAGTCTGCAGAAACGCAGCAGCTTTACTGCTGTAGGTCTCACAACAAACGTCGTCTCCATTTTCAAAAACATTTTAATTTCATATAAAAGGCAGACATTGCTCTTTTTGAAGAGGATATTTATGGTTACATTGAATGGTTTTCATGCATTACTATTAATAAATAACAGTGAAAACAGGGCGTTAAAGGAGGTACACTGACTTTTACGATGCTGTTTATGAGGTGAGGCCGATAAGAGACCAGCCAAGAACAAAATTAAGTCAGGAGACAAGATCAGAATTGAAGCGAAAGGAAGCAAGAGGAAGAGTGAGGCGTGACATCATCGCTCAAGTAAGACGGTGCAGAGCACATTCAGCAGTGTCAGAGAGAAGTCGCTCACCCAAGCATAACTCACCCATTACAAATATTTGATATGGTAAAACATCCATCAACAGAAACCTCCTGCGAAGATGATGGCACTAAGTATATGATGGTGTACGTGCGAGTGCACACGTGTAGGAGATTGCAAACGAACAGGAGACATGAGGATGTGCACAGAAGCAGAATTTCTGGGGAGTATCAATGCCTGACTTTAATAAAAACTAGTTTAGCTTTAGCTTTAAGAACTCAGCCAAGGACCAAAGATCTCAAATAGCTAAGCTTATGAAAAGGTTATGTCTTTTTAAAATTTGAACAAACTGTAGAGAGTATAACCTGCATTAATTTTTCAGGCAACACATACATTTTGAAGAAGGACTCAGTATAAATACATGACTCCAAACATACAAAATCTGCAGTCACATGCACAGTCAGAGTTATACCTTGACTTGTTATAAAAAGGAAAAGCAAAGCGAGGACAGTGACTTTGCCCTTTCTGCACAGTCGAGTAAGACGTCACGGACACTTTCAGAGACGTCACTGCCTCCCAAAGTCACATCCTCTGAAAAAGACAAAAGTGATTGGTGCTCAAGTAAATAAGCATCAGTCTTAGTGCTGCAAATGTCAGACTCAACACGAGAGGCAATCAGGCGCTCAGTGCTGCTGACTCAAAACACAAAAATCCATCCACCACTTAGACCAGAAGAGACACAGTCGAGTACCTGCGGGACTCAGATAACTGTCTCACTCTGTGGGCTTTTAGATTACTTCATTCAGCCTTTTTCACTCTCTGTTGATGACTTTCAGACTGGTGGCATTGCACTACAGAGTAGATAGTTGTCCTAACTAACCTACGTGTCTGAAATGTTTGTACTGAAAGGCATGAAGAAGTTGTCATGTTTTTATTTTTTTTTTATTTAATTTAATTTATTTATTTGCCTTCTTTGGGCATTTAATTGTTTCACTCTAAACCAGGGGTGTCGAAGACCAGGCCTCAAGGCTTTAGATAACACCCTGGGTCAGCACACCTGAATCAAATGATTAGTTCATTACCAGGCCTCTGGAGAAATTCGAGACATGTTGAGGAGGTAATTTAGCCATTTAAATCAGCTGTGTTGGATCAAGGACACATCTAAAACCTGCAGGACACCGGCCCTCGAGGCCTCCTGTTCGACACCTGTGCTCTAAACTGTTTTTTTTTATTTGGAGGAATTAGTTTGTCAGCACTGACTTATGTTAGAAGTTTGTGGTAAATTTTCAAAGACTGTAAATCAGCGATGAAAGCAGTCACATAACCCACTAGTTTGTGGTTCTGAAACCTCATCTTTAGTTGTATGTTCTCTGATTTAGACATCATCATATTTGGTTTAAGAAATGAAATGCTAAGTTATCAGCTAATGCTAATGAGATTGGTTAGACTATATGGGTGCACCACATGGAGACAGATGCCTGTTAATTATGGCTGATTAACTAAAAAATGCTAAATTTGATCTCACTACAGAACTAAACCACAAACATCTCAGATCAGCTGTTAGTAAGCTACAATTAACTTTTGTAGTGAGTCGGGTTATTTTGTATTTGTTAAGTACTACAATCCCTACTGAGAAGAAGAGTAGCAACTTACAGACTATCTAAAATATAGACAAATATTGACACTTTTGGACATTTTCACCTTGCTCTTCTGAAACCAGATTTGGCAGTGTGACAAGCAGGATCAGGGGCTCAATGCAGGTGACAGGTCTCAAAGACAAAAACACAACCTTTTTGTTGGTAGTCCAAAAGCAAACAAAAACTGAAACATTTGCAGAGCAGGAACTTGATTCAAAGTAAAAACAGTGGGAATACAGACCAAAGAAAGACACTACCATCTGGACATGCCAAAGAACAGAGGGAAACACAGACGATAAATACACATGAAATAATTAAAGGTGAAAGGAAATAGGTGGGACGCATGGTTGGAAACTATAGAGGAAAGGGAAGTAAACACAACACAAGCCGAGGAAAATAACAGTTACCACAAAAAACAAAACAAAACAGGAAGACAGACCTGAATGGGGAACAAGGGTTAATTTGACATAGGGGAGAACACAAGGACTAGACAGGGGAATGTGGAAAAACAAAGAGCACATGCTGATGACACTAGGACACTGGGGAACACAAGAGGGAACTAACAGGAAACAACCTTTAAGTCAAATATAACAAAACAACAAGAAAAGAAACTCAGAATATACTAAATCCATAAAGAGTCACAAAACAGAAAGTAAACAAGCTGAAACCCAAAGTGAAGTTATAAAACTCAGATTCCTGAGTCACGACCGAGGGAACAGCAGATGCAGTGAGCAGTGAGTAGATCTCACTGAGATACTGAGAGTAATAATAATAATAATAATAAACTTTATTTATAAAGCACACTTAAAAACCAAGGGTATGCCAAGGTGCTTAACAAGTAAGATAGAGTATAGGAGGAGGATAATAGAAATAGGACCAAAGCAAGTACTAAATATGCAAGCAGATAACTGTCACTAATTCATAGGAAAGCAACAGGTACAGAGCAAACAAGAATTTAAATGAGCATAAAAGTGCATGATATAAAATCATAAAAGAAATATTAACTAGAGGGAAAGGCAAGATTGAATAAGTGGGTTTTTAATCGTGATTTGAACAGTGCAATGGAATCACATTCAATCAGAGACACTGCGAGCTAATACAACAGCTAATACAACAACAACTCGTCAATCACAAAGCGGTCTGAAGAAAGCTGTGCTTTATTGTCCTGTTTGAGTCTTAAAAAAATGTTATTTTAAAAACAATTGAATCTCACGATTGAGGCCATAGCGTGTTTACTGAGGTGCTAAAGTGAGACAACTTTTCTTTGTCCTTAGTTTTACATAAGAGTCTGGCTTATTGCATTTATAGAAGTTGTTCCATGATGGTGATTAAAAAAAATAATAACACAAATCTGGTTTAAGACACTTCCTCAATGCTTTCACTTTTAGAGCTTGAATGTGCATCCATCTTTTATGTAAAGTATGTGTGGCAGCCTCCTGTGTCAGCATCCACTGTGCAGTTAAAGTGGTCGCATCCACACTAATGCAAAATTTAAACCCTAAAATGTAAACAGATGAACTTTAAATAAGGTTTATTACTGGTACAGCTGCTGTTAATGAAAGGCAGTACCAGAGTATAACACTTCTAACAGGGTACTGACTTCTTTTACAGTCAGCCTCTAGTGGCCAATTATGGAATTGCAGTTTTTGGGACATATTTTTTCAGTCTCCCGAGACTACCATTTGTAAACTTGAGTTAAAGAAAAATCTTATTTTCAACAAAAAGTATTTTAAACCATTGTTTGAACTTTATATGGAATTCATATTTTAGTATATTGCTCCTTGGACTGAGTTGACATTTTTTTTCATCTTCATATATTCTGTTGTTCATATTTGTAATGGAATTGAGCATCTTTAGAAAGCATTGCCTTGTGGGATTAATAAAATGGTTTGATTCTGATTCTGGTCATGAGCTAGCTTTAAAACACTAGAGAGGCAGAAGCTTGAAGAAATGTGGGTTTGGAGGACAAGATCTGCTGGGTCAGTGCATAAATGTTTCTGAGAGTTTTACTCTCTCTCTCTCACACACACACACACACACACACACACACACACACACACACACACACACACACACACACACTACTACCAGCCCTGTGTTTGCTGAGATAGCAGACAACAAATGGGCTGGGATGAGGTTCTCTTTGTAGTTTAAGCCTTGAGAATACAACCACAATTCCCAGGTTGCACCATGCTGCTAACTATGTGTGTGCAGGGACAATCCAGGAGCAGAGGCGATGTAATGAATTACAGATGAATAGAGAAGAGGTGCTAAGAAACAAACAGCCTGAAGTAATGATGTGGAAAGGAAGCACTGAAGGGAAAGTGGGAAGAGAAAAGTGGGTGGAAAAAAGGGGAAATGATTATAAGGGAACATAATAAGGGTTGGAGAGGGTGGAGGATAAAAGGTGAAGGGGAAGAAAGGACAGATGGGACATAGATGGTTAAGAAGGGAATGAGAAGAAAATAGGAGGTGAGGTAAAGAAAGGCAGCAATTAAAAGGAGTGTAATGGGAAGCGACTTTCTAAAGAGGTGGAAAGTTATAAAGGAAGGAAGGAGAGACAGAAAGAAGAGGAAAAGTTTAATCAAGAGGGAAAATGTTTAATGGGAAAAAAGGAGGAGGATACAGGTAACGTGGATTAATGAAGTGGTTAGAAAAGGACTGAGCACAGTCTAATTTTAATTAATTAATTCTAATTTTAATACCAAAACTAGTCCTGAGTCCACTTTTTCTCTAATTGGAATGCAGAGAATCAAATAAGGACACTTTAAATTCAGCCTATAATCATCATTTTTGAACCATAATTAATAATTTGGGGGTATTGTTTTTGCTCTTTCAGTGATTTCCTGCTGTAGAATCGTGAACATTTAATAGAACATTTTCTGGAGATTCCAGCAGTGGAGCATTTTGAGGAGCTGTCCACTGCTGCCGTGCTGAAAATCTCTACATTACACTCTACGTCTCTGATTTTCCACTCTCTTGACAAATTACACTTCCTCAACTTTTTGTTTATGTTGCTTAGGTGTGTTTTGACAAAAGCACTATCATATGTACTGAACTGAAATGTTTACACTCGTCTTCTCTTAAATGCTGAATCAGTAGTTGTTTCTTCAAACACTACCTTGACCTGACAAGAACTGCAATACTGACCGAACACTGACTTACCCAGAAGAAATGAAGAGGGTATCATGGTGTTCTTAAAACATTTCTTTTCGGCTAAAGTCAATATTTTCCCCCATAAATTATAAAATAGTACTAACTAAGACGCCTCTTCACCATAGTTTCCAGTCCAATCCATTATATAGCCATTTCCTGTAAATCTTTATCCCCAGAAGCCAAAATCTTGTTGTGATTAAGCTCAAGAGTCTATAACAGGGGTCCCTAATCCCTGTCCACAAGGGCCGGTGTCCCTGCAGGTTTTAGATGTGTCCTTGAGCCATCACAGCTGATTTAAATGGATACATTACCTTCTCAATGTGTCTTGAAGTTCTCCAGAGGCCTGGTAATGAACCAATCATTTGATTCAGGTGTGTTGACCCAGGGTGAGATCTAAAACCTGGGATTGGGGACTCCTGTTCTATAACTTAGGTACAGTGAATTATCACAGTCATAAACCTGAAACATTGTTAGCCCATCACCTGTGGTCCTTCAGTACAAAATGTTAAATATGCACATCCCAAAATGTGAAATCATCTTCGTTACCAAGCAAATGTCTCCAATATTCCTTATGACAATTAATATATTAATTTGAACTTATTACTAATTCCAATTTTATTGGAAGCTCAGAAGTATCCCCAATGAAGTCCATCTTAATGAATTAGTGTCCCTTACTAATTAAGGCATTAAAACAGGGTTGTCAGTGTATGAGTGATAATAAGTTCCTCTTAATCAGGAGCTTTGGATATTTGAATTAATTTCTGGAAATAGGCCATTTACTTAATAAGAAGACCATTGTGAAGTACAGTCAAGAGATGGTTTTTATCTACTATAAAACCTCTTTAAGGTGATTATGATGTTGCATTTGTGTTGGTAATTGTGCTTATTACTAAATGAACAAAGTTATGATTGTAGTACTGTGTGACACAATGACAAGCTGGACTGAGCTGAATTTGATGAAAACATTTAATTTTGAAGATAATTAGGGATTAATCTCAACTGTAAAGACACTGGGTTTCACTGAGAAAGGGATTCTTTACAATTTGAAAGCAAATGTTCAGGGAGTTTATTTAACTTTCATTTTCATAGCAGCTTATGCTAAAATGATTTTCGTGGTCAAATCAGGAGAATGGCATTGCAGCTGTTAATAAAAAAAAAGGCAAATAAGGGATTTAAATTTACCAAGATGTAACATATCAGTGAGAAGAAGATCTGGATACAGGCTCATAGGTCATAATTTGTTCCAGCTTTGGCAAACAGCACAATCAAGTGGTAGAACAAAGGTGAAGAAAAAGAACAGAAAATGCTACTTGCTAAAAAAGTCCGCAACATAATTGAAATAATCCATTTTATAGTGAACTTTAATGTTATTGGTGTTATAATGCTGCAGTTTTTGGCTAAGCCACTTTCATGTAGTTTAAACTGTGTCAAAATAATTTAGTTTAGTTTACAGCAATATAGCATTAAAACTGCCATTTAACTGTTTCAAATGTTAGTGACAAAACTCTCGCTGCACATGTATCCATGCCGCAGTTTTCCTGTTTTTCCTGTTGATAGCACCTCATATCTTGTTGCCACTGTCACCATTTGTTCTCATAAAATGCTCACTGTTTCAGTTCACAAGTTTATAAATGCTTCATTCTGGATTTTTTTTACTCTGTTGGAAGTTTTTCACACTGCAAACTGTTTCCCTCCGGCTGTTGGGAAGACCTGACTACCCAAATCTCAATTCAGTGTTAACAAAAAATCATGTAGGGGACAAAAGGAAAAAAGTGGATAAACGATAGAAGATTCCTGAGCTGACTGAGCTCTGGTGCCTGAATACTGATGGAAAACCAAATACAGCAGAAATTACTAAAGTGTAAAACAGGATAGGATTACAAAATAAAATCATAAATGCTGGAAGCAGAAATTTAAACTAGACTTTAAAACCGCATGGAGCAAAGAAAGCTTTAAAACAATCAAGTAGAACATCACATCCTCAGATGAAAGTTATACTGTAATACTATATAAGTAATTAAACAAGTTAATTAAATTAGTGTTTTGTTTTATAATAATCTTTTGGTGACTCACTGTTATGTAGTACTGAATTTGGGCATCACGACTGCTTTTTTTCACCCACATCAAATTTAACGTATCCGTCATTTGCTATGACTTCTAGGAAACTTCTAGTTCAGAAAACCCTGAGAGGACTGAAATATTGGCCCTAAAATCTGGAACTGGCAAATAATTAAACAAGAAACAGATAAAAGACTCTGCAGCAGCGATAGGTCAGTGTGGAGCAAGGCAAAGCAACTGCTGAGCACCACGAAACGTCCACGTGTCCCATGGTGCCGGGCAGGGCTCCGCAGATGGCGTTCCCAGGTTAGTTAGCTAATGCTGGGGGTGGGGTGGAGGGTTGTTTTCTGTTGAGAAGGCAATATGTCTCTCTGTCAGCACTGAGAGCCTCATGCCAACTGACAGGGGAAGAGACAGATATTTAAAGATAGAAAGAATGAAAGACCACATAAAGAGGAAGAGAGGGAAAAGAGGGAAGAAGAGGAAGAAGAAAATATAAGGGCTAGAAGGTCAGATGCATCTACTGCATGAAAGAACTCCAGATTTAGTTATAAATGGAATAAAGAAGCAAAGGAAGGGGTTGGACTGTGTGCTATGACACAGAAGAACTGGTCAAAAGGATTATGGAGAAGAAGATCAGGGTGAAAAGGAGGAAATTAATTCTGAAAGCAGTTACATCAGGAAAGAGTGGGAAAAAGAAAGGGAGAAAAAAGGAGAGGGAATGTGGAAGGAGGGTAAAGGAGGAAAACAACGTAGAAAAATAGCATCACAATCCTTTAAGACTTTTCATGGAATTTAGCTGAGAAAGAAAGCGGTACTTGTAAAAAGAAAGCTTTGGGAAACAAATGTCATCCTATAGGTCGTAGAATGACTTCTGGACTGATAAAGATAATTAGCTTATGCAGCAGGTAAACACACACACAGTAGAAGGAGCCTATGAGAGACTGCCTGCTACTGTGCTAAAGACAGGTAGGGAAAAGCAGACATGCAGTGAAATAATAAAAGAGGAGGAAGAAGAAAAATGAATGAGAGCTTAGAGGGAAAGACCTTGGCCCAAAAACTGAGGAAAGTCCACACACACACACATGCACACGGACGCATACACAAATACTATGTCACACACATGCATGCACCAGGGCTGGCAGGCAGGCAGTGTTAAGTGTGACACATCCTGCAGTGCATGTCTGTGCATAGCAGCATTCACAAAACCCTGAAAAGAATCTCTCCATGTCCAGTCACACACAGTTTCATTCACCTTCAGTGTGAATTTCGTATAATTTGGGTTTGAGCTCACACTGAGCTGTGACTGGCCTGAAGACGAACTGACCTTGTATGATTCAAACACTGAAAATGCAACACTGCTGATGAGTGCAAAGCTAGCAATTTATAGCTAGTCTTGGTTTAGTCAGATTTAAAACACTGGAAAGCCCTTCATCTCATGCATTTAGAACTATAGAATTATAGGCGATTGGGACTGCTATTGCCAATCCCATAAGCTCACCCACTCAGAATGCTTGGCTATAAGTATAATAGGATATGGAGGGTGTGACCTTTTCTACCAAGCATTCTTGTGTACTTCTTGTTTCCTACAATATTATGTATTAATAATATTATGGAAGTGATCCCTTATGGACATTTGCAGGATTACCAGAGAATAGAGGACACGATCCTGAAGCAGTTAGAGAGAAATCAAAAAGACACCCTGAAGGAGGCAACTGAGTATTATACAGGTCCATATTACTTTCCCTGAGCCATTGTTTTGCTAGTGGCCTTTTTGATGGGATGGGGCTTTTATTTTGGCTTGCTTCCCTCAGATTAGAGATGCCACATCGAATCATTATATAAGTAAATCTTGTATCTCAGTACAATACTGTGCTGCAGCTTAAGGGCCTGGTGGTTTAATATTTAAGTGCTCAGCTGGAACAGAAACACGGCACTGTGTGAGTTGATATCCGTCATCTACACGTGCGCTGAAACTGGGTTAGTTTGAAAGAAGTGTCCATATTTGTCACTGATGGTAGTGCTAATGTTAGCAGCACAGCTATCACAAGCACAACTGTGTTAATTCGTATAATGTCATGGTAATGCTAGCCTTCTTCCTTTTATATATATACACGTGCTAAATAAAGGGTTTGGAAACACTTTTGCTTTTTGTCCCACCTCTGGTATATCTTTAACCTAATTTCAGCCATTCCTTCAAACTAACAGCAAAATGGGCGATCTACTTCCGCTGCATGTTTCCGTTTTCTTATCGCATGTTCACACTGGAAATGTTTTTCACAGTCTTTACAAACTGACATGCTGACTCTTGTTTAAGTTTAAATTTGTAGTTAAGAAACAACAGACAAATGATTGAAAATGGTAAGAGGTGGGTTCTCCAATGTCTGACACCAAACCAACCACCTCACACCACCTTCCTAAAACGTAGCATAATTTCTTTTTTTTCATTCTTAATTCATTAATTTCTTCTTCATCCATTAGTAACTATCAGCGCAGCTTAGTTGCAAAAAGACAAATTTTCTTAAATTTGCAGACAGAGCAGTGCCTTCAAGGATCAACTCAGTTTCAGATCAGTTTGCTGTTACTGTACGATTCCAAGAGTTCAATGACTCACTCTTGGTGCTGGATACTGCAAAATATCGCCTCAGAAAATCATCAATTATGAGGCAGCTTTCTATCTGTCCTGTTTTAGTTGTTTTAGCGCTTCTATAGTCATCTTAAAGAATTCAGAAGTATATTCTCATGTCATATGATGTTGGTTTTACTGTGTAGCTTTCAATCCTATTTTAAGCCCTGTGTTACAATATTTTTTTAACCAAGTTTTGTTATTGTCGATCTTGAAAGAACATTTAACAATGTCATATTAATAAGATAAAAGTGTTATGTCATTATTAACATTATAACCAGTTAATACCCAACTACAGTCACTGTCTACTCCTTAGATTAAAATGGACTTTTCATTTAAGTAGCAACAGTAACCACACTGGTTTGCAATTACATCATTCTAATTTAATTTTACTAACGTTGCAGGTGCAATTTAAACTTCATCTTGTAGTTTAAGTTGTGGGCTTTTCAATGACAGCAGTGCTGTGTGAAGCACTTTACAGTACCTTGAGTAAACCCAGTGGAAGATGAAGCACTGACCCTGCCATTGTCAGTGACTCATACCATCAATCAGCTGTTTAAACAACTGAAGTTAGAGTATGATTCATTTCGCCTCACCTCAGAGAACAGCACGCCTACTGAAGATAATGATACCTCATGTCTCATACAACCACAGGTCTATAAACATGTGCAGAGAAGTTAACAGTTGTCTGTTATACCTGACCACCTTGTCTGCTGTACAGGACCAGGTTTGGTTTGAATCGGGAGAACTGGCAGCTGTGTTTCTCCTTGCTAGCTTGCTCGGTGGTTTGTTACAGTAATCTAGGAACCATTTGATATTTGATTCTTGGGGAATGACACCAACTACTTTTAGATGATGTGAACATTTTAAACATATTTTATGGCCTTTGATCTCCATTTATGTTATCAACTTAATTGTTGTTTTAAATGTGTTTTCCAGATACCACCTGCTACCTGAATGTAGTGAACAGAACAAAATAATGCTAACCATTAGGGCTAACCTTGTTTTGTGTATACTTTATAACAATGTGACAGTGAGGCGCGCACAGAAAGCATCATTATTATGCAGCACTGTTGATGTTTTTGTGTTTCTGTTTCAGATTTTTGTTGAATGCATACTTTAAAAAAAATAAACATTTTTTTTACCCCTTAACATTTTTAGATAAACTTTTCCCTCACATGGGCCAACATCTTTTTAATTGTTTCTTTCTAGTGATAGTCCCAGTTCTTTAAAAGGCTTTGTATATGAGAAGGTGTTCTTCTGCAAGGTTAAAAATTGCTGTGTTTAGACTGAAGTGGGAAGTTGCACCTAAATTCGAACTTCTCACTTGGAAAATCAGCAAAGCCCCACCAATCCCGACTTTGTCATCCACGATGGCAGCAGTGGACGCAAATGGTAGTAAAACTGTAACATTTGTGATCTGTACTACTGTGTTTGTGTGCTTGTGATTCACTGCACACAGACCACTGACCATGCTCTATCTGTGAATGTGCATCAGTGGTGTTTTAAACTGTGGAAACAATAACAAAAAGACAGGTATTGTGTTGTATTGTTAGTGTTGTATGAATGGTTCTATCTGCTAGGGAGCATAACAAAACTTGTGTTTCCTTGCTTTTCTGGCTAATACTACTGCAGTACAGTGAACATGGGAATGACGTCATTCCCAGTTCTGACTTCTGAAGTAAAAGACACACAGCATAAAGATGACATTTATCCAACTGCACCATCTTCTTGGACAGAATAGTACAGGATGAAAGTACAGCCTGGCCCGTGTTTAACTTCAGATGATATTTCTTGAACACAGTATTAATGTTTTGGACATGTAAAGCCATAGCAGCTGTTTCACTGCATTCTGGTGGGTTTAATTCATTTTGGAAAGTTTCACAATAAACTTTTTTAAGCACAGAAATTTACAATAAGTGTCTTTCTTCAGATGAGGAAAACATTCTTCTAGGCTATATGTCAGAAGGGAATTTCATTACATCCAAGGAATAAAGTCTTTCTTCATACCACAATGTTCCTGGAACTTCAATCTCTTATATGGAGTAGGAAATGTACTTTGGAAGTTGTGCCAGAAATTTTCTTCGTCCAAAGTATACATGAGGTACAGAAGGGTGGGGGTGGTTGTGACCGTACTCCATAATTGGTCAGATACTGAACTGGTGAAACAAATTTGTGATAGCCTCCTAAACTAGTACAATGTTGCTAACTTAGAAACTGTTTTATTTCTCTCTGTGGCACCTGCAGGAACATGCTAACTCAGAGAAGGCTGGTATTTATGTCAGGCAGCTTTAGAATGAATTTTCTTATCTTTCTATCTAAAAGTGTGTTCACCTATTTTCAGATATTTTATTCTTAACTACATCGTATTTTATTCTCAGTGTTGCACTTGAGCCCTACATAGATCCATTTTAATATTATACAACAACTGAATTCATAATTTATCCATGGAACTTGAAAGTTTGTCATTTAGTTTTTTTTATTAGCTTTTTGTTTTTTGAAAAGGACTTTCTATCACTGTTGTGATAAGTCTTACACGGATTATTTTTTTATTATACTAACATGAAGTGAGTTCTTGGGGCTGGATGGACATGCTGAGACAAACTTGGTTCCATTTGAGCCTCCTGTTAGAAATTAAAGCCTTTCTGATTTGTGCCTTCTAAGGGAGAAACCACAAATTCTGGCTGCGCTTTCCCTCAGCCTGCAGAGAAAATATATCTCTCACACGGAAATATTAATTTTCTGGAATTCTGAGTGATGCAGATTTCAGGTTGTAGAGTTCACGTTGTCACCTCAGTTTTAATTAAAATCGACCACTTCTCTTACGGCTTATCAACCAAAATTACACCCAATTTAATGCCAATTTGAGTTTCCATTAGAACCACCCACATTGCTAACTCTATCTATCACTGGGACCTAATGAGTAACTGAAAACACTAAAAAATCACCATCCTAAATGTTTCGTGCCATGAGCGCTTGCAAATTGTAGCCATGGAATTTTCCATCGCTACTTCGCATCCTACACACCGCAAGAGCTAATACAAACTCTTTGCCAAACCATCAAGAAGATGAATAATTCATGTTGTAGAGATTAACATGAACTTATTTCTACAAATTTGCCTTTTTACGTTTGTAAAATATTCTGATACCGTGTCAAATTAAAACTCATCATTAAAACGGACATATTTGCAAAGAAGCTTAACCGTAAAAGACAAAATGCAAACTTCAAATAACATTTTCTCTACATTTTTACCTTTTTCCTTCACAACGGCACGAGCACGCACGTTATCCACAGGTAAGTCAGGAGAGAGAGCGAGACCCAATAAGAAGTGCTGCAGTCTGCTGGAACAGTATCACAGGATGGGTTCCCCAAGAAGCAGCCAAGAGTTCTTTAGAGCACATACACATAAACACACAAATGTGTGCACACATCCCCTCCCTCTCTGACACACGCACACATACAGTCACACGATCGCATCTACCTCACACACTTTGCTTCCCCGCCTCCCCTTTTTTCTCTCCTCCACGCGCCGAAGCCAAGCGGCTTTACTGTGCTGTTCACCAGACTGTATTCAGACTGTACAATTTTACAGCGCGCTCCTTCCAAGTGCACCACGGTAATCACGGTACAGTAACATTCCTGCACTAACTGGCGAGAAATCAGCCGTGCAAACACGCTCATCAGCAGCTGTCAACAGAACACATCTTCCCTCCTCAACCTGAGGTGAGCACAAAGATTACTCTCTTATACAACATCCTTGGCTTTTTTTAGCGGAATAAAAATGTTTCACCAAGACAGTCATGGGCATGAGCATGATCTGTCATCCATGTAGCCGAAACTAAAGTCCTGACGAGCGCATCCAAAGACACGGGGGTCGCTGAGGCGAGCCCAAAAAGTGTGAGCGGCTTTAAAACAGATGCGAAAATGAGGTGGTTTGAGTGGCGTGAAAGAAATGAGAGATACATGAATAAAATGAAGGCGCGGTTTGAAAAGACAGCAGAAGCTGAAGCTACTCACCCTGCAGAGATGAGAGCTGGTCGGACGGTGCAGCCGAGATCTGTGCGCACTGGGAAGCCTGGGTACCAAACTGGCAGGTTCCCCCTTATCTCGGTCTCTCTCTTCACTGCTCTCGGTACGCACACGCTCTGCCTCTCTATCCCGTGTTTCCCCGAATCTCCCCTCTTCTCCTCTCTGTGCTGCCCCCTCTCTCACTCCTCCCCCTTCTTCTCCGTCTTTACTTCACTCTGCTCTTCAGCACTGCGGAGAATCGCTTGAATTGGCTTCACTGTAGTTCGGGTATAGGGAGGTGGGACTGGTGTGTGTGTGTGAAGGGTGTTGGTGTTGGTGGGGTTACAGTGATGTAGGCTGGAGGGAGAATGAGGCTCACGCGAACACGCACAAAAGGCAGCATGGCCCAGGAGCGCGCGGACTGGGATTGAGGACACATTATGTACACTGAAAACAGAAATTCAAACATACACCAACAATTAGTGGCCATGAACAAAACAGCCAAACATACTGTGGGCCTGCATTAATCTTGTCTGCATAATAACAAATGAAAATGAGTGATTAATGGCACATGGAACCTACATGGTTCTCTTCAGGAATAGTTTTAGTTTAGTAAAAATCAAAAAGGTCATTATCTTGGAAAACATCAAGTTAGCTGAACCATGAAAGTAGGAACACTTACATTGAAATAAATGCCTGAATATTGGGGCCAGTATTCCCCGATGCCTGCTGGCTGCTATTACAAGATAGTTTTATACAAACAGACAAACAAACAAAAACAATCAGCATCAGATCATCATTTGGCAGCACACTTGTATCATGACTCATAAGCGCAGCCAGTTTTGCATTGTGTAATTAATGAAGCACCAAAACATCTCAAAATGCCCATGTAGCTCAGCCCCTTAATTGGCCATATTTGAGAGGGTAAAGCCCTATGTTGCCAGCTAGCAAAATCCATCTAACATGTGCAGGTACATGCTATTAGTCCTAAGCAATATGCAAATAAAATAATTTGCTTCAACAACTGCACAGTGTCATCGGCATAGTAGTGAAAGTCAATAACAGATTGAATAGATGGTCTGTAAATGCAATTAATCTCACAGTAAGGCAAAATTAGTTGTCAGACATTTAAAAATGCAATTAAATGTCAAGAGTCACTTGAACACTTGAACTAAAGGGAGGAAGTGACTACATTTGATCGTGTCACCACCCAGCTGTCAAAGTGGTGTTATACCTGACAATGAAAAGGTTTAAACTCCAATATAATCTAAATGGGTGAATCATTAAAGAAATTTCTCAGCTTACAATTGTCAGAAAGGAGGGAAAAAGCTAAAGAGACCAAAACAGTTTTTCAAACCCGACTTGAAGCTGCCCCGTGTTTATTTCTGCTCTGAAGTTTGGGATTTTAACATGCACGTCTATGGGCACTGACTCGCTTTTGTTGTCACCCTCAAATGGCCATTCAAGGAAATGCAATTTTTGACACGTCTGCTTTTGGTTCATTTTTCAGCCCCAAAGGTTGTTGCTTGGTTACATTAGAGAATTTCATTAATAATCGCAGTATAATCAATAATAACTGCATCATCAATTATTTAAAGGAATTAAAATTCTCTTGGATTTCACACTTCCAAAAAGGTATTTTTCAAACACCATCTAAATAACTGCTGCACTGCCTGCTGTGCTCTAAAGGACGAGAAAATGACTGATGAGGATAAAAGGGAGGGAGAGAGTGGTAATAAAGCTGAGTTAATTACAAGCGCACTAATTGCAAAATCGTCTGGTATTACTTTGAGCAATGTTAAAGCCTAAACAGAATATTAAGAAGACCTTTGATTTAAAGGCTCAACAGTATCCATTTTCATTATTTCCTTTTAAAATTTCCATTAAAATGATTTCATCAAACTGCAAAAGACAAAAAAGACGGATTCCTGACAGCGCATGTCTGGCTAAGGCTTAGAGACCAGTCAGTGACGTCCCTGCAACCAGTCAAGGGAAAAATGTGTATTTCCAATCAGTTTGGGAAATCGCTGACTGTCACTTGGTGAGCTATGCCACAAAGAAGGTAATTATTTTGGTTGTGACCACCTGGCAACCACAGGTTGCTAGGGAAAAATGAGTATTCCCTCACCGGTTGTGAGTGGTCGCTGTAGATTGGTTGCTGTTGCTACATGAAATTAGTCCCGAGGATGTTGCAATGAGAAGCTCCTTTTGATTGCTTTGGTTGCTAGCAGATTGCCACAGTCACCTGCACTTTGCATGGAAGACTTGTCTGCAAACACTCGATAACAAAACAGAGCAGCTGTGACACTGCGAGAAGTGCAGCACAAACTGGAAAGTGAGAATGTTTCATTTCAAAGTAAAAGTTGTGGTTTTTCAAAGGTATTAGTTTCAACTGTGAAAAAGTACTTATGAACAAACTCTCCCTTTCCTGTGCTTCATTTTCATTACTACTTAGTGAGTAGTTGGCAAGTGTTTGCAGATGAGGTGTTATCATCCATACAAACTACGTGCCACTGCAACAATGTGCTACCAACCAAAGCAAAAAGAGGGTCAAATTACAACACTGTGTATATCTCTGTGACTAATTTCACATAACAACAGCAACCAACCTACAACAACCACTCACAACTGGTCTTAGAATAGCCTTGTGATTTGGCCTGTGCGATTAGGCATCATAAAATAAGTATAAACTACTTATATTTCATAGCAGATGTTGTTTTGTATTAAACAAGGGTTGGTTTGGATCAAAGGATACACAAAGCACAGGATTACAGGATGAGAATGTAGGTCTAACATTCTCTGTGTTGATAGATTAAACTGCTAAAAATCATCAAAAATGTTGTCAGATTGGTTTAATATTGTAAGCGTGCTTTCAGTGTAATGTTTAGAGAGACAAAGAGAAAGACGCTGTCACAAAACTAATAGTGTGCATGTGTCTACCTGTGAACTTACATGTGATATTGTGCATTGGTGTATGTGCACGTTATGCCTCCATAGCCTGTTTCATGGATGAGTGATCCTGTCAGCCCCTGGCGATCTACAGACTGATACAGTAGACTGTGCTGATCTATGACTCATCCTGTGTGTGTGTGTAAGTCTGTGTGTCTGCATGTGTGTAAGTACATGAATACATGTGTAGGAATTCATCCCACCTGCAAACATGAACCACTCGCACAGGGGCGGTCACTCTTTGTACCCCAAGATATGTATGCATATTCTGTAATCAACTGAGCATAACAACAAAACCTTCACCTACTGTCACAGTAGTCAAAGTATTCTAAACTAATGATGCTCAGTAAGATTTGCTGTTCTTCTCAGGGGAAACATTTGTTGACCATCTCAATGTAATGAAGGTTAAAAAAGTCACAATTTTTATCTTTTTTTTTACAATATGATATCAATGTATCCACATTCAACTGAAAAAGTGAAACCAAGAAATAAACAAATAAATAAACAAACAAACAAAAACACAACACAAAGAACCAAGATTATCTTTTTATTTTTCTATATTTTTTATTAGAGTTGCAAGGTTGAGCCTTAAGATTGATAGTTGACAGAGGGGCAGAGGGAGAGCTTTACATCATACACATTTGCTGATCATACATGTTTGCAGCGCAGCGTTTACTTTGATGATCAAATAATAATTCCCGTGAGATTAATGCAGCTTAGATGCACATGGGGACTTCTTTGATGACGCCCAGCTGGAGTGGCCAATACCATTAGAAAAACTAATTGTTATAAATGTGTATGCCTGAATATATTTATCATCACAGTTTCAAGTGAAACAAGAGGTAATAACGTTATTCACTGCACGCTGACTTTTTACAGCCAACACCCTACACGCACACACATTTCACATTACTCACTCCAAAAAGAAGACAAAAACCCCCTGAGTTTAGCCAAAAATGGATTATTTCCACCTCAGACGGATCTCCTGTAAATATCCAAGCTTTACAGGAAAAGCAGTCTGCTTCCATTAGTCCCATTCTCAGGGGAAAACTCAAAACTTCTTATCCTGGGCTGACAAGCTGTGAAAGCTCAGAGGAAAGTGGTTTCAGTTTCTATTTTTGCTTGTTTGCTTATTATTGTTTTTTTATTTTTATTAATAATTTGTTGGTGTTTTTCAATAGGGTAAAAACAAACAAAAATCTTTTTTCACAGCTTGCTTTCTTCGTATTACAAGCCATGCCTAATTTTCTTTTTAGAAAACACAATATTGTATTCACGACTATGCTGTCGACACTGCAGTTTACCTGGCTTGACCAAAAGTACTTTGTTGATTGAGTTGAGAAAGTTAGATGTGGAATGCCTATTGAGTTTTTAGTCTAACACAGGCTAAATTTTAACTCGTTGGGTTTTTACATTCACAATACACAAACAAATTTACAACACTAAATTACATAAAACCATGAAAAAGAGTTCAGCCAAAAATGGATCACTCCCACCTTGAAGTGACAATATGACGATGATACTATGACTAAAAAACTACTAAAACTAAGTATTCAATATAAAATTTAGTGTTAAAAAAAAGAGAGAAGGGGAAGAAAAAAAGTAAATTAGTCTATATGTGACCCACTTCAGTAGGATGGAGCCATAGGCATGCAGTCACAAGGGTTTAATGTTAATGCAAAACAAAATTGAACATGTAACAGTAGCACCTAAAAAGAATTAAACTCTACTTCATTAAATATGTTTAAAACTATAAAATTGAATGATTGTAAGTGGGTGACAGGATAAGCGCAGCAAGGACTCTGTTAAAAAACTAATCAACATTTGACACACGTTAAGGGGGACGGCACTTCACATTTTACTGCAACCAGGCAAAACAATATGAAAAGGAACCGATTATTCCAGAAGATGAAACTTTGCAAACTGTGGCCACATACTTTTTAGAAGAGGCTTTTTCCTTGCAATCCTTCCAAATAAGCCCTACTTGATCAGTCGTTTTCTAATTTTATTATTGTGAACTTTAACATTTAATATTGTAAATGAGGCCTGTAAAGTCTGAGATTTAGCTCTTAGGAATTTCTCTGAGCATGGCACAATCTGACCTTGGGGTGACTTTGCTGGGATGTCAACTCCCGGGAAGGCTGACAACCACCTTGGATGTTTTGCAGTTGTAATCTTTCTCATTGTGTAATGATTGAGCTCAGATTGTTTGGAGATGGCTTTACCCATCCCACACTGATGGGCAGCTTCATAAAGATTATTGCCAATGTCTTTCCTCCTTTCCATTGTGCTAAAACACACCTGAATGCTTCAGACAAGCAAACACTCAAAGCTTCTTCTTTCATAGAGGTGCTCACACTTGCCTATTTGCATCTGATTAATCTGGCTGCTACTTACCCTCTTAATTCCCATTGAAGCAATAAGGGTGTTCTTGGCTTTTCACACACTGATTCTGCATTTTTGGATTTTTACGTGTATTTTAGTCTGTCTTACTTGGCAGCTTTTGCAATCAGAATTATGATCTGAATGCACTGTGTACAGTAACATGTCATGCTTTCTTTTTTAGTTCACCTGAGGATGTATTTTCCTCATTTTGACACCTGCTAAGGACCAGATTGGGTTTTTTCGTTTGTGTACTTTTCTTTTTACCTGCAAAATGCTGCACTTTGATTTTATTTATGGGACAATTCAGCTACATATAAATACAGTATGAAGTGAACTCAGTTTCTTGATATTAAGAACAGCAGAGGGTTAAGGAACCTCATGCCATTTATGGTGTAATGTATGACTCATTATCACAAACATAGTAATAGCGAGGGAGCGTATGGCCTAGTTAACTGGTTATTCCCGAGTCAGACCAACTGGTCCCGAGTCAAACAGCCTTCCGCTGCTGCACAGAACAGGGAAAAAATAACTACAGATGTAGCCATCATGCTATGCTGCAGTTTTACAATTTCAGAGTGCAGACGGTGTCACCGTTTCACTGTGATGCTCAGCAAACAGCAAATCTGGAAAATGAAGTGAAAGGTAAACTGTTGTGTTCAAGACTTTTATAGCTTATCCTTTACCTGTGTTTAGTAGTCTCATGATAACCAGTCATTATGCTTTCTTTTGTAAAGGTAAAGAAAGCAGCACTAAATATCATTGAGTCAATACCAATCTGCCATCTGAGGGACAAAAGTCTATTTTAACATATAGGGTGATAATGAGTGTTTATATAAAATCAGAGTTCAGAAGAGGATGCTGTCAGCTCAGAGAAAATCCTAAAGTGGATAATTACGATCAATATGATTATTGATCCAATCCCATTAAAATCTCAAATATTATATGAACGAGGCAACTGAACACCTCTCAGAACAGAAAATAACCAATAGCAACAGAAAGCTGTTAGTATATATATGATAAGTGATTGCCTACCAAATGTAAAAAGATATATTGTTTCATCTAATTATTGATATGATTTGTAAGCAGTCAGAAGTTCAGAATTCCTGATAAAAACTGGCAACATTTAATCAAGACATATATAAAACTTATCGAGACCTCGGGCCTGCAGTTAGTTTAAATTATTGCTTGTTGTTGTCATGATAAATTAAGCATTTTAAATAAAACATTTTAAGATGAGTCTACCTGGTGTGTTTTTTTTTTTTGATACTCCAGTCCCAAAGAGGTCAAGAGAGCTTTTTGTCATGTGTTGCATTTAGTTTCTCATTTTTATTCATTAATGCGCCAGAAAATTTCAACATCTCCACATTTAATTTCCTTTATCATATTTGGAAAAATGATAAAGGTGTTTATATGACGGGGTATAAAAATCATCATCCCCAAGGTTTGAACACCTCATCCATGTTATCCATGACAGTGTGAGTGCTTCAGGGTTTCAGGATTCCACAAATTGTGTGAAGAACAGAAAAACACTTTGCAAAATCATGTTGTTCTCTGCAGAGCCAATAGTGTGTTTGCTAGGTCTGCTATGATAGTGTAAACAGCATAAGGAATCATATATTTTCAGTTCTGATTTGTGTCACTTCCATATGCAGTGCTAAATCAGAAATGGGCACGATTTCTTGCAAGGTATCACTTGCCCGCCCCAAACATTTTTATTGTGAGACCTCTGCAGATATAGGTAAAAGTGGTCCTTAGTGCACATCACTTTAAAGCATCAGTAAAAACTAACATTTGTTTTCATATTTATTTCACAAAAAAACTTGGATCTGAGTCATGAAGCAGAATTGAGCACTAGGATTACAATGAAATCATAGCCCATGGTTTTAGAAAGTCACGGCTTCTTAAAAAATAATCCATAACAAACAATATAAATCCTTTAAAGCCAACACTAAACACAACACCTTATATGAAAGCTATGCTATGGCAAGGACTACCACATGTTCTGAATGCAAATCAGCCTGATGTTCAGATGCTTTTACTACCTCGGCCGGCAGAACGGAAGCTTCGGTGCATCAGCAGCACAGGCAGCTCGATCAGCACTGCACACAAGCTTCTGCTTAACACAGCTTGTAAAAATGTCCCAGTGGACATGGAAATCTACTACTGCAGCCCGAGGCATCCTTTAAGAGCTCCACTGTGGAGTAACTGAAGGAAAACTCCCTTGGCACCAGGATGCTAAAGGGATAAGTGGGCAGTGATCCACATATGTAACCCTGCCCCCATTTTTTTTAAAGGTTTATTAACTGTGGCATATAGCACTCCCACTGCAAGAATTGTTTGGCTAGTATACAAACCATTTGTGGTAGAACATCGAGAAAAGGTGTCATGTGAAATGAAAATCTTTAGTAATTTAACTGAATTCAAACAGAAATGCACCAGCGGTAAAACTTGGCAGGGAAGGAGAGACTGCATAGCGAGTACATTAGCCAGAATCCATATGGATCCTCTTTCCCCTCCTACTTTTATCCATCTGTGTTTGCCTTATTCCTTTGGGGTCCATCTCACCCCCTCTTTCTCACCATTAATTCTATTTTTAGCTCCCTCCCAAGGAAATCCAATACACAAGCAGAGCTATATATATCCAGCTGTACATAGATCGACACATGTGCGCTATAACACTGAATGCAGGATTTCTGCATCAATGGACTGCAGACACTTGTGTTGTAATGGAAGACAATAAGCTCCCTCATCTTTACTTTCCTTTTTATTGCAGGGTATTTTATGTTTATTTGAGAACTGCAATAAAAAACGCTTTTTTTATTTGGAAGATAAATATGAGCTGATCTGCCCTGGTGAGATAGTTTCCTGCTTTATTTACCATCTCATTAAAGAGTAAAAAAAATGAATTAACTTGCACTCACTAATCAAATATTTAAAGGGACAGCTGTTTGGAACATTGACTGGTTGGACAGCAAGTTTCAAGGTTAGGCTCATTACATATATTAGATTGATCTGTATGCTAGTCACACCTTCCAGCAATGCAAAATTCATTTTTCGATTGTTGCCTGATTAGTTTTGAAATCTGTTATTACTGTTTTCTCTCTTCTCTGATTCTGTTGGCCAAACCACATTAATCATATATTCCATCCCATATGTAATCGACTCATTAATCTTTAATTACATTTTATTTATATATTGGCAGTTTAAAGAAATAATGAGCTGAAGGTGCTTCATCATGTGATGTGGAAGCTTAACAACATTAGGAAGAGAACCCCGAATTATCCGATGATCCCCATGAGCAAGCATTTGGCAAGGGTGATGAGAAAGAATTCCCTTTCAATGGAAGGAGACCTCTGGCAAAAGAAACTCAGGGAGGGGTAGCCATCTGCCAGGATTGTTTGGGAGTGAGGAGAAAGAGACAAGAAAAAAGGACAGGACAGTGGACAAAACACAAACACTTTAAAATTGGGACAGGGGCAAAAAAAAGGCAGCCAAAGTGAGTGGGACCAAAAAGAAATAACTGTAGGAACATTTTACAGCTAATTTGGCTAATTGGGAAAAAAGCAGTACCATGAATGAGTATAAAAAGAACAACTTGGAGAGCCAGAATTTCTAAGAAGTAAAGATGGACAGAGGTTCACCAGTCTACAAAAACTTGTGTATAGCACATAATGCAACCCAGTATCACCGCAAAGCGTGTAATAGACACGTCTGATCTCCGTGTTCAGTTCATGATTTGCCCCTCCAAGGTGTGCAATGCACATGCATGCAGAAGTTGCAGTAACAGTACAGGGAGATATTTTATTTCAAACCAACATGAAACTAATCATGAGAAAGTGTTTAAAGAGATAGTATTAACACATTCACATACAAATACATATTAGCCACCTAGCTTGATTGTTTGTGGCATAGAAGGACCCTGGAATATACTCCGTGGTCACTAGCGAATTCTTGGCTTTAAATATATTATCGCCCCCTGCTGGTATTGCAACTTCTGCATTCTTTGCCTCTCCAAAGCGTTAAATGAAAACAAAAAGTCATTTAACGCAACGCCATTAGGTTGCATGATATAATCAAAAGATTGCAGAAATCTGGAGAAATCTTTGTGCACAAAGGAGAAAGCCAACAATCAGTACTGGATGTCCATGATTTGCTGTCTGTGAACATGGTTCACCATGCCATCTACAAATGTACACAGATAAAAGCTCAATCATGCAAAGAAAAAGAAATGCTGGTGTCTCAGACTATTTAGAACAGACTGAGGCAAAGTGGAAAATTGTTAGATTTTCCAGAAATAAGATTGTTAAATTTGAAATGTGTTTTTAAAAAAACAGGGACACCCTCTGTTATTGGCTCTCTGATGGTAAATGGTTTACCTACTTATATTTACATTTTACACAGTATCTCAACATTTACGATTGTGTAAGAATCACAAAGGAAAGTTTGAAACCTCAAAAGTAGAGACTAGAGGGTGTCTGTCAGTCAAACTGGGAGCTGGTTCCACAGGAGAAGGGCCTAACTAAAGATTATCTCCCTTAGAAACTCTAGAAGAGGAAGGTCCTCTGTTGCAATGAAGCCTGATCCTCCAGGACTTTATTTGTGTGGAGCACTGAAAAAAACAAAAACATAGATAGCTCATACTCCCCTTGGAATTAACAGGAATTATGAGCATTAACTATTCATCTAAGCATGAATGTGTCATCACTGACACTTCTGGGCCATTTTCACTTAATTTTGTAGGACATCATTTTGTGGTACTGGATAATTAAATTTTCACATCCAAAACAAAGATGTGACAGGACCATAGCTCCAGTTTAATATTTGTATGAGCTCAGTAAATGTCAAATGACTCAAGCAGGCATGTGCTCACGCCCGTATATACATGTAGTCAGCCAGTGCGCACACTGTTCTCCGTGCACTGCATTTGCATTTGTGCATGCATTTACATTCATGTTTACTGTATGGGCACATGTGTTTGACTGCCTGCACGTGGCATTAACATGCACCCGGGGTGATAAGACTCTTCAAGACTATTCAAGTGGAACAAAATGAATTACATCCTTGTGTTAAACCATCCAGCTTTGCAGTGTAGCTTTAGCATGTTTTCATATATTTTTCTTTTTCAGAATACTCAGGTAAAAGAAAACAAACCAGGATTTTACTCTGTGTACATTATTACTTATATTACAGTTTCTCTCCTGATGAGAGAGAAAATGGCCTTACTGGACATACAAATTGTTTTTTTATATGTTTCTCATTTTGGAACATATAAACATTTAGACAACTTTGCCATACTAAAGAGATTTGTAACCTTTTACTGTCATTGACCTTTACAGCACATTCACTGGCTGATTTAGTCTCAAGATACTTTTCAATCCCAATTTTAGGAGCAGCTAGTGGCCATTTGGGCCCATTCAAGGTTTTAAAAAGTTGCTGCAACCTGCCCAGCAACAAAAAGCTGGCAGACAAATCTATTAATTTCATGGAGATAAAGTGGAACATTTCAAAGCTATATATTCACATTGATCAGAAAAAACCTAAACATAACTCCAGCTGGTTAATCACAAAGGTAAACACAGTGTCCAATGCTACATTTATAGTATGCGTAGGAAGAATCGTGAATCATAGAACTGTAGTAAAGCTGGCTGGAAACGTGCACCTTTTGCTTGTGTGAAAGCTTGTTTTGAATACTTTCAAAGTCATTATGTGGTTGCTGTGACAACAGTGATTTCAGAGAAATTCCACCAGGAAAAATAACATGAGGTGAAGGATGGAGGGAAGGAAGCAGGCATGGAGAGATTACCAAACAGTATTTAAATAAGAAGAGAGGTCTGACAGTTGGTGAAGGAGGCGTTGATGTCATGAAGAAAGGAAGGGGAGAAGGAAGGGAGGATAAAAAGGAGGAAAAATAAGCAGGGAGAGTAGAAAAAGGAGAATGAAGACCAAGATGGGGGAAAGAAAAGAGAAAGACAGCAACGAGGGAAGTGAGGAAGAAAGGTTTGGAAAAACAGAGAGAAAGAAAGCAAGATGAAAGAATGAGAGACTGGAAGAGAACCAAGAAGACAAAGGAAAGAGGAAAGGATGAAGAGAGAGGGAGGGAGGAAACAAAATCAGTAAAAGATTAACAAAGATTATCATCAAAGAAAGAAAGTAGGAGTGTTGCGAAGACAAGAGGAGGCTGATGAGAAGCAGTCGGAGCAGAGAAATGAACAGCAGGAAGGAGGAAAAGAAAAGAAAATGTTTAACAAAACACTGGGATAAAAACACAACATGAATACAAAATACAAACACGCAATTTAACGGAGTTTATTAGTCAACACTCAGGTTGAACTAAGAGACGGAGATGAACTAAGGCAAATATAAAACTGGCCATGGTGACAACAGGGTGTTAGTTGATAAATTCTACCTGTGCCTGTGTGGTTTTCCTCTGTAGTCTCTGGTTTCCTCCCACAGTCCAAAAATGTGCTTTTTAGGTTAATTGGTAGTTCTAAATTGCCTGTGGGTGTGGATGTGAGACAGTGGTTGTCTTTGTTGTCTTTGAACTCATGACCTGTTTGAGATGTACCCTACTTCTCATGCTATGACAGATGGCACAGGCCCCAGCAACTCCATTTTGGATAAAAGGGGTCATCAGAACCCAGCCAACATGTATATATGGGCCCCGCCTGGTTTTTGCTCGGGCTGGATGGTTACCATGTGGGCATGGGCTCAAACTGGGCTTTTTGTATGGGGCCTACTTGGGTTCTTCACATTAAACCCATACGGGCAAAACCAAGTGAGCACTTTTAGTAGGTCCTGGCTGGGTCAAACATGGGAAACACTTAACTTGGTCCAAAATGGGAAACACATGTAGGACCCACTTGGGTTTTTCACCTGGGTTAGACATGGGCAAACACAGTCATTTAAAGAAAAGCGTTTGCTGTGTGCCCCAGGTGGGGCAAAAGTGGGGCAAAGTTAGGTAATCAGTAGGTAATCAGTTTCTTCCAGTCCATTCTTTAAAGCATGGACTGGAAGAAACAAGAACAAACGTGATTTGATGAATCGCTCCTAGTATCCTTTGTGAGACCAGGTGTAATTTGAAATTACTTTTAAGGCAGAACAGGGGAGGAGGCTATTTTCACAGAGACGAGTACATGTGTCACATGACTGAGAAACCAGTTGCCCAAGAACTGTATGAAGGTGTGTGTGTGTGTGAATGAGACCTCTAGTAGCAAGTCTCATTCGCTTTGAGTCCACAAACTGAGTAGAAAATCACTATATAATTACCAGTTCATGTACCATGACAAACAAAACACAAGTGAGACTCAAGCAGAAGTGAAAACAATCAAGGTGGGGCAGATAATAAAAAGGGAGGAACAAGGAACAAGAAAAGCAGTCATCTACTGTAGATAAAACGGAAAGTGGAAATAAGTACACAGATCAGAAAAGCAGGAGCAAAGACAGGGAAACAGACCAGACCAGGTGTGCAAAGGTGACAGAGGTCAAGGGTTAATTTTTCTAAAAAACATATATATCTTTCACATCTTGAGCACCCCCAAGTGTCTCACTGCGAATGTTTTGGAGAATCAATACCTTTTGTCTCACTTCTGCCTTTAGATAAATCCATCACAACAGCAATCAAAACTAATGTGGCTTAAAAGTTCTTAAAGCAACAAACGCTTATCTGCTCTACTTTATGAGCTCTGGCAAACAAAGTGAAATGGGCTAAGCTAAAGGACAGACAGACACGATGATGGGAGACTGGGATGACAGAGGAAGATTGACTGAAGGAGAAACAGAGTGATTTTGCTGCTTCAACGGTCTTAAACAGGAAGGTCAGCATCTTCAAACAGCAGTCAGAAAAACAATGAAATGAAGAGAACTGGCAGGAGGAGAGAAGAGGGCTGATAAGAAGAACAGCAGTATAGTTCTGCAGTGTAGTGCTTGCAGGAAGACGTGCACACACACAATGGTTTTAATGCGATAGCATTGTTACACAATAATATTAGCTAAATACTTTTAGACTGTAGGATTGGACTTTCTAGTAGATCATAGATAATCATAAAGTATAAGAACACAGTGTCAAAACATGTATAAACAATTCATATTAGTGGGCGTATCTGAATCTTTATTAGTTTGAGTATGTTCTAACAATTAAGTAATTGCTCTAGAATTAGCATAATAAGTACTAATTAAGTTTACGCCCATTGTAGGTGAAATAAATGTTAATTCTAAGTTGCACAAGTTCCACCTACAAAACTTTGACAAAGGTGTATGTGATTGATGGTAATGTTAAACATTCTTGTTCCAGAAGTAAAAGATACAACACTAAAAAAAGAAAAATAGCAAGATCAAAGTGAAAATCACAAAGAGCAGTGGTGCACAAACAAAAAGGAGAGTTCATTTAAGGTCTTAACAGCATTTAAGGAACAACATTTACTGATGTGATGTGGGTTAAATGTCCCCGATTCACCATTTCAAGAGGGGACTATCATTTTTCATGCATTTTACCAGAAATTAGTGCTGAAAAACTGAGATTACATAAGAGGAGAAGGTACTTGGATGCATGAATGGAAAATTACTTCTCACAAGTGGCAGTGCTGAGTGACCTGAGGATGAAGGCGAAACTGTCAGTGTATTTGATCCATGTTCCTGCCATGACCAAAAACTGTTGGTACATTTAAAGTGCATTAAAACATTATAGTTAATCTCTGCCTCTCTTCCACAGCGTGCCTTTTGACCCGTCACCTCCAACTGGTCGCATCAGATGGTATGCCCTCCATCAACCTGGCTCGGCCAAAGATTTCTTCCAACGTAAAGGGAGGTTTTCCTTCCCACCAAGAACTTGCTCAAAGGGGGTCATCTCATTATTGTGGTTTTCTCTTTCTTTACCTAACAATATAAAGTTGGGATTTGACGCTATACAAATAAAATTGAACTGAATTGATGTGAAGAGTAAGATCACAGAAACTACTGGCAGAGGGAGGTTCTTCTGAAAGATGTCTGAGCTCATTGTTAGGGTGACAATTTGGCTCAAACTTAGAGTAGAGCAACTGTTCCTCCCATCGAAAAGAGCCAGCCAGAGGATGGTGAGGTGTTCTGGGCATATAGGGAGGAGACCTTGAGCTTTCTTAGGAAAGCTTTGGTACACCCCCTGAAGAGATGGCAGCCATGACTGGGGAGAGTGAGGTCAGCGTGGCTCTGCTTAGACTGCTGACTCTGTGACTTGGACCCTGATAAACAGTAGAAAATGCAATCCTACAGTTTTAGATTATATAGAATACTAGAATAGAATATTACTTAAGATTATAAAATGCTGACAGGAGGTGCTATGATGGAAAATTAAGTGCAGGTTATTTTGCGTTACATAACACAGTTAATGTGACCTTTATCAACCTGCATGTTTTTTCTTAGCTGTTCATGAGCCTTTACAGGATAAGCATTGCTTGATGTTATTCTCCCTGTCATATTATGCACACTTGTGAAGCATATGCCTGGATTATGACTTTGAATGTCAGACAAAGAGAAAGAGTCATATGTAATCTGTGCATCGTGTGCGAACCCTTGCTGTCCTTGAAAAAGTCATGTCAGCATATACATGCTGCTGTGTGCTGTCAATATTGTTTTGTGTATCTCTACACAAATTATGAGTGAAGCAGAGGACGGGAGAGGACGTAGGATGAAGGTGAGGTGAGCGAGTGAAAGGATGTAGCAAAGGACGGTTAGAACAATAAGAACAGACGGCAGACTGGCTGCCAAGAGAAAGGGGAAATGAAGGGAGAGACGAGAAGTTAATCCTTTGAAAATGGATCATTTTATTGGCAGAATGGAGCATTTTTTTTCATTTTAGTGAGGTTTTTATTCAACAATATAGATAAAAAACATAAGTTGCATATTTAGGTTGAAGGTGGTTTTTGACAGAAACGTTTTTCTGAGTGATAATTGTTTTAAATGTGCTGATGTTTAAAGATGCCGTCACTTGTCTGTGTGTTCACTGAGCACAGCGATTTCCATGCGGTTAGACTGAAGGAAATCAGCAAGTTCAGCTTAGTCACAAGAACAAAAACATCTTATACATGATGTCAACATGATTTAGCATTAACATTAAAACAGCTCAGTGAGATGCAAGGAGACAGGAAGGCAAAGTGAGGGACCCTTCGTGGGAGAAACAGAGATAGGGAGATGAAGGAAGAAAAGCAGGGAGGAAGACACAGAAGGAGAGTGGATTTAAGTAAAGAGGGAAATTAGTCATCTGCAGGGGGTGTGGAGGATTTCAAAGAGGCATTATGTCTTGGCTCAGGCTTTTCTCTATTTCTTAATCCTTCCAACTTCCATGTACTGTATCACAGCATGGAAAGTCTTTGCAGAAACAACAGCGAGGATCTTCATAATTTATCCCCACTATGGCACAGGACCAACTTATCAAAGAACTTTGTAGCTGCACTGATAATAATGGGTGCAGTGTTGAGAAAGGCAAAGGAAAGAGAATCAGTGATTTAAAAAAAAAAAAAAAAGGGGGGGGGGGGGGTTAAAAAAGGATGTTGAATTTAAGGCACCAATGTCAAAGCTATAATATGCAAACTGATCTGAACTAGAGGGAGTTTTTCTGAGCAGTGATTTTGTCAGAGACAGCAGCACCCGCCTCAGGCTGCCTCTGTCCAAGCACTCGCAAACACTTGAAGTGAAATATGGCAGCGATCAGACCGGAGGCAGGAACGAGGCACACTGACGTGGTTACAGTTACATAAGAAGTGACACTGCCCCCTGTCCCCACAGGTTTTTAATGACTCGGGAGTATAAGCAGTAATAATGTCCATTCTACTCCGGTGACGTGGGGTAACATTTTCTATACGTGTTTAGCAAGAAGCAGTTTGATGTATTTTTTATTGCATTGACTCTATCAGGACCATTTCTGCAGGTGAAACATGTATTATTTACTTACTGCAGTTTGAAATCATTTGCTGAGCGTAAGTTGTTCAACAGCACAAGACAAAAATGTTTGTGGGAGGTATAGGAAACATTAAAAAAAAATCTGTTTTCTAATTATGTTCAAACCTGATATATCTTATAAGCGAATTGGCACATGAATGGTAAAGACTATTGTCCTTCCTCTGCCCCTAAAGAGCCAATCAGCAGCTCATCTGGGGAGCATAAGTCCTCGATCCACCTGCACATTTTCACAAGGTACATTATGTATCCATAACATGAATCACCATGGAACTGGTTCGGTGTCTATAATGTTTAGGAGCAAAATTACAAAAACAACTGAAGCAGTTATTTTTAGACCTGACTGGTGATTGGTTTTCTGTCCTGGTGACCACTAAGATTAAAGCTGTCTATCTGTCTTAATCTCTTAAAGGTTGTCAAAATGTCCACGAAGATGGTGGACAAGTGGTGAGACTTTCCTCCAGAAGGACTTTGTTCAAGCTTAAAGAAATGCATAATTTTAATCAGTAAAAGAGAATATTCATTTTAGTTACATGCTAATAGTGTCCTCTTCACCCTTGCCAGTCACCAAGACAAAAAACATATAGGATAATGCTATATTGCTAAAACAAAAACAATTAATAATAGAGACCTCGTCTCAGTGCACTGCAGTTTTTTTGACGGGCCCTGTGACTTCTGAGGCATCCAGGGTGTGTCCCGCCTCTTGTTCAGTGAGAGCCAGCAGTAAATACGCAATACGCAGTAAAAGCAAGCAATTTTTAAAAAATGAGCTTTTTCTTTATAAATGAAATAAAATACCTGACTACATCTAAGGCAGATGAAATATTTAGACTGAGTGTGAACAATTATGGGGTGAGCAACAATATATTTGACTGCTGTGCTGTGATTACTCACCTTCACCTCCAGTGGAGAGCCTGTTGTCACTTGACACATTTTGCATGTTAATTTCACCACACATACAGCTAAATCTGCCTCATTCTGAGAGAATATAACTGTCATTTGCTTATCTTTTTGTTAAACCAAGCACTTAGAGACCGCATGATCAGATTTTGGCAATGTTATGGTCAAAACCAACACAGTATACGGGCCTCTAACATTTAAAACAATGGCCTATGACGTATTTAAGATCATGGATCTTAACCAACTCTGCCTAAAAGTGATTACTTTAAATAACTGCTAAAACCTCAAAAGCATGTAATCTCAGGGTTGAAAGGTCTATCGTCATAAAGTTATGGCATTATTAAAACTAATATTTCATCTCTGAGGGAAAAAAGGAAACATACGTCCTTGTTTTTATTTACATTACAGAACTAGAAATCTGATAAACAGCAGCTTCGTTTTTGTGCTGCATCCTGTGAGAGAAATGCCAGGAGCCGCATTGAGATGGCAGACGGTGCCGAGGCCTGAAGGGACGTGGAGACCCCCCCCCCCAACCCACACACAGCACCACTAGCATGCACACATCATAATTGAAAGTTATGCACAGAAAAACACATGCTCATTCAGACATTAATTTAAAATCTGCAAATATGTGCTAATGCTAATGGCCACAATACAGCACATAATGAGTTGCCTTTCATTAGCTGGAATATGTCAGAATTCATAAGCCCGACTTTTTAGTTCAGACTTTATGAGGATAAATGAGACTTAAAAATGTTTCCCAAAGAGGCCTCCAAAAAGAAATATGTGAAATGTGACCTATGAATACTAAAACATGGCAGCTCCACTGCTTGTGTGTGTATGAGAGACAGTGTGTGTTCAGGTCTGTGATGGCTCTGACCCATTTAGGCCATCCTGCTCAACCAGATGAGAGACTGAATGTTTTTTAGCCTTCGGCCAGTCAGCTCAGGCACATCTGTGACAGACTGCTGGACTCGAGGCTGGACCTCGAGTGCGTGTGTGTGCGTGTGTGTGTGTGTGTAGACAAACTTGTGTGACTTTTGTAAACATCAAGTTATGTGAATGTTAAAAAAAAAATATGCAGACTAACAGAATCAAACATGTTCTGCTGAATCTGAAGATTACATCACATATGTCTTCTGTTTTTAACACAGCTGAATATAAAATCATGTCTGCGTGTATTTCACGGGCTTTCAATAATAAAGTGTAAGGTGAAAGGAGCCAGGTGTAGTTTTAGTGTGTGGCCACTAGCTGGCAGCAAACCATCTTCCTATTGATGTGCTCACCATGCACAAGCTACAATTTTGATTCTAATAACAAGAAAAGCACCTCTGTCACCTACAGTATCAGCCTATCGTAAACAGAAGCTCTGCTTTGGTGCTTTTAGAAGAATTATCCTATTATTATGTATTTATACGATAATAAAGATAACCCCCCCCCCTCACCACCATTTTATTGTTTTTCAAAAAAGGACAAGTGATGCAGTTTCGTCTTCTTATGCATATCATTGTGATGAAGAAAGGATGAGGCTGTTTGATGTGGTTTGTTTTCTCTTAAAGCTGCTTCCACTGTGGAGATCTGGAGAAGTCAGTCTGCTTATGAAGAGCATGCGAGCTGATCAAACACTCATGGAGGAAGCACAATCAGGAGGCACAGAAAACTCACGGTTTCTTAATGCTTTTAAATGAATTTAGCCTCAAATATGCACCGATGTTCAGACAGGAATGATGCTATACACAAATGTGATTTTTTTTTTCCTAAATGTATTTTCCCCGTATAGGTAGGGTCTCTACTCTAAGGAGTAATTCTATACTGGAAATTATCAAGGACTTATGAGGCTCATCTTTTCTAAGTTTAGGAGAAAAACAACCTGGCATAACAACATGCTTAATGCTTAATGTCTGAAATCTAATACACAATACACATGATTTTCTTTCTGCCAGCCATCATTTGTCCCAGTAGGGGCCTTTTCCATATATTAGGAGGTTGTTATTGCTTCATCCAGTGTCATTATATTAATGCTGCTATCCTGTATATATCATAGATACTATTGTTTGAGTACTTGCGATTGTTTTATTGTACTTTTTATATTTTACATTTATATTTATTATTGAATCTTGCACCAAGGGAGTGGCACTCCAATTTCGTTGTACTCTGTACAATGACAATAAAGGCTATTCTATTCTATTCTATTCTATTCTATTCTATTCTATTCTATTCTATTCTATTCTATTCAGAGGTAATAATGAGCAGTGTGCTTCAAGGTTAAAATGTTTATATATTTCTGTGACATTACAAGCATTTTGGTTTAGAGCCCACAAGTACTCGGTTCTAGCTTTACTATTTTTATGATTTTAGCATTCAATGATGAAGGTGTTAGGTTTAATTCTGTTTATTCTCAATTATAACAGATGGTAAGAAAAGAGCATATAAGACTGCAACTCAATGGGCTGATAACATCTGAAACAAGTGCTTTGTGTAAGATTTTGGTGTCTCCTGAATGTTCCTCCTGTCTCAAAATATTTCCAGCAACAATTCATTTAATGAACCTTTAAATTTTTCCTCAGGATGGTTACACAACGATAACTCTTGGTATCGCTTCTTGTTTAGAAGAAAGTACTTTCAAATTAATTACTCCATATCAAGCACAACATCAAAATGATTCATCAGCGTTCCCTTAAGAAATTCTGCATTTCACAGCCAGCTGTGTAATAAATATTTTACAGATTCAGACTGTGTCACACTGAGGAGAGAGCTCAAAACTCTTGACCTTCTGTCAGGTGTCTTTATTAGCTCCAACCATCTGCCGTTCCAGGTGGTGGGGTCATAGTGTATGATGCTGTGTGTACAAGGCGCCCATCTTAACGCCCGTTAACATGCAGGAACACGAGCACGCACAGCTAAACAGCACTCCCACAGGGAAATATTTGGTTTATTCCAGCTAACCAAGCTCAGGCCAGTTTGCATCCTTGTTATGGAACCCAGAGCTTGTTAACACATTCATTCATTAAGATGTTTTAATTGCTCCAGTGATGTATTACAGTATCGCACAGTAAAAGGGGAGATTTCCCCTCTGAGATGATTCATTTTCAGGGTATTTTTACTTTATTTGTTAAAGCTGCTACGGTGCGTTTCAGTCTCTGTGATGATGATGAGTGCCTATAATGATGATGATGATGGTAAGTTGACTTTGTCACATGTTAGTGTTGCTGATGTTGTTGACTGTTTAGAATTGTTTTTTCCATCGAGCGTGCACCACAAAAGCAGAGACACTCCATCCTCCAATACAGAATTTTTTCTAAGTGCTATTGATTAAATGATGCCTTATGTTCTGTTCTGATGTCTTTAGCTTTCTGTTTGCAGAATCCGTCCTTTGTGTCAAGAATTTGTGGTGTGCAGGAGACACCACTCTAGCAGACTAAAATTCAGCTCGTTTCACCCATTGTGTCTATAATTATTATTGCTAACTGTGACATTAGTTCTGACTGCTTACAGAAATTGTATTGCATTTATTTTCAAGGAAATTTGTCAGGTGAAGTTTTTTATTTTTCTTTCCCATCCCTGTTGAATTTTGTACTTACGCTTGGTTCCTTTCTTTACTTCAAGACTCTCATCCCTGGAAAAAAAATAATAGCATCAGTGGAAACTAAACTGGAAAACAAATTAAAGTATCATATAAGAAACGTTAAAATTGTTTTATTTTGTTCCATTTCCACATAGACTGATGTGTGAAACATTTGCATTAAATCCGATATGTTTTATTGTGCAATTCAGTAAAGTAATAAGCTCATATTTGCTCAAGAGCAAGATTTTGAGAAAATAACTGAATCTATTGGATCAGAAGCCAAAAGGTAAAGAGACGAATACCTCTAGTTCCTGCAAGGCTCAATACGTTTATGTTTTCATAGTCACAAATATGGTTTCTCCACCAAAAGAGTCAGCAGTCTGGGCCAATTTCAATGTCACCATGAACCAGTCCTACTTGATGTCAGACCGAATTCTCAACTTGTTATAGTCCATAATCACTCTGACACTCGGCCTATTCTCACTGGTTCCTGTGGGGGAGAGGATTCGATTTTCCCTTACCAGTCACTAATGCTTGTAAACAGTCTGAGAATGGTGTTACCACGTAAAGCTAATTGTTAGCCCTGAAGTACCGAGTGTTTTTCAACCAGCTTTTATTGTCATAGCGCCTGGTGAATCAGATAGATTCAGACACCTGGACCCTGGTTAAAAAAAACAAACCCAGTCATCATGTTCACCAGTTTGTACCAGAACCACTGTATCACTCACAGGGAATGTAGGTGACAGAGAATTAGCAAGAAAGCAGGGGACATATTGTCTAATTTTAATATTCTAGACTTGATTGAGTTTTGGACAAAGGGCCAGTTTTGTGAAGTGAAATTCATGTCGAATGCATTTGCCAAATGTCTTTGAATACATGTTTTTAATCAGACAATTTTTGTTTGTATTCCAAGTCTCACTATTTTGTTGTTTTGAGAGGGAACACGTTTTATTTTGAGCTACAGTTAAATTCTATCTTCACACACTGGAACAGATGAAGCCCTGTCTGAATTAATGAGGAAGTTTTTTTTATTAATGTCAATGTTCAAAAAACCCCAAATGTGGTCCAAGCGCATCACCACTGAGACCATGTTTAGACCATCTGATTATCTGCCATGTCTGTCAGATGGATGACAGACCCAACACAGCTACTGCTCAGTGTATTGTCACAGGGAACAAAGTCACAAGGAACTCTGAAAAGCACTGGGAAGACTGCACAAAGCAAGATCTTTGGGTTCGACTAGCAGCAGTACAAAAGGTACAATAGTGAAAAGTCTTGTCAGAGGCCTATTTAGCTGTCATAGATGTCATAACAGAGCCACCAATCATCAGCAATGATGTGGATAATACTGACTGAGTGTCGGCCAATCCATGACATTTTGTAGCCCATTAGTTTATGTATCTAAAGTTGAAATGAACCATTGCCTAAATCCCAAAATGTGTCTGCAGCTGTAAAGAGCAAATACAAATTTATTTTGACATTTCATTTGTTTTCTTCTTATTCATTGCCACAAAGAATCCGACAAACTCACTTGGAAACAAGCTACATATTATATTTCCCATTTACATTCATGGTTGAAGAATGAAGATTGACATACACTACTGTGCTCTTTCTCTGTCTACTCTTTCTCCCTCTTTCTCATACAGACGTGTGGACACATGCACTCACATTTTCACTGCCCTCCATCGCCACTCGTCTGTTCTCTTGCTGATGGAGTCAGGCTCAGAGGGGATGCTACATCTCCCGCTGGCTGTCATCAGCCAAGGCATCACCTACAGACACACATGCATCCACGGGTCACACTTACTCACATCCATGCACCTGCAGATCCCCAAAGGATGCAGGATGTATGCAGTCAAATGTCATCACTTCAGAAGACATGTTGTTTACTTATAAGCACACACACATACACACTCTTTCTTTCCCACCTGCAGATACTAATATAAGACAGGCAACTAAGAATTGATTACCATCCCATGAGATCAGATTAAAGGAAGTCTATTGCCATTCTCTCTTCAAGGTCAATGAAGTCCTAATCTCTGTTAGACTCTGCATACATAAACCATCAGTTATGAATTACACAGTAGTTCTATTGTACATTATAAAGACCTTGAAAGGCCAGACAGACTTCACTCATATTCATCACTGTGATGGATTCTTTTGGGATGGACCCCTCCATTTGGTAAAGTCTCTCTTCTTCAGGGAGGCCCTGAGCCTTTTTGGAGGTGACGATCTGACCATTGTGTGTTTGGCATCTTATGTTTTCCCTCTCGGGAAGCCTCAAGAACAGACTGGCTGCTTGTTATCTGTAAGGAGATATGGGAAAGCAGAGCCTCACTGTGTTTCCTTATCAGGAGGGTAGAATAAACGTAGATGGGATACAAAGGAAAGTCTCCGAGGAAGGATAAACTTCAAAACTGAACAACCTAAACCTACTGTAATACTTGTGCTCTCTTTTTTCTGCGATAACAAATATTTCCATAATAAATGTATCTGTATTTCAAAAATATGATCTCTTGCTACTGAAAGACTTGCTCTGCATGAGGAAAAGCTCATAAAATTTCCATAACAATCACAAGGTAGTCCTTGGTTGATGGGTTCAACTCTTCATGAAGTGGCTTCTGTGAAACATTGCTGAAAAACAAACACAGGATGGGAGATGCCAAATTAAAGAGAAATGGTTCTTTTGACTAACTGATGTTGGCACGGGCAGTTGTAGCTGCTAGCCACTGAAAGTGAACTCCTGACTATGCCAAACAATATAAATAAATAATACAAATGAATGACAAATGATAATAATAAACCTATTTTACAGTTTTGCTGACTAAAGTTTAGTAGCCCTTAACAGAAGTCTGCGTGATGTTCCCAAAAGTATATGGATGCACCTTTTTCAGTAGCTAGCATTAGCTGCTAATATTTCTGGAATGCTTCTTTACCACTAGCCCCTATTCGGTTTGGCTCGACTGAGTTTTAAGGGTTTTCCATTAGGTGTTAGTACTTTAACGACCCCACGCATCGAGGTGGTACTCAACTGTAAGCAAAAGCGACTGAAATCGAGTTAAGTCGAGCTGAGTAGATACTACTCAGAGGGACAATTCACCCCCAAACACGGCCACTTCTGGCTCCTAAAAACAAGTTGGCGACAAGAAGCTAGAAGACTGGACTTAATGTACCAATGGCCAGCATCACAGAAACCACATCCATCTCACTGAATCATTCAAATCTTGTTTTCGAGTGTGAAATTGTTCCATTTCTTCATGTTTTATTCAAATTTCCCTCCTTTTAAATGTTTGAGTAAATATACATTTAGTTTCATTAGTTCAGGTTGCTCTGATGTGTCTGATGTTATGTTACTGCTGTGAATCACCCTTTCTGTGAGGGCACCTTATCTTGTTCTTTTAACAAGCTCCTGCTGAATCCACCCACACTTAACAAAAACATTTGAATAAAAAGTTCTTTTTATGCAGCAAGCAAATTTATTTCAACTCCTCTTCTTCCTTGACACTTGGAAAACATTGCTGACAGCTTGACAATGACAAACATCAATTACTGTCTGTTTTTTGAAACCCAGATCTTTATTCCTCTCGATCACAGAGCTGTTTATTTTCCAAAAAGCTTTCCAAAGTTGTGTTACAAAAGACTCTTTATGTATGAGGTTAAATATGGTAATACAGGTCTGTTTCTCTCTCTCACGCGCGCACACGCACACAAACTGATGTGATCTAATGGTTACTGACAGCACAGTAGAGTTGTCATCAGGGTTGCAGTGCTGAAGTCCTACTACTTCTGGATCACAGTACTTCCCATCTCTTCATTATTGCTCACCTGAGTCCAGTTGAATCCGCTTCATTGGCTTTCTGTCCATTCCACTCTGGGTGGACTGTGTGGGATGGACTAGGCTACAGGAGAGTGAACAGTTTTTTTAAAAAAAAAAAAGATGGGACAGCTGGTCAGTAATTACACTACTGACCCCAGTCATTTGATTTATAAGGTCAGACTGAAGCAATGAAAAAGTCAGTGAGGCAGGTAGTCAGAAAGGCAGGAAATGATTCCCCTCCCTCATTCACTGCCTAGAAAAATGTCATTGGATCTGCTGCCCCCTAGTGGAGGAAACATTGAAGTGTACTATGCATCTCAGTGTTGGAACAAGCCCAAAAAACCCAAACCTTTATACCCAGTAATACCTATCTACTTAAAACTTGTCATGTGAAAGAAGTCAGTGCAAAATTATGTATTGACCTGAGGAAGAACAACAAGCCCACCAAACATTCCCAATGGAAAAAAAAAGACTGGGTGAATCAATAGCCAAAATAACCACCAGTGCTCTCAAGATGCATGTTTTTTTTTTCTTTCATACAACCACCTGAAATCAATATGCTAAAAAAAGTTTAAAAAAAAACAAAAAACATAAAAAAATATATTACATTTATTACTACTTACACAAAATTTAAGATATTTAACAGTTCCTAAACAACAGATGGTGAAATTTACTCATTTTCCTAACATTAGAACAAATGTATACATAAACTTAAAGTGTGTATCTGGGGGTTATGCGAGCACTCTTTCAAAGAATTGCGAAAAAAAAAAAAAAAGAATAACAAATGCTCATATTTTTGTTACATAAGCCTTTTCTCTACATGGTTGACAATTTAAGAATAAACAACTGAACCAGAAGCCCACACACAATGACCTCACAGCTCAAACTTAAGTAAACAAGCCTGCATTTTAAATAATGAGTACAAAAAATCTTATTCCTTATACTTCAGAGCAGTAAGCATGTGGACATCTAAATAAATCCAGCCTATTTTCATTCACACAGCATAGTTACTGCTTTTTATTGTCCAGTGAAATACAAAAAAACAACAAAAAAAAAAAACTACAAAAGTCAAAGCTGAGGGCAAAAAACAAACTTGTGACTTCATTTAACTCAGGACTATTATCTCTCCTTTTTTAAACACTGTCAAGGTCAGGCAAGAATGCAAAAGTACACCTTGTGGTATCTCTATGACACCAGTGGCATCTGACAGTACAGGAGTATTTATAGCTCTAGGATGAGAACATGCTGTTAAACCCCACCACTACCCTGCTACGATGGTATTTTGGACAATAATGCACCTCCAAGTTTGCCACAGTAATTTGTTTCCTTTAAAAAAAAAAAAAAAGAGTTTGTTAAGATTGATGAAGAGGAAATTCACGAGTCTCTACAGCGCCCTGACCTCACAAATGTGCATTTTAATTATTCGCTGCAACAACGTTCAAACGTCTGACGGAAAGAGTGACACCAGAATAGCTTGTGGCCAGTAGATGAATAGTTTCCCTTTATATTTGTGTTTCACACATTCCTCACTTTACTTCCTGTAATTACAAATGTATCGTTCACTGTATATTTGCAGCACATCTGAGGCCACCACACCCTATCAGCTGTGCAATACCTGAATTAATGCCAAATCAGCTCTCTGCTTTCAGAGAAGCATAGGGTGCTGCAGGTCAAACTGAGCTCACTACAATATCAGGTCTCAAATCAAACATGTGGCATAGGTGCATGAATGCATTAGAGACAAATATGATGCATGAAATACTGTTATTCGTGTGACTGTGCATGAAGAGGAGCATCATAGAGGGGTTTCAATTATACATAAACCATTGTTTGCAAATAGATGTCACATAAGGTTTTCAATCATATAGAGTCCCTGTGCAGGTGTGTGTGTGGTAAATTTCATTTCTGTATTTCACCTGCAGCTTGTATGTGGTCACTCAGAGGCCAGTGGGAAGCTGATGGGGAGCATGAACTCCAGCCAGTCTGCCTTTCTCTGGTCACTGGTAGGATTATTATCTTGACTGTCCGGTTAAAAGGGGCAATAAGAGAAGTCTTTGCTGCACTATATATCATAATATCCAAAATATTGCATCCACTGGAGTCTGGTTTATTGATGAATACAAATGACTCACAGAGTGCTGAGCGTTTTGGTTTCTAAACTGCATTGGTTTATTGACCATATTGGAAGAAAAACAAAATTTCTTTATGTGTTCCAGTCGAATCTCTGCTTCAGCCGTATTGCTTACTTATATCGATGTCAAAAGGACAATCCCAGACACAAGCTGCTTTGAAAATATAACTTCTATGAACAATTTATCCCTTCCTCATGCAAAAATACATGCAGAAATTGGTATTTGTTTGTAAATCTTTGCATATCTTTGATGCCCCAAACAGCTACATTTTGGCAGATATCTGGACTCAAAAGTGACACTCAGGGGACAGCTTAGGGTGAAGTTAAATTGAGTTTGCTTGGTTAGAAGACTTAAAGGCAGAGGTTTGGCGCTATATAAATAAAATTGAATTGAATTGAATTGAATTGAATTGAATTGGTTGGCAAAACACAGGCAATCAAAGAAAACAAACACATCCAAAAGGGGAAAGGGTACACAGAGAAAAAGTTCAAGGAAAAAAAGAGACAAACAAGAGTTGGTGAAGTTGTTGGACTATAAAAGAAAAATAAACGATTTGGCAGGGGGCTACAAAAAAGAAGACTCAAAAACTGCACTGAGGGGATAATAAAAAGGAGGACGAGGAGCATGTGTAAGGACAATGTGTCTGGGATCAGGTCACAGGTGAACTGAATGCTTTCTGGGGACCCACTCTGTGTGAATAACAACATCTGAAGAAGACACGACAAATATGGCAAAAATACTACTATAAAAGCACAGTAACTGCATATTAAAAAATACTGCACAGTAATAAATCAATCATAAAAAACACTTACCTTTGAAGATAACAGTTATTGCTAATTTTATATATAAACCCTATGTAAATTTATGTATTTTTCCCCCTGCCATCCTATTTCTATTTTAAATTAATTTTTTTAAACATAGAAAACGAGCAAAGTTTATGAAAATAATAACTGATGTAAGATATTTGACCTCCAATATTGGTTTAATGCCTGCAAAATACATTTTCCTAATTAGTGCAAAACACTTTGGTACAGTATTTGTTATTTATTCTTAATATATGCAAGTATAAAAAAAATATATTTATATAAAAATATATAAAAATTCAACAAATTATATTAAAAAGGATTTTAGACGCACAGCACATGAGATGATTCAACTGGGTAGAGTTATAGAAATGTAAAAAATATGTTTACTGTATTGCTGCAGATTCATAACCTGACTGCATACATGAAAACATTTCTATTTCTTGTCCATTTCACTTTGACTGAAATGCATTGAATAAACAGATAAATCCATAACTAAATATAACAAAACATCACGCAACAGTAAAGTGCCATCAATAGAGGGTAATACCATACTACTGTCAACATTATAATTACTCATGGCCATTGATCAGCGGTCTTTGATCAATGAGCTTTGATCAGTGGTTGTTGATCAATGGTCATGAGAATTTGCATACTAATGATCAAGGAACTGAAACCAGCCCACTGGTTTCAGTCATTATGCAAATGTACTGTTTATAAGGCTGGGGAAACCTGCAGTCAGCTGAGACTGAGGAAGTCACTTGGATGAGTGAGGAAATGTTTCTCCCACTCAAAACGCTACGTCCAGATGAACAGAATCAACTTTTGGGGAACGTTATATTATGTTACAACAATTACTTAAAACCTGAACAATAGTCTAGTACCAGCTGGAATCAATATTGTTCTGTTATGAAACAGTAAATAACATAAATAAAAACACTAAATAAAAACACAAACCAGTTCAAGCTTAAGTACATTTTTCCCCCCAGAACACAAACACCAGCTTTTATTGTTTGGCTGTTGCTCAGGTGGTAGAGCAGGTCACCTACTAATTGGAAAGTTGGTGGTTTGATCCCTGTCTGCTGCAGTCTGCACGTCAAATATCCATGTACAAGATGCCCAAGGGGAACGTGTATGAATGTTAGATAGAAAGGTCTTGGGTGAATGAGGCAAGTACTGTAGAGTGCTTTGAGTGCTCAGATAGGAATAGTATAGGATAGGATAGGATAGGATAGTAGGAAAGCACATATAAGAACCAGTCCATTCACCATTTAGCATCTAAGTGCAAAGAAAAAAATAAATGATTACATTGAACTGGATGTTCTGTAGTGTTATACTGAGAGTTAAGTGACAGAAGAAATGTGAAAAGAGAAAGGGAGAGACATTTGTTGGATTGATTTACTACTGAGAGTGTTTTCTTGCTTCAGAATCTTAATAAGGTCCTAATTTGAATGCAGTCTCACTTTCACAGGATCTCTGACACTAAAAAAGTTGGTAGGTTTTTGAAGAAGGGAACACGGTGAGAGAAGAAACTGACAAAGCTGTCGCAATGAGTTTCAAATTAAGCAGCTGACATATAAATCTGTCCACAGATATTATTATGAAAAGGAAACTAGCAACATGCAGAACAAGACCTGCTTCAGAAACATGATAATATGTGAACTCACTCATAGGACTCTTATACAAACTGTGTTATTTCAATGATATTTAGATGTTGAATGGACTTGATTTCTATTTGATTTACAATCCTAGAAATTACCCCCAGGTGTTCTGAAGCACTCGCTTCTCAGCTGGACTTTTATGCCACCTCAATACTGTCTGCTCAGTTTATAGCTCAGTTAGTGAGATGAAGAATATACCAGTAAACCATTTGTGACATACAGATGCCAACTGGAAGTCTGTGGAAATAATTAAAATCAACACTGAAAAAACACCCATCTATCTATAACAGCAATCTTGAAACATTTATAAAAGAAACATCATTAATGATAACAAAAATGTAAAGAAAAACATGGACATTTGTATCAGCAATTTCTAATTGTTTAAGAATGAGGAGACACAAGGAAGCACACTAAAATCCAATTAATCAGCAAAAGCAAACAATACAAGGTGAGATGCAGGCAAAAGGCAAGTCCAGACAGGTAATCCATGAGGAGATAACTAAGAAAGCAAGAAGCTAAACATGAGGGAGTACATGAGAGGGAAAAATATACAGAATGGAAAGAGTGATACCGGTGTCACCTGTGTTCTTTGCTATGCTCCATCCTCTTTACAATACCTAAAACATATACCTTTGAATTTAATTCAGAAAACATATTTGGCCAGGACATGTCTTCCACTCTTTTCTTCTTCAGAAACTGATGTATGATTTCAGTGTGCTTAGATTATCATCATGCTGCGATATGTCTCTGCTGCCAGACTTATGAAATCATCCTTGTCAGTTGGTGTTTTGATGTGTAGCCTAGACAGGCATTCATGATAGAATCCAGGCCAAACATGCTGGAATCCAACTGAGCTCAACAAATTTGATCTCATCTGTCCAAAGAATATGCTATTCACCACTGCTGCACCGATTAGTGGTGTTATGTCTCCTTCTATACCTATTGTTCAAGGTTGTCACGACTTTTTATTTGGCCATGGAGAGTGCTTTTTTATTGTCTGAAGTCCAGCAATCAGATTTTTTTCCCCCTTGCAGGTAGTTCACAAGTTTCTGTCCATGGAGACATGATGCCAAAATCCGGATAGACACAGGTGAGTGGTACCAAACTGAGATGTGATTAGCACTGTTGCTAATGATAAATGGGCTGCTAGTACATAGTGTAAGGATATATAGTACTGTGGCCTGGTAATCAACTCAATTTGTTATTTTTTTATTTTCAATCCACCTGCTCACTAGATAATTCCAGTGTGGTTTGTACCATACAATTTCAGTAATTACATATTTTCACTTTCTTTTGGGTTTTTTTGTGTTTTTTGGATTTTTATTTTTTATTTTTGGGGGGGTTAATATAAAACAGCAAAACACGTCTCATTCACTCAGTATATATGTTTCCAACAGAAACAGTCTGTGAAGGAGAAAATTACTCAGTTATTTTCCACTCGTGTACCCTGTAGCCTGTGACACAAGTAGTGCACTGTGCTTTACTTTCAGGATACTGTGGAAGCCCGTTTCCGCCCCTAAAACCCCCCAAAATAAAACAAGCATGAGTAACGTATTCAGAATACTTTAGGTTACTTGATATATTGTCATGCTTTTACTACTAGATGAATGTACGATTGCTGTGTGATTTATTACTATTACTGAAGGCTACTACTTTAATGTAGCCTTCAGTAATGGTAATAAAACACACAGCAATAGAACATTGAAGATACTGAAGTGGCAAATAACCCAGGTAGCTACCACAACTAAAACAAGGTAGCTGCAGTAGGCTAAACTTACTTCTTTAGGTTGGAGTCTTGACGCTGAAAGCAGCTTGGTTGCTAGCAAACAGAATTTGCATTGCACGGTCAAATTTTGCCCATCCCTTTCTTCTTTAAATGTGAAGTGCTGTCAGAATTTCCAAGTAAGAAATGCATTCCTGCCCGTGCACTGCTGGCTCTGTTGTGCTGGCTCCATTGTGTAACTGACACCACCAACATTAACAGGAGGCTTACATTAGAGCCTCTTATTGCGTGTTCTGTTTGGGTTTTTAACAATGTACGGAATTACCAAAATTAGAGAGGGGATAGCCTAACATATAAAACAGGAAAAGACCGCCGTGTAATCTATTTATTTTAACAAAGTAACAGTATTCGAATTATCACCTATTTGAACAGTAACTGTAACATATTTTGTATTCTAAATACGTAACGCCGGTACATGTATTCTGTTACTCCGCAACACTGTTTATAAATCCTTGTATTTCACTAAACAAAACAATAAATACAACATTACATTTAACCCTATCAATCTATCAGTGAAAATAACACTCAAAATCTTTTGGATTCTAAAGGATGCTATTAAAAATGAAATGGTAATTTCCTTCCCTCCATAGATTTTAACAAAGACATTGCTCATCCCTAAAAGACAAAACCTATTGTGAGTGCTTTTTCTGCCCACCTGCTACAATCATAATAAAACATTTCCAGCAGTGCATTGAATTGTCACATTGCATTCAACTTCTTTTCTCACTTCCAATCGACAACATCTTTATTTGACAATGTGCCTCTACCGTTCAGTGTTTGCTTTATGATCGGCTTATCATCAGCCAGCTGCCACAATTGAAGTTCTGTCATCCCGCTGCCTGTGTCTCTGTATATTGTGTTCTGATACCACATAAAGTGATATGTCTCTGGTTTGCTGTCATTTGCACTTGGCAAGTGAAGTCGTGCTCTGGCTGCCCGTTGTTCAGCCCTCAAAGAAGATGAAGAGTGGTGAGACATCAAAGATTCTGAATCAGGATAAGCTACTCCTCTCATTTTTACCAAGATGCAGTCCGTACCACTCTTTTCAGTTTAAAAATAATAATCAAAGTAGACAGAAAAATTTAAATTTAAATTGAATTGTTGAACCCATTAGAATTTCTGTTGAAAATAATAAATGACCCGCTCCTGAAAGTTTCATTGCAAAATGAACAACAAATGGTAAAACTGATAAAAATAGGATTTTACTTGGAGGTCAACACACACACACACACACACACACACACACACACACACACACACACACACACACACACACACAAATATTTACCAGGGCTGAACTAGTAATCTGGCATACTTTACATTTTCCTGGTGGGATGACACACTTTTGGGCTATTGGTTCATTTTCATTACTGACACTGGATTGGCCAATCAGATCTCTTAATTAGCTTAAAAGCCCCTTCTCCTATACTCACTGTGGGCTCTTACACTGTGGGCAGCACGGTGGCACGGTGGTTAGCACTGTTGCCGCACAGCAAGAAGGTCCTGTGCGGAGTTTGCATGTTCTCCTCGTGTTTGCGTGGGTTCACCCCGGGTACTCCGGCTTCCTCCCACCGTCCAAAAGACATGCAACTTGTGGAGATAGGTTAATTGGATAACTAAGTACTTACTAGGGGTGCAACGATATTCGTATCGATATTGAACCGTTCGATACAGTGCTTTCGGTTCGGTACGCATATGTATCGAACAATACAACATTTGTAATTTATTTTATCAACTTTCCTTCTGACGATGCTGTCTGTGTTGAGCGCTCAGTGAATCTGTGTTCGACTACTCCGCCTAGGCTGCACTGTCGAGCGCAGATCCACTGAGCGCTCAACACAGACAGCATAGTCAGAAGGAAGAGCGCAGGGCAAGCTAGCTGAGACAGAAGTTAAGCTCTGCTTGCAACAAGCAAATTGAACCTCATTCAGATCTGGCGTTTGGAATTATTTTGGTTTTCATGTGACGTATGACCCTGAAGGTAAGCGAGTCATGGACTAAAGTAAAACAGTATGTTGGATGTGCCACGCAATGCTTAATTACATTGGTGTGAACTAGTGTGTTAGCGCAGTTAGCTCGTTAACGTGTTGGCCGTCTAGCCCCATGCACGGAGCGATCGGCGGTAGCTCGTTAACGGAGATTTGCCGTGTTGTGGCGTTAAGGTCATTTCAACGAGATTAACCTGAAAGCACTAGTGGGAACACAACGAATATGACTGCACATTTACGCCGACATCATCCTAGTGCAAAGACAAAAACAACAAGCATGCTACTAACTTTAGCCGAGTCATTTAGACAGCTGTTAGCACATGATTCTCCTTATGCTGCTGAGAATATAGCCCAGAAGAAGCGGATAGTATAGCTTTTATTTTGGAAAGAGACATTTCTCTGTAATAAACTCTCTTTTCCAAAGATGAGTGATTCCTCAATCAGATACAGGGCTTGCAATATCGCTAGCCCGACGTCCCGGAGCTAGCGATTTTTTCAGTCGGGCTACCAAAATCTATCTCTTCCCTGCCCGTCGGGCTATTGTACGAAAAATATATGTCAATGCTTTTGCATTCTTTCAGAAATGTAGCTGGGTAATTATGTCATTGGCATCGGTGAGCCACTGTCAATATGTGACATATTGAAATCGCGTTTGAATTTGCGCTTGTTTTTTGCTTTCGTGTGAACTGTGTATAGAGAGCGACAGCACTGATCTGTGAGTGATGATAATTTGTGCACCAATTCCTCTGACATCGTCTTATCAATCGTTAGCTTACTATGCAAACATGACAAGTGAAATCTCCCGCAGCAAGCTTAAACATGTGAGAGGTTGATCGCGCAGAGAATCGCTGAGCTTATGTGAGTGAGTGTGTAAAAGCATTTCAGTTCTGCTGAGCCAAATAAGACAGGTCAGGGTGAAGAAGTGACAGCCAAAGAAAAGCTTACCACAAAACGGAGAAGTTATGACAAATCAGACTATAAGGCAAAAAGAAAGTGCAGCTTTATGGTTTCATGGACAAAAGAATTTCTGTGGCTGCAATATGATGAGCTAAATAACCAGGGCTGCACATAAGTGGTCCGCAGGTGCGCATTCGCTGTCAAAATAAAAAACGCGCACAAGGGTTAGGGTTAAATTTAAAAACTGTACTTTTGAGTTAAAATATATATTTATAATTTTAATAAATGACAAATTAAAAATGCATGAACATTTTTTTTGTATCGAAAAAATATCGAACCGTGACACCAAAGTATCGAACCGAACCGAACCGTGAATTTTGTGTATCGTTGCACCCCTAGTACTTACCCAACAACAACTGTACCAACCTTATTTAATCCTGTTTTAATCAATCAGAAAAAATAAATATATACATTATATCTCTATGCATGATTGATTTTGCAGTACAAGCTATCATATCAAACTGGTAAGTGGTTTATATCAGGTGCAGTGCATTAATCTAAATATAAATAAGCCGTTACAGCCACCAGCAACTTGCCGAGATGTTGAGTGAACAACGCCCTCAACCTCTGGCTGACCACTCTGTAAACTTAAATTGACAATGTGTTGCAAGAAATTAAAGTCAATATGTGCTAATAAGCACGACTCATCTTCAACATATCTCTCTACGGTAGGAGACTTGCCTCAATTCTTGCTATATTCCAACATAAAAGCATGATTGCCAAGTATATTCTGGCTGGACTAAATTTAAGTAGGTTAAGTTTAACATTTTCACTGATCTATCACAGACGGTTGAGCAAGTTTATTTATTTTTTTTAATTATTTCTTATATAATTGCAACTGAGAATGAGAACTGTAAAGTGGGGTTATCACTGGTGACCAATTTGACCTTACATGTAGTCATTTGACAAAAAAGCACAAAAAAAGAGCAAACCAACAATTGTTTTCTATTCTATTGATGATTTATTCTATGTATTCAAAGCCACAAGGACACAATCTTCAACAGCCACTCCTTTATGTCTTTAGCAGGTAAAGTACAGTTAATACAACGCTACTGTTTTGTTTTTGTTTTTTTACAGTTAAGAAGTTTTAAACTAACAATAACAGAAGGAAAAAATAGTTAAAAGTTGTTCTTCTGTGAATGTTGGAAGTAAAGAGCAGAAACAAAGATATGAAATTATGCAAAGCTCTTTGATCCACTGTTGTGATTAAAAATAAGTCTGAGACATTTTCTAATCATCACATTTACACCTCTGCAGCATAAATGTTGCACTGAAAAGGCCTGAGATGGAAATGTGATGCTCTCAGTGTTGCTGTTTAATGTTCAACTCAGGTTCTGGTTGAGAGAGTTACTATAGAGACTAATGGGAAATCCAATGAAAGCATCTAACCAGTCTGCCTCTCAAAAAATACACCACTTCACTCTCCTCATTGCCGCTTTTATCTCAGTTTTCTTTACACAACTCATTTTCTTCAGCAGACCTTCAGCACCCCCACATGTCTCATACCCACTGCAAAAAGATCAGTGCATTTGTCAGATATTGTGTAAATTGTATGAAACTGTGTTTAGCATAATTGTTTTTTTGTCTTTTCTCTTGTCTTTTTAATTTATGACCCCTTTAGATTTATCTCAGTAATCTTTGCATCATAGTTTGGGAACCACTGTTTTATGTATTATGAAGAAAAGGGTTTTAACCAAGTGTGTTGCCTGCCTTAACCAGCTTTTCTGCAGCACTCCCATCTAAGGATAATAATAAGGTAAGCAAAGGAGATGCTATCAAAAATAGAAGGAATAAAAAGTAAAAGATAAGGTATTTGAAAAAGTATTTGAAGTTTCCAACTCTTTCATCATCGAAAGGATGCGGACAGTGGCTACTTTCAAAGTCAAACTTCACATCTCATCATCAGTGAAGTGTGAAGCAATGAAATGCAGCAAGAAAGACAGTCAAAGTCAAGACAGACGAGATAATAACAGTAGAAATAGTAAAAAAAAAAGTCTTTATCTGGAAACGAGGTTTCAGTCTTTTTCTTTTCCCCTGCCTACCCTCTGTTTCATTTTGTTTTAACCTATCTGTCCATCAGCCATTTCTCCCAATCAAAAATATCTCTTCTTACTTCCCTCCAATTCTCTGGGTCTATCTTGGTCTCTTTATTTCAGTTACTCCCTTTTCTTTCATCACTCTCTGCCAGTCTATCTCACTGAGCCTCTCTCTGTCTCTATCTAGACCTGACTTTTCCTGCACTTTGTCTGCTAGAGATAGAAACCAAGAACAGCATGTTTTCTCTGAGTTTCATTTCTCTTTATGGTACCAAAAGATACCCCCAAAAAACATAAATATTTCTTAGACACTTAGACAGGAATAGTGTCTCAAAAAGGCATTCATACTCTCAGAGGAAAAAAAAGGGGCAGCACCGTTGCTGTTTTCTGTTTTTAGTGGCACACAATGCCGGCAGGTAGGAGTCTGTCTTTTCTCAGGGAGCAGGTGACACAGCTAACAGATTTGTGCTGAGTTAAATTTGGATGGGAACAGTGAAGAAGTTCAAGTGTTAGCTATACTGAAATTTTATTTGAGAGAGCGACATGAATAGAAATACTTATAAGTAAACCACAGAAAATGTAGCTAATACCTGCTATCAAAACATGTTTATTTTTAAACTCAACATTTTTTGCTATTATATTTATGTTGATTATATTATGTAAAATGAAAATACTTGTTCTCCCCTTGAAAGATGTTGGATCATTGAACTAATGTCAGAGAGAGTATGAATGCCTGTCAGTCTGTCCCAGGGCAGCTCGGACAAAAAAAAAAAGTCCATCTGTGACATGTCACCATTCTATTACTGGGCGTATACCAGATAGATAGTAAAGCACTACCATGTCATACAACTATGCCCATTTTGGATATTCAGTTAACCAAACATGCTTGTCTTTGGACTGCAGGAGGAAACGTATGCAGGATCAGGGAGAATGTGCAAACTATGAAAAAACGCCAAACAAGACGTTTGAAACAAGAAAGTGGTAAAGATTGCACCACTGTAGCATGCACCTAGTCATCAGTTTATATTTATTTTATGCAAGAATTTTCCTCCAGCATCTGGAAGAGATTAAATCTCATTTATTTTTATATTTAAAATTTTTGTTACGCAATTAAATTTTAACAGATTTAAAAATGTATTTTTATTTTATTGTTTTGTTCCTATTTTAGTGGCATTGGTTTTTTTCCTTGTGTTAACTGCACAGATTTAAAAATCTTTTTTCTTGCGTCTTGAGTGATGAAACGTTTCTCCCACTGAAAATGTCCAGATGAACAGAATCAACTTTAGGATATTTTCTTGTGTATTATTATCACGTTTTAATTACATTTGCACTTTCTTATCATATTGTTATCCGGCAAGCACTTTGATCTCCAGACTTGCAATAACAACAAAGTTTGAGTTATTGTTAACTAACCTAAATGGTAATTGTGTTTGTGAAAGACACCAAATAATCTGATTTTGCAGTTCATTATCCACTAATAGTGAGTCTTATTCCACCTTTTGTACTTATGTTAAGCCCTTTATAGCACTTGGTTATTCTAGCAAGTGACTTGAGACTTAATTTATTTAAGGAGATTTTGCCAAACCCAAACACAGAGGTCGATATATAAATCCCGATGTCTGTTGCGAGTTGAACGCTGTCTCTCACCTTCATCCATTCAAAAATCAGCTCTGCATCGAGCAACTAAACCTTACAAAAACATAATAAAAGTGTATTTTTATTATTTTAGAGCGATTCTAGCTGTAGGAAATATTGGTATATCTAAAAAAAAAAATCAATAAATGTGGACATCAGAAAGGTAAAACTGCAGGGCAGCTTTAATAATCTCTGACACCTTGTGAGTGAAGACTGTTAATTAATCTGATCTCAAAATGAACTAGTAACTCACACTTGAGAATTTAATTTTCAGATACACGTCCCGAAACTATGAAGTGCCAACAGTTATGGTTTTTATTAAAATAGTTATGACTCAATTATATATAAGGTTTGAATTTATCATTTCCTATCACACATATATATATATAAATAAAACACCTCGCGGAGAAAGAAGGCAAAAGGGACAAAGACAGTTAAAGTTGTGTTTAAACTGCTAATTATATGAACTGAAAATGGGGAATAATATTAACATCATAATTTGATGAAACTACTGTACAGTCTACTTCTTCTTTGAGTATTATTGCATGGTTTTATTGTAAAACGTTTTTTTAATCTTATATTCCCCGGGACAGCCCCACCCCGATTACTAATTATCCTCATCCTACAAGAGTTCATGCCCCAGAACAACTCGACCATCGACCTTTCATGGTGAGGCTGTTGGCCACCCAGGACCAATTAGAAGGTCTGGAGGGAAAGATGAGTGGTCAGTCAAGGGGTGGTTATGGAGTTAGACATGGAGGGATCATGAAGACTCATGCCAGAGTGATGCGGTGAAGCAGAGGAGCATCCTGCAGTGGAGCAGCTGGGAAGCGTCACAAAAGCTAAACGGCTGCTGACAAGAGGAGAACAGGTCAGAGTTTAAAGCTTTGTCCACCCGTGCAAATCAGCACTGGAATCAGTGGATAGTGTTACATGTGGGAACGCTGGCTGCTCCACTCATTTTAAATGAACTTGTTTCACCTACCGCTGGATTTTAGAGATATTATTGTTATATTGTGTTGTTTTTATGTTTTTAAATATGTTTGCTAACCACTGTTCAACCCATTCAGAGGTTTGTTTGTTTGTTTGTTTGTTTTTTCTGTTTTTTTTAACATAAATTTCAATTTCATGTTTTTTGTTTAATCTTATTAGTTTCCTTTTGTGGTCCAGTCTCATCTGTGTCTTTTCCTCAGCGTCTCCTCTAGAAGTCAGTCTTGTCTCCATGTTTGGTTACGTTTCTGTCTCTTTGTTTGTGTCACTGATTAGTACTGTCAAGCTCATGTGTCTTAGTCTTGGTCTCAGTGTTTATTTCCTGCTTTATTTTGGCAGTCCCTCATCTCATGTGTTGTGCTTATCACCCCCACCCGGTTAGATCCTGTTCACCTATGTCTTGTTTTTCCCAGCTGTTTACGCTCTCCTTAATTACCTTGTGTGTATTTCCTAGTGTCCTACCTCATCCTCGCACTTAGTGTGGTTTCCCTGAAGATTCGTCGAGTGTCTGTGTGTTTTTGTTTTTTGTTTTTTTTTGTTTAAATCTAGATTATTTTGTTCTGTGTTTAACTTAACAAAGTTAAACAATTTTTTTTTCTTTTTTTGGAGGGGGGGGGGGGCAATTCATAGACACAAAGCAAGTTTGTTAAGGGCTCTCTTAATGTTTATTTTCAGTCTCTTACATGGAGCACTTAGGGTAATGTTTTTCTCATCTCCTCCCTCATCCCTGCTCCTGTAGGACCAAAATGATAGGCCTTCAGTCCATTTTCCTTTTTTGAAGCTTTCTTTCTTTATTGTTTCACACCCTTACTTTAATGTACATACATCCCATGGAATCAATCTCCCCGACAGCATCCTCTAGGTGTACCCTATACTTTTATTTGAATCAAAACAAAGACTGACAACAAACTAGCAAACTAACAACCTGGTTAGTTGTTAGTGGGGGCTGATCCTCCAATCCTAAAACAGAGTATCACAGCAGGTCATTCAGTCATGGGACAAGGACCCAGACAGGGTGTTGCTGAATCTATCAGGATGTGTCCTGATGGATTCATTAATAGCACATATTCATTATATTTTCATACTTTCATACTTTACCTTCTTCTTTCCAGGCACTACCCCGCCCCTCTGTGAGCACCTGCTGGAGGTGAGGGGGCCGGAGAGCGCCTCTGCGTACCGTCCTCAAAAAGGAGCGTGAGTATCCCCGCTTTCTTAGGCTCCTGAACAATATGGCAGTCGCCTTCTGAAAGTCCGCCTCCCTGCTACATATTCTGCAGAACCTCAATATATGTGATTTTACTATACCCCGAAATGTATGCAGCAGATGATAGCTTAACTTGTGCAGCAGTGCATGCGTATCCGTGGGTTTAAAATATACTCTAGTCAGAAATCTCTTACAATCCTTTTCATTTTCAAAAAAGACCGTAGTGTTTAGGAAGTTTATTTCCAAATCGCTGCATTTCTGTTTAAGCTTTATAGACGGGTGGTGTGTGTTCAAAATGTGCACAAATTTTTCTAAACGTGTCCTCACGATGCGCCCATGCACCTATGATTTCATCTAAAAAACAAAGATGGAAAGAAAAAAAAACAGCTGCAGACTCAAACATACACTCAGGAGGAAGCTTTATTGCTAAATAACAGAATATACTGAAACTAACTAAACTGAGAATACACAATAAACTAAACATGTAGGCAGGCAGAGTACATGTCATCCAGGGAAGGACCGACTTTATTTTGAAGTTGTTTTGCTTTGCATGTTTGCTGTGTTTTACTGTGTTTCAACGTGGAGTGTTTTATTCTTATGGTTTTATTGCATGTTTATTGTATATATTAACTTGACTCCGCCCACTTCTAATGACAAATCAGATACACCTGGGAGAGCACAGAGGTGAATAAGAGGGCCTGGCAGACCACAGAGAACAGGCCTGAGAGACAGAGCGGCAGAGATGGTGGAGTGAATGGTGTCAGGCGGTGGCGCCTGCAAGCCCGCAGACGGGCTGGTGTAGGTTGGCGGCGAGTACGTGGGAGAGCATACGACGCCAGCGAGCAGAGAAGCGGAGGGTGCTGTTCTGCTGCTGGAATAACAACGAGGCCAGATCACGCTATGGTGGGGAATAAGTGGCAGCGGGACAGCGCCCTACCTCCCACGGCGAGACGGGTTGGTGCCGATTGGCGTGCTACAGGAAAGCGGCGGGCAGAGCCCATCCGGGCACGCCGGAGCATAGACACTCATAGGATGCCGAGGATGCCTCCAGGTTTCCCCTTCTGCTCCGATTGGCTGGATTTTTAACTTTTAATGTTTGCGCTTTATTGATTTCTATTGTGTGTTTTCCCTGGCCAGGGTTGTTTTAATTCCTTTTAAATTTTTAACTGTTTTTGTATAATAAATTATATTTTAGTGAGGCAGTTTTTAATTCAGTCTATTCCCTTGGCTGCTCCACAGCTCTGTTTTTTGTGAGGGTTTCCCTCCTTTAATAACACCTGTTAAATCACATTCCAACTGTTAATGGAGAAGGGGGGAGAACACGACACCAAGCAGAGGAAAACACAGACAATAAATACAAGAGGTTAACGAGGGAATGAGGATCAGGAGGGAAACACAACTGGCACTAATCAAACAGATGAGACAGGGGAGAAGCAAAACAGAACATGACGCACACCAACAGGAGACTACCAAAGTAAAACAGGAAGTAACAGGAACATAAACACTGAGATGCAAACATGACTGAGGAAGAGGCACAGGGGCAAGACCCAGACAAACAAGACAGACAAAACTAAGATCACAACTCAAAATGCTAAAACTCAAGAGCATACGTGAACTAAACTAGGAAATACAAAGAGAGCATAATGAATAACAGCTGCTCCAAATCAGTTGGCTGTCTGAAATGTTTTTTCTGGCTCTTTTTTGAGTTTGAACTGCCATCCTGAACCATTCAGAAATATAAAGGGATGGTGATACAGCTGAGCACAAAATCTCAGTTTCTTCCTTTTCTTTAAAAACTCCAGGACCAGCTCATCATCACTTAATGTTGACTTCATTTTATTCAAAGTGTGGTGAAAAATCTGAATCTCATTTTTAGACATAAAGGGGCCTGTTCACTATAGTTTTAAGAAGAATACTCTTTAGCACAGTTTGTTTTATTTTGCACTCCCACAGGGAAAATGGCTAAAACACGTTTCAGAGAAGTGATATTTAACTGTCTTTTATTTAATAGCAGGACCCCTGTATTAAAACTCCATTAGGTTTTGCTCTAACACAAAGGCAGTTAAGTGTCTATGTACCCAAAAGCATTCATGCACGGCATGAAAACCTTTAAAATAACCTTTTAGTCTTCATTGGTCTGCACTACAGCAGCTTTTAGGTCGAAGTTTTTCTATTAATATTTTGTAGAATTGTGGTATTGAGCACAAACTAAGTAAAACACATTAATAAAATAATACCAAAGCACCTCATTCAGTTATATAACAAATGTAATGATCCCTGGAGGAAACTTTTTTTATCAGAAAATTGGGCTAATCAGTCTCTAGCTAAAGTCATATATATATATATCTCGTGTGGGACTTCCAGATACAGACGGACAAAATGGTGGTGGCTAACCAACCGGACATAGTGGTGGTAGACAAACAGAAGAAGACGGCCGTAGTGATCGATGTAGCGGTTCCGAATGACAGCAATATCAGGAAGAAGGAACACGAGAAGCTGGAGAAATACCAAGGGCTCAGAGAAGAGCTCGAGAGGATGTGGAGGGTGAAGGTAACGGTGGTCCCCGTGGTAATCGGAGCACTAGGTGCGGTGACTCCCAAGCTAGGCGAGTGGCTCCAGCAGATCCCGGGAATAACATCGGAGATCTCTGTCCAGAAGAGCGCAGTCCTGGGAACAGCTAAGATACTGCGCAGGACCCTCAAGCTCCCAGGCCTCTGGTAGAGGACCCGAGCTTGAAGGATAAACCGCCCGCAGGGGCGTGCTGGGTGTTTATATATATATATATAGTTATTATATATATATATAATATATATATATATATATATATATATATAAAATTTATTTATTTATTTATTTATTTATTTATTTTAAATGTCTAGGGAGTGGGATGTTACCCTACATGAGACTGTGCTCTTGAGCAGCTCCTTCAGCAGCACCGTTACAGCCATGGAGTAAGACGAGGAACTATCGTAGGTCCTTCATCTTGACAGCAGTCAGACTGTACAATACCCATACTGTTTAAAAATACATGAATATTATTATTCCACTCCCATTGCACTTTTTATAAAGAAAAATCTTGGTGTACTTTACTGTATATAGTTACCATCTGTACATATTATGCACAGCATTTTTAGTGCACTATTTTTTTAAAAATTATTTTTTACTATTTCTTTAAATGTCTTGTGCTGCTGTAAAAATTGAATTTCTCCAGTTTGGAATTAAAGTCGATTACATAATGTACAAGATAAAGTTTCAAAAAAATGCAGAGACATGACTGGAGCATAAATTTAATGGGTTGTCTGTCTAGAAGCTCTCACAGTGAGCTGATCGATTAAGTTCTGTCTTAAAACTCTTAAAATATTTCTGAACATAAAGAAAACAGTCTGATCAGGTTCATGTAGGGTCAAAAACCACTTTTTCCTGATCCTGTGAAAATTGAACTAATGAGCTTTCACATACAGGGTGAATCTGATCTCAAAGATGACGATGAAAGACAGAATAAAAAAAATTCAAATTCATTTTTCATCTAAGAAAGTGTGAGCTTCCTTCTCTCCTTCAAAGAAAAAGAAATTGAAAAGGATAATATTTCTGTTTCAAACACTCAGGAGATGTGCTGGAATATTTTTGATGATTTCTTACAGACTTTCCAGTCCTGGTAATAAGAAAGGAAAGCTGGGTTTGTTCCAGAGTTTCTGTGGGGGGTTTACAGATACAATCACAATTATGATTTACTCAAAGATGGATCTTGGCCAACCAAATAATGCAACTGACTTGTAGAGTTTGTGGAGGATCCATGCTGTGTCCTTCAAAGAATTCTCAAATTTAAGCGTAACTTAGGACTAAAAAAATCCATAACAGAAACAGCTTTACACTCTAAATATGAAGTTCCAGATCTTTTGAACATGCAACGTTCATGATGGATTTACAGGATTTATATTTACAGAAATGCATGGCAGCATTGAAAATGCAGAAATTATGCCAAAATGATCATGTTCATGTTTTGAGCAGAGGTGTGTACTCATCTTAGCCAGGCATTCCTGGCAAAACTCAAACACCAGTAAACAATAATGGGTTGTTACCAACTGTCTTTGCCAACCCAAGTTTTCCGTGCGTGCTCAAAAGAAATGGAGTGTTTGGCAGCTGCACAGAGCTCCTACATTGGAATTAATGGGTTAGCTATGTTGAGTTTTAAGTCAATTTTCAGTCATGAAGGTGACTTTTTTGCTTACATAGTAACTTGTGCTGAAAACAAAGCCTGCTCTAAGTAGGTTTAAGTGTATGCATTATGCGACCACCATAAATTATACTGAATAGATGACCTGTTCCAGGCCAAATGAGTGAAGCAAGACTAATGGGTTAATAAGGTATGATGGCTCAAAGTCAGACTTTTCATTGTGATGGTGTTGGCAGTGTTTATCTGCTGAAGTCACCATAGTAACATATACTGAACACATGACCTCATCCAGAGCAGGCTATGTTCAGAGTTTGAGTTTAGCATTGGCTGTAAGAGCCTTATTTTTACAGATTATTTGTGCAATTGAGTTAAAGCAGCTCAGACTGTATGCATTACAACTTTTTTCCATGTTTGGTTCTAATTTGCTTCCATTTCTATTTTACACTGCAAGAACTGGAGCTGATAGAACACATCAGAAAATCAGACTATTTGTAGGAAATATTCGAGCAGCAAATTTAAGTTCACTTTGATTATGTGATTCTTACATTTCTAGAATATGAGACTGAGTCAGAGCTAAATATCAGAGTTTTAATGATTTATTAATTACTTTAATGGCTTTTAATAGCCATATTTCAGTCTGTATTCCAGGTATTCACATTTAGTCAACCCCTACTAAGCTGGGTGCACTCTGAAGTCAGACAGGAAGCTGATCTCTGTTCCTGTTGGCAGCTGCTGACTCAGGTTTTAAGAATACATGGGTCTGTACCACTGCCATATACATTTTTAGTATAATAATAGTAACAGGCATCTTTGCCAAAGGAAAAACAAAATGCACAAACAAGCACAGCCTCACTGCTGTTTCAGGTTTTACATTTTCTCTTCATTCTGTGTGTTTCAAATAGACTAAAAGGTTCTCTCCTGTATGGGGCACTACAATTTTAAATCCTGCTGGATCCTAGCGCAACCAAACCGAATAAAGTTGTAATTTTTGGTTGAGGAATTATGTCTTTGAATTTTCAAAAACAGGGTCATTACCAGATTCTTTTGTAATGAAACAATCATGCGTGCCAAGAGTCTGGAGTTTTAAGCATCAACAAATCAGTACACCTGTAGAGTTTGCTGATTAGCACACTACAATCGAGACAGGACAAACTAATCAGTGAAATCAGCTGCGTGTGTGGTTGGAATATAAATCTGCTGACAACATGTGCAGACATGCTGTAGCTGTTTTCTCCAGTGAGTTTATGTAAATTTGACAGACAAATCTCTTCATTAGCTGTATGATGTCACGTGTTTTCAAAAATCTGTCAGATGTGTGAAAATCTTCCAGCGTGTCCCGAGGCTTATGGAACGCAGCACGGAGGCATCCTCCAAGTCATCGCTGCTTATCCTCCTGTTACCTGTGTTGCCCCTGGATACAAGAGCAGTCTCTTTTCTTCTCCTGCCATCATGCCCTGCCTTGTATTCCAAGCACGCACCCACAAGTGTGTGCGATTATATGTGGTAGTCAAGAGTGTGCACATACGAACACAATGAGTTTCACATATTCACAGGGGACAAAAAAAGTCACATGCATACATCTACGTAATTAAACACTTGCATAGCCGCTAAAGGCCAAAAACGTGTACAACAGGGGAAAATTTTAATCATGCACACAAGATTTATTGACAGACCTGTCTCTATAATTGAGCATTAGAAGAAGTGAATGTACTATAATGTGGTATTTGCATTATTGCCCAGTAAGATCAGGGAACTAAGACATAAGTAATAGAAGTAACAATGTCTCAGATTCTTTGTTTTCACATTCACATTCATGGTGATACAGAATACTAAGCACTGGTAGGGTGTTTCATTGCCTTAAAAGAATGTAAAAGGGAAAAAAACACAAGGTCTGACCTCTGACTTCCTCCCCACTCTCCTATTGGCTGTTGATGTTCTGTGTTTGTCATTGGCTGGAATCTGAGGACTATGTAAGCGACTGAAGCTGCACTTCATGGCCTTTGGTCATGGTTGTGATTGCTTTGGTGTCAAGTGTTCAAGTACTGCCTGTTTTATTGTTAAGCCCATGTTTCTGGCTAGCTTGATGTTGATTGTTAAGTCAAACTGATTTGACCTTTGTCTCTCTACTTTCTGTTACAGTGCCCAGAGGAAGCTTGTCTGGGAAACCTGCTATCGCCTTCTGATATCTGTTCTTTTCTCCTATTTTACCTGGTTGATAGGAGGTTGAAGTACAGGTGTTTAATTTTTTTTTTGGGCTAAGTTAATCAGTTGATGTTTTTTTTTTTTGTTTGTTTTAATAAGGACTGTTTTGTTTGCTAAATCATAACAACAGAGCCATAATAAACCTCTGTAGAAGTAGTGTTCAGGTTGCTACTCTGCACTGTGTTGAAACATGGCATTGAAGACGATAATAGTGAATGAATTGCATCTTTAAAATTAGTTACAGCACTTTCAGAAAGACATCTTCTGTGATCAGATCTATCCCTACAGCTGTATAATCAATTATTGTAAAGTTTAATTTTATTAGGAAACGATCTTACAAAAAGGGTTTGTAAGGGAGTACTGTTAATATTCAGCTTCTATGCTATAAGTCAGATCTAGAGTGTAATTAAAGTAGTGGGTTGGGTAGATGACAAATAAAACTGTTGATGAGGGTAAGCATCAGGCTTTCAAATGAATTAAGTCTCTGTCTGGGTCTTTGGTTGATTAATTAGCTGGAGTGAAAGATTGCTTCCACTCCCCTCCTTCCTTGGCCTGTGCTTTGAGGACTCTGACAGTTAGTATGACTCAGGGCAGGTTATCTATTTATTTATTTTTTCATTTAAACTGACATAAGTATCCTGCTGTAACCAGATTTCTTGAAGGCAGAGTAAATCAATTTGTTGATCAATTTTGTAATTTAAATTGTACTAACAGGGACATAGAGGCCAGAGACACAATGTTTAATAATCCACATTTCACTATTTTACTCATGGTGGAGTTTTTGGTAATACCACATTGTTCTTTCTTTGTGATTTTTATTTATTTTATTTTTCAGTGTTTAAATAGTTTTTTGTTAGTTTGTTTTTTGTTGGTTTGGGAGCAGATATGTCACACCCAGTCCAATTGGGGAGGGGACCAGAGAAAAGTCTGACATTATTTTGGCAAAGTTACACACCGACTCAATATTAATATTAGTGACCTTCAATTGACATAACTAGGTGCCATTACTGCTCCAAGCTGAGTTCTAATTTTACTGAATTTCCGTTTATCCTTAGCCAGCAGTTTCAGGATTCATTCAGTGTCACCTGCTCTGGACCCTGGAACACAATTTGCCATTGTTGCTGGTGTCTTTAGGTTCACATGTCTCATAAAAGAATCACCAGTAATCAGAGTTTGCACCTTGGCAGGAGTGTTGCAGAGTGGGGAAAAACTATGAGATGTGAACGTGATGGTGGTGTACCACAGGTACATTTTTTGATTAGTGTTCTACAGAAAATATGAATATGTATTTTTAGTTACGTATTAGTCAACTTGAAATTGAAAAAAAAAAACACTTGCTTGTCTTTGCAGGGTTGTTCATTTATATCATAATCTTTCATCTGCTTGCTGCTGGTTATCTGAAGCCACCTCTGTAACGTTGTGCTCCCAGAGCTTCAGCTTTGCTGACGTCTCCTCCTTCTGGATTGCAGCTTTTTTCATATACTGTAGCTGCCTACAGTATATGTTAGCCAGCAGCAATAATTAGTTATTGAGTCAATGCTACGCAATGTAATGCAAGGTGACAGGTTGTGAAATGTTTGGATCTTTATCAGATGTTTATTCAGAAACATTTCAGTATAGCATTTGCTGTAAGTAATTTCCATAGCTTCAAAAGAGTCACCTGGAGCCATAACACAATAGTAGAAATGCTAATGCTACATAAGGAGATGAGCAAGATTCCTCCTACAGCTGATAAACACATAATTCAACTACACTGAGATGAGGGGTGTGTGTGTGTGTGTGTGTGTGTGTGTGTGTGTGTGTGTGTGTGTGTGTGTGTGTGTGTGTGTGTGTGTCACCACTCCAAAACTGCTGTAGCAGCTGAGACTGCTGAAAGCTGAACATGAATACTTGATGTACACACAACTTGAGTGTGAAACACAGGATTATGTTGTGGTTGAAAACACAAACCATCACTGAGTGATGTGGTGAAATGCCACAAATTGTGTGTGAAGCTACATTAAAAGCAATGAGCAGACAATGAAGTGACTGTGTGCAATGTGATTACAAATTTAGATGGTGTGGTGTTTTTCAAAGACTTCAAAGCAGACAGCATAGTGCTTATGATATTTCATTTTATATAAAAATGATTTGTATGCACCATAATCAATACTAAAACTTTCTTGGAAAGTATTTGAAAGTTCTTTTTTTTCACTCTGCCTAGCACTCCAAAGAAAAATCACTTCACTAGCATTTTATCTTTCTATTATCAGAAATGCCAGCACTACTATTAATTTACTGCAGTGTCATGTTTCTATCCAGCTGAAAAATACAAGTCTACCACTGACTCTAGTATTGCTCTCACCAGCTTTTGCAGAGAGTCTCTCTTTTTAGCAGCTAAATTTTCTCTTCATTTGCTGCTCTATAACTCTATCTGCCTCCTGGCAAATGGTTTTTATATCCACTTAAAAAGCAGATGCCTGCTATGTCTGTTAGAAAATTTGCTGGAAAAATGTGCACATGATATCATGTTGTGTCATTTTGATGCCTTTTCACTACTTGAATGTGTTTTTATTGTGTTACATTATATGCTAAGTTATTAAAAGGCCAGGCTGTCTAGATGGTGTACAATGACAGAAAAAAGTGTGATTTGAAGGGTCTATATGAGAGAAGTGTTTAAAGCAATGGCTGGAGAGAGTATAGTAGAATTAACAGCACTAACTGCAGACAGTTATTTAAATTATTTACACAAGTGTCCATGAGAACACGCAAAGAAAAAAATAAATCTGATTATAAATGCATATGAGAAGACTTCATTTGAAGAGGCCGCTAGAAAAGCTGCAACCACCAAGTACCTGCAGAGGGTCAGGCAAGTCCTGAGGAGTCAGCTGAATGGTAAGAACAAGATCCGGGCCATCAACACGTACGCCCTGCCCGTGATCAGGTACCCTGCTGGGTAATAGGCTGGCCAAAGGAGGAGATAGAAGCCACTGACATAAAGACAAGAAAGCTCCTTACCATGCATGGAGGGTTTCACCCCAAGTCCAGCACCCTGAGGCTGTACGCTAAGCGGAAGGAAGGGGGCCGGGGACTGGTGAGTGTCAGCACCACAGTCCAGGATGAGACAACGAACATCCAAGAATACATTGGGAAGATGGCCCCAACTGACCGAGTGCTCAGTGAATACCTCAGGCAGCAGAAACCCAAGAAAGAGGAGGGAGACGAGGAACCATCATGGAAGGACAGGCCCCTGCACGGTATGTACCACCGGCAGATAGAGGAGGTGGCTGATATCCAGAAATCCTACCAGTGGCTGGACAAAGCTGGACTGAAAGACAGCACAGAGGCACTAATCATGGCAGCACAAGAACAAGCTCTGAGCACAAGATCCATAGAGGCTGGGGTCTATCACACCAGGCAAGACCCCAGGTGCAGGCTGTGTAAAGATGCCCCAGAGACAATCCAGCACATAACAGCAGGGTGCAAGATGCTAGCAGGAAAGGCATACATGGAACGCCATAACCAAGTGGCCGGCATAGTGTACAGGAACATCTGTGCCGAGTATAACCTGGAAGTCCCGAGGTCAAAATGGGAGATGCCCCCAAGGGTGGTGGAGAATGACCGAGCTAAGATCCTGTGGGACTTCCAGATACAGACGGACAAAATGGTGGTGGCTAACCAACCGGACATAGTGGTGGTAGACAAACAGAAGAAGACGGCCGTAGTGATCGATGTAGCGGTTCCGAATGACAGCAATATCAGGAAGAAGGAACACGAGAAGCTGGAGAAATACCAAGGGCTCAGAGAAGAGCTCGAGAGGATGTGGAGGGTGAAGGTAACGGTGGTCCCCGTGGTAATCGGAGCACTAGGTGCGGTGACTCCCAAGCTAGGCGAGTGGCTCCAGCAGATCCCGGGAATAACATCGGAGATCTCTGTCCAGAAGAGCGCAGTCCTGGGAACAGCTAAGATACTGCGCAGGACCCTCAAGCTCCCAGGCCTCTGGTAGAGGACCCGAGCTTGAAGGATAAACCGCCCGCAGGGGCGTGCTGGGTGTTTTATATATATATATATATATATATATATATATATATATATATATATATATATATATATATATATATATATATACAGTGGGGCAAAAAAGTATTTAGTCAGCCACCGATTGTGCAAGTTCCCCCACTTAAAATGATGACAGAGGTCAGTAATTTGCACCAGAGGTACACTTCAACTGTGAGAGACAGAATGTGAAAAAAAATCCATGAATCCACATGGTAGGATTTGTAAAGAATTTATTCGTAAATCAGGGTGGAAAATAAGTATTTGGTCAATAACAAAAATACAACTCAATACTTTGTAACATAACCTTTGTTGGCAATAACAGAGGTCAAACGTTTACTATAGGTCTTTACCAGGTTTGCACACACAGTAGCTGGTATTTTGGCCCATTCCTCCATGCAGATCTTCTCGAGAGCAGTGATGTTTTGGGGCTGTCGCCGAGCAACACGGACTTTCAACTCCCGCCACAGATTTTCTATGGGGTTGAGGTCTGGAGACTGGCTAGGCCACTCCAGGACTTTCAAATGCTTCTTACGGAGCCACTCCTTTGTTGCCCGGGCGGTGTGTTTTGGATCATTGTCATGTTGGAAGACCCAGCCTTGTTTCATCTTCAAAGTTCTCACTGATGGAAGGAGGTTTTGGCTCAAAATCTCACGATACATGGCCCCATTCATTCTGTCCTTAACACGGATCAGTCGTCCTGTCCCCTTGGCAGAAAAACAGCCCCATAGCATGATGTTTCCACCCCCATGCTTCACAGTAGGTATGGTGTTCTTGGGATGCAACTCAGTATTCTTCTTCCTCCAAACACGACGAGTTGAGTTTATACCAAAAAGTTCTACTTTGGTTTCATCTGACCACATGACATTCTCCCAATCCTCTGCTGTATCATCCATGTGCTCTCTGGCAAACTTCAGACGGGCCTGGACATGCACTGGCTTCAGCAGCGGAACACGTCTGGCACTGCGGGATTTGATTCCCTGCCGTTGTAGTGTGTTACTGATGGTGACCTTTGTTACTTTGGTCCCAGCTCTCTGCAGGTCATTCACCAGGTCCCCCCGTGTGGTTCTGGGATCTTTGCTCACCGTTCTCATGATCATTTTGACCCCACGGGATGAGATCTTGCGTGGAGCCCCAGATCGAGGGAGATTATCAGTGGTCTTGTATGTCTTCCATTTTCTGATGATTGCTCCCACAGTTGATTTTTTCACACCAAGCTGCTTGCCTATTGTAGATTCACTCTTCCCAGTCTGGTGCAGGTCTACAATACTTTTCCTGGTGTCCTTCGAAAGCTCTTTGGTCTTGGCCATGGCGGAGTTTGGAGTCTGACTGTTTGAGGCTGTGGACAGGTGTCTTTTATACAGATGATGAGTTCAAACAGGTGCCATTCATACAGGTAACGAGTGGGGGACAGAAAAGCTTCTTACAGAAGACGTTACAGGTCTGTGAGAGCCAGAGATTTTCCTTGTTTGAGGTGACCAAATACTTATTTTCCACCCTAATTTACGAATAAATTCTTTACAAATCCTACCATGTGGATTCATGGATTTTTTTTTCACATTCTGTCTCTCACAGTTGAAGTGTACCTCTGGTGCAAATTACTGACCTCTGTCATCATTTTAAGTGGGGGAACTTGCACAATCGGTGGCTGACTAAATACTTTTTTACCCCACTGTATATATATATAGCTCAGTCACTTTGTAGCAGGTAATATATCGGATAACGTATATAAATAAAAAATTGAATTGGTTCTAAAACCTGCATGGAGAAAACTCTGGTGTGAGCATCAATTCATGAACTGACTTGCAATAAAGCCCATGCAGGTGAATCAGTAACTTACGCGTTTATTGTTTTCTTTACTGCAGTTAATAAATTGAACCAGGCAGCTGTTTGGCAGTATGTCTACATTTTTAGTACACCCTAAACAGCGACTGCTTGATGTTTTTCTTGTACATTACCAAGGTTGTGTTCAGTATCAACAAAGCAGGAAAATGTTTGAACACCTTGGTTCGTTACCCAAACACTGCACTTATAGGATAGATAGGAGGCTCAGTCATATGGCTGAATTTATATGCACGTTGCTGCAGGGCACTTCCCACCAAACAAATGAACTTCAAACCATTTTGCAAACCTGTTGCTCAACCCAGAAACTGTAGCAAAGTGATGTGTGCTGTTTTTAGATTTAAATATGCTTCACTCATAATTTTATCTCAGTAGCTGACTTGCAATATTTTGACTAGTTTTCTCTCTCATCTTTCTCTATTTCATTTTTTCTTTGCACAGAAAAGTGGGAAATAGGCGACTGTTGTATGAGGTCACACCGCATCTTTGTCAATGCTGATAAATCTTAAACCCTTGTGACAAGTATGTCTATCTCTTTTCTTTCTAAAATGTATTCATTGCAACTTTTGCAAATTAAATTGTGAGTTGTCATCATTTCTAACGCTGTTTTCTTTTTCTCTAGTTAGAGAAAGGATACTGTTATAGTTACATAAATATGTATTAAGGACATAAATCAGTGTTATCACTAAACATTTGGCCATGGTTCATACTCATAGCTGTCTGTAAAACAACTGTTTTGTTTACAGACTTCATGTCACAGTCTTCAGATTTGTTGTTTGTGTATTTATTGTCCCTTTTTTTAAAATAATTTTTTATTTCACTGTACTTCTGAGCTTAATTTTTTTTTTCCGCCAGATTGACTGCCTGCCCCACAGTGATTACTTTCAACTGTCTTGTTTTCCACTTAGCTCTGTGTGTATGTTCGTGTGTGTGTGTGTGTGGGGGGGGTCCACTGTCTTCTTCCTCTAGACTTTGTCAGTTCATCAGTATTCCCCGGCCGTTTTCCCAGCCTAGTTAATCACCTGCATGCTTTTATGATCCTTGGCTTAAATTCTTTTCCTGTTTATCATTATTATTACTGTTATTTTATGTTTATTTTTTGGATGACTTATTTTGGATTGTACTGAATCTCCCTTTGAGCTTTGTGTATACCAGTTTTTCATTAAAACCTGTTTTTGCTGTTTGTTACATTGCTTCCTCATTTTCAGTCCACTCAGCTGAACTTGCAAACATAACACAGAAGAATTTACTCCTGTTCAGCTACAAGAGCACTGAGGTTTTCATACACAAATATTAACTGATAACAGATTACTCAACCAGCAATTAGACCAATTAGAGCTGAGGTCAGACCATTGTGCAAGACAATTTCATCGTGCTTGGCAGTGTAAAGTTGAATCAAGTTGAATCAACACCAGCACACAACAGTTTCAAGGTTTTAAAACATCCATCCCTCCATTTTCACAAATGCTACCAGCTATCCAAAACTAATGTTTTGCTTGTGAAGCGATAGTGTCAACCTCTCTACATGCTGCCACCCACTCACTTTTTACCCCAGTTCCCAATAAGTGGCCATCTTATTGATGAAGTGAACACTTTCAGTCATACATGTATTTCACATGGAAACCTTCCAGATAGAGACTGAATTACTAATAATTAACCAACTGGGTCCATGTTTGATTTTGTCCTTTTTAATATTATGCCCTTATGCAAAGAGGCATTGTGTAGATTTTGTTTAGAATTTATTTGCATTGGTTGTTTTTTTCACCTTAAGCTGGGCACATACACTATGCGGGCAGACTAAATTACTTGAGCATGCCTCTTTGAATTCAGATATTTTCAGTCAGGAGTCCTATAAAATCAAGCACCTGAACATGCAGTCTCCCTTTACAATTATTTTTGAAAGAACAGGTTATTTTAAAGAGCTTACTCAGTTTGAATGCGATATTGTAAAAGGGTCCCACCATTGGTTTAGCTCTAATTTCTTGTTTCCCAGATATTCCACAATCAGCTATACATGGTATTCTTGCAACATGGAAGCATTTAGGAACCACTGTAACAGGACATTTTAGACAATACAACATTACAAAGAGGTTCACCAATGCACATAGCATGTAAAAGTCGCCAATGATCTGCTGACTCTGCTTCATGTCAGTAGATTGCAGATTGAAATCATCTGAATACTGTTTTCTTCTCTTTCCCAGTTCAAGTGCATAATTCTAGCTATGGTGGGTGCTGTGGCAGCTTTTTAGTCAGAAAATATTCATCAAAAATATTACATTCAGACTGTAAATGATGATGACTGTGGCAACCCAGCGTGTTTTTCTGCATGTTTCTGTGTGTTAGAGCCCTGACATCAGCTCAGGAGATGAGGCTAGAGGTGAGGAAGAAAAAGGTGACATTTTATTAGGATGGCAGTAGCATTGTCTCACTATTTCAGGTTTTTATACCTTTGGTGAAGGGGACTCCATCTCCAGCTGTAAAACTGAGTCTGAAGGTGCACACAAATTTAAATGCCCCTCCACAGCAAACACCTACGGCTTCACCTTTGTTAGTGTTTCACCTACTTGACCAATCTCTAGCCACATTACTAAATGTGATTATTCAGAAGGGAGATGTCATTTCCTGCCACTATATTCATATGGTGAGGCAAACCCACTCTGATGCATTTTTAATGTGTTATTTACAACTTCATGGAAATGCTACAGTTTGATGGAAATTATAATTACACACTCATCTACGTATATTTACCAGCCCAGTATCCTTTTTTTCTATTAAATAACCCCCAAAATTGCTAACAGTACCTTTTAACAACTAATGCATGAAAATTCTCCCCATCAACAACACAGCAAATAATAAATGCCTTGGTCTATTGTCACTATGTGGGTTTTCACAACATAGTCTTGCAAATGTTTCTCAATAAAAGCCATGGTGAGAAATGAAGGGTGTCTGTTAAATTGAAACAAATACAGAGAGTGCTTTAATTCGTACACCAAATCCAGTAATGCTGCTTTTGATGCATTGTTTCAAATAAAGCCCTGCTACCTTCTGCAACCCTTATTTTCTGAGGTAAAAACTGCACAAACTACATGTAGTGCTACTGGATATCAGTGAGTGTCAATCAACGGCTGCAAATACTGAACTTAAATTATGACTGGCAGCGATTCGTTCTTAAGAATTAGAGCTTTTGCATAAACAGTGCAATCGAATATGTTATGCAGACTGGAAGCAGTGAATGAGTCCAACTGATAAAGACCTAAACTGACGGGGCTTGATCAGTCCAACTGCATTCGTATTTTTATCGGAAATGTTTGACCTTTGACCTGATTTCACTGATGAAAAAAAGATTCCTGAACTGCTGAAATCTGGTGATGTGTGTTAATGCATTTTAATATTTACATTTTGAAGTGGCAAACTCATAATGTCCATTTACGATGAAAACAAATCAAGATGTCTCATAAATATGACACTGAGTGCTTTGCGGGGGAAAAGCTCCATCTTGATTAACTGTAACTGTGACATTTTACGACCTTTCACAAAGGAAGTTATTGAGTTGGGGGGTTGTAGACACACATGTATGCTGGTTGGCACCCCACGAGAGACATTAAGAGGAGGCATTAATCAAAGTGCGCAAACACTTGACAGCAGAAATTTAGTGCGTCGCCTTTGTGTGTGCTTTCCATTTACAGTCAACACATTTGAACTTCTGAACCTGCTGTCTAAGTATAGGACTGCAAAACGTCAAACAGAAGGAGTATTAGAAGGTAATTCCTGCTGAGTGAGAGGGAGAAAGTGTGTGTGCTTTGTGTGGCTGATAATATGACTGCAATATGTTTCATTGAAGGATAGCAAGAGATGGAGGTAAATAATGTGTGCGAGTGTGTGTGAGAGAGTGATTTTTCCATATCTGCTGTGCTCCTAATACAGGCAATGCTCTGTGGTGGCCTATTGTCGGCAGAAATGACAACTGCCTCTATCTTGTCCTGCAGAGAGTCACTTCTCCGCTTCCTTCTACATCTCTCTTTAGTCATCTCTATCAGCGTTGGTGTCTTCAACTGGCACTTCCCTTGTTTTCTTCATTGCCTAGTTCTGTCACTTGTTCTCTAACTGATTTACTTTATCTTTGCCTTTTCTCCCCCTCTTTTCCATCATTTCTGTTGCATTTAGCAGGGAAACGTCATTGGCCTTCTTGGATTTTTGCCCTATTATCATTTCCTTGCTTAGCTCTACATGCGTTAAACTGTGTTAAACTAGCCACCACATTGTTCATTACTTATGTCTGAGAGATCAATTTTCAATTCAGTTTCATCCACCCATTCGCTTCCGCTTATCCATTTCAGGGTCACGGGGGGTGCTGGAGCCTATCCCAGCTGTCATAGGGCGAGAGGCGGGGTTACACCCTGGACAGGTCGCCAGTCTGTCGCAGGGCCAACACACAGAGACAGACAACCATTCGCACTCACATTCACTCCCGCATTCACACCTATGGGTGATTTAGATTTTCCAATTAACCTATCCCCACAATTCAGTTTCAGTCCAGCATTAACCAAGGTGTTGGGTTACGGTCACTCTGTCTGCAGAAGATACACCAAGAAACTGCTGTGCATTTCACTAGCATCATGTATCTCTTATGCAGAGTTCTACCATGCTGACCTCTTACATGTAAAATTCAAACAAACACACATGTCACATGACAGGCTAGTTAGTGAAAACACACCTTCCTAGCTTATCTCAAGCAATCACGCACACACAAAAATCCACCTGAATCTAACAAATCATTCCTCAGATTTAACCTACCTTTATGATTTTTTTAAACATGTTGTCAGGGTAGAAATTCACCATGGTAGACTAACATATTTTCCCACCACTTTTATCATTTCGTTACTAAAATGACTTAAATGATACTAAAAATCGTGTTGTTTCTTTCCTCACCTGGCTAAGAACAAGTCTTTTCCCTTACATGTTCTGGGGCAAGCATCAGCCAAGATCCTCGAATGTCAAGAAAAAATAAAGCTGAAAATAAAATCAGACCATTGCTTCAGTTCTTTATTAAAATCATTTTATTTTTGTCCTGCTTGCAGTACAGCACAGTATTGTCATTATCCCCACTGGTGGTAGATGTGGCTGAAGCAGAGGGATGGCAACATCTAACCACATCTGTGCATGTGTGTGGTGTGTGTCTGTGTTTGTGTGTGTACACATGTCTTTGCGTGTGTGTGAGGTGCTGACAATAAAGTGCAGCACCACCAGCCATCAACCCATACAGTCACTCAAAACAGCAGTATTATTACAAGGCCTTGAGACATTGTTCAGAGGCATACAGGCAGAAATTGTGGACATCCTCCCACTGCAGGCTAAAACTGGGCTTGCCAGGGCTCAGGAACAATAAATGCAATAAATGTTAGAAGCTTTAAATACACTTAAACACACTTTGGAATATGAATATATCAGTGTCCATAGAGGAATACTATACATTGAATGCATCTTAAACATGTAAAAGTATAAGATGTTCTACATTTGGAGCCTTTACTTTCTTGTTGGCAAAAAGTGGCGATATCGTTTATGTTGTCTGAAAATATGATGATCAAAGTAAAGCCCTGGTTCGACCATTTTTGGCCTTAGTGGAAACCACACTAGCAGATTTGGCTCTGCCCCTGACATGTGTCGTATTAGCTTCCCCAGTTTTGTAAAATTAAGAAAGAAACTTTGTGTTTGTTGTGTGTAACTATTTTTTTCCTTTTTTTTTTTAAGTTTTGTTTTATAGCACAGCAGCTTGGCAGATACAACACACTATGTATGGATATCAAAGTCCTTATACAGTATTTACCATATAGGTTGGTTGGCAGGGGTAGCTGTGCATGGTTCGTATAGCAATACAGCTACTAAGAGATGCAAAAGAGCAAAGGAGAAAAAAAAGAAGCCTGTGCTGCTCGCTACATTGTTTTTTAAAGAGGTCACCTCACTGTACACTAAGGTATAAAGTCATGGGTCTGGCGAACCCAAAACAGGGTCAAGAATGTGACCCCCGCCTACACAAGTGAGAGTTGTGGTAAAAGCTGCTGTATCCATAAAAGGTTTAATTAGTCATTAATCTGTAGCCCAAACCAAAAATAAAGGCCCCTCTGGGTAATCAAGCACATGCCACCACTGCTACAGTGACACGGTCGTAAGACACTCACGCACCCCTCCATGTTGTCACTTTGATGAACCCTTAAATGTTAGCTACAGTACATAGCTAATGGAGGTGGATGGTTGGTCTTAAGTGAGCAAAAACACAGTTACATACTGGTCTCTGTTTTCACTGGGCGCTAAGGAGCGGTGCAGGAGTTTCAAGACAAGGAGAGACGGACAAACGGACAAAAAAGACACACTCATTGAGATAATACCGTAAATTTAGTAGACAAACTTATATAACATAGATTTTAATCTTGAAATATAGTGTCATATATATATTTAGATATGCTTTTTTGATGAAATAAATATATCCACAGATACTCTTCTTCTTTTAAAAAACAGACCAGCTTTACAGCGGCAGACACGCACTGATGCAATGGATCGACATGAGGACAAAGAGGAAAGGGGAAAGAAGGAAAGGCCAGTGGCTCATTTTTCTAACGAAACACCCAAGCTTTGTATTCACACTGCTAGCAGCTGCTGTGTTACTGAGCTAGTACTTTAGTGTAGGAGTGTAGCAACAAGGCTTCTGCACTCAAATTAATGTTCTTATTCCTAGCATCAATAATACCAGTGCTATTTACACAACTGCACTGGCAAAACTGAACACCGAGTGCGAACATTTTTGAAAAAGTGACAGAGTCTAAAAAAGACATGCAGAAAGGGTAGTGGTGATACCAATCAACAGACATTTGACCAGTTGTCTGAGCTTCATATACAGTGTTAGAGTTTTGTGAACTAATTTTATTTTTTAACTGACTGGTTTTTGGTTTGTCATTCATCATTTAGGCACAAAAATCATTTGGCTTTTGGGAACAGATCGTGGTTTGGATCAAAATATGCATGCATGATGACAAAGCTAACCCTGCAGGCTGAACAGTTACGCTAAAGCAGGGGTGTCCAACTCCAGTCTTCGAGAGCTACTGTCCTGCAGCTTTTAGATGCATCCCTGCTCCAACACAGCTGAATCAAATGGATGGATTACCTCTTCAGCCATCACATTTGGCAAAGGCCTGAGAACAAGCCTTTCATTTGATTCAGGTGTGTCGGAACAAGGGTGCGTCTAAAAGCTGCAGGACAGGAATGGAGTTGGACACCCCTGTGCTAAAGGATAGCCAGGGCATTCAAGTATGATGCATTCAAAGAGTTCTGATCAAACGAGCTGGGAGTGAAAGCGTGCTCGCCAAACAAGATTAAAGTATTGAGTGTGATTTTTGGCAACAAACATGAATTGCTTGCGATGTGAATGCACAGAAACATATTACACTTCATGCTTTTCCAGCTTTCACTTCAGTTATGTTGTTGCCGCTGATTGTAATAAGTACTGAACTCTATAACTTGATGTAATACAGTCTCACGTTTGAAGAATGGAAATCTATAATCTGGTGTAAGGAACTTCCCTGTGGTCTGTGAAGATTATTAACACAAAGTAATTATATACTTTTTTTTTATTATAATGAAGTGGAAATGAGAAACAATATCCCCAAATATCAAGATGCTAAACAACAATTTTATCTAACGCTACCCACCGCCACAAATATATATATATATAATATATATATCTAGATTTTTAGTTAAAAGAAAGTCAGACAAACTCTACACAGCAAGTTCATGTTAAAAACACAAGTTCTTTTTTTGTTTTCTTCAGCTGAAGTAAATTATGGCTCAGATGCAGTTAGAGGCAAATGACATGAGCTGACCAGACGTATGGGAAAGCTGGCTCAGTCACCTTGACCAAATGAAAACACAAACAGCATTGTGCCGGCGGGTCTTGCCTATTTAATTGTACTCCGCTGATGTCCAGTGTCCTGATGCTGAATTCTAATGTTGATGGTTCTAACAGACTACTCTTGCTAAGTGCTTGACATCGGAGTGTAACTGCTGGTGTCAGCTCGGTAATGGATTAAAAAGCTATAGCTCTTGGTTACACATTTACAAGGTGAGAAATACTTAAAAACAAACAAAAAAAAAACAATATCACAGGAGGTTCTACTGTGTCTTCTATACACTCAAACCCAACACTTTCTCAAACCCCGCTATCATAACAACACAGCCATAATCTCTTTGACATCAAAACGGCACTCGTACAAGGTCTAATTTTGCTCCAATAGAATCCTTGCCTGACCATCCTGTCCACACATGTTGACTAAAACTTCATAATTTACACAAAACATATGGCAGGAGCAATTAGCATAAGGCTATAAGTATTTATTTCCCTGCATCTTTGCCTAACAATCCGTGTAGCCCCATGTAAAGTATTAGACTGATCCATCATGCCACGCAAAACCTGGATTGCTAAGTTTAACACAAGTGAAAAAAAATCAAGTAATTTCTAACCCATAACCCATTGCAGCTTCGCTTTTTCAGTAGCTTACCTTACCAGGTTAGTACAGCGTTGTTTATGTCAGCAGGAACTGAGCTCTGTCACTAAACTGTCAGAGATGCTACAATTTCCTTCTTAAAGTGTCTTAATTGTTGTTGCAGCACACTTGTTTAGAGGCTGACTTTACATTCAGTCGAATACAGGGAGGAAACAGACACTCCATTGTCGCAGTTAGGTAGTTGAGAGAATGTTTCATTTGCACCCAAGCTTGAGTAGTATGGCACAGTGCTTACATTGTATTTGATTTAATACGTGTCTTGATATATAGAACACCATCAATAACAACAACAACTACAACACAGAAGTAAAGGTTTTTTAAAGAATAAAGCTGTGACATGAACAGAGGGTGAACAAGATATTGCTCAAAACCAGGATTGGATGAAGTGACTTTTTAGGCTGCACATGTCATTGGATGTAGCTTTATCTGAGTGTGTGTGCGTCCGTGTATGTGTGTGTGTGTGTGAGTGTTAGCATGTGTGCATATTTTGGAGATGATGGAATACTCCGCAAGATAAAAGGAAACACAGCTGCTAACGTTGTACAGATTGATGTTGAGCTCTACTTAAGTTTGGCACTCAGCTTTTCATTAAGCCAGTAGAATATCAGTCACAGTTGACTTACCCTGTTGTCAAAAATACAAACACAGAAAAGCACAGACACACAGAATAATCACATCAAGGAGAAGAGCCAAGAGGGGAGGACAGGAGAGGAGATGACAGGAGAGATGACAAGGTAGACATGTGAATAAGGCGGGAAAGGAATTGGAAAACACATTGAAAGAATAGAACAAAACAATAAAAATAAAGGGGGTAGGATACGTTGGGGAAAGGGGGCAGTGGTGTAAACTAAAGAAAAACAGCGGACACCGGAAAAGACAAGGTGGTTACCACCCTCCTCTTCTTCTAAGCAAGAAGGTATTGATCATACACAACAAAGGTGCCTCAAACGGGCGTCACAGTTCTGCGGGGGTGTAAACAGTTTGTTAAGGACAACGAAAAATAGGGAAATAAGGGATAAGCGATTTGTGTAAGAAAAAAAACAACACAAAAACAAAAAGCAAGAAAGTGTTCTGTTTTAAAGGCTTCTGAGAGCAGCAGGTATACAGTACTACAAAGTTCCTGAGCCCTCAGTAAGCATTAAGAATCCTATGAATACAAACTACTGCTCTGCTTCAACATCCAAAGCCCTTTACTTTCTAGAGCAAAGGATTCTCCTTCGTTTGTACCACTTTTGATGTTTGATTTGCTTTCGGTGTCTTGGTTAACTTACTTCAGAATGCAAGTTGTTACTGTGGTTGTAGTCTTTCATACTGAGAGGAATAAAAGGAAGTAACAAGAGATTGCTCATGTTTTCCTTTGACCTACCCCATTGGGTTTGTTTGGCTTTCTGGTTTGTTTATTTGTGCAGAACTTTAGGAAAGGGCTCAGTGCGTATGCTGTACTGACTTGGCTTGGCAGCATGTTTGCTGCTGGGCAGATTCAAATCCAGTTCAACTGCTTTAGCCTCGAAGGGCTCTCTCTTATGACTTTTGATACCTTGTTGAACTTCAGACCTCACTCTCCACACTGGAGAAATGGGCAGAGCCCCTTCGGGAGCAAAGGCTCTTGGTTTTGAGGGGTAAATGAGGGGACTGAGGAAATCTCTGGGGCTGGGGTACAGAGCGCAATCTCTGGTACTGCAGTTTGGCACTTGCCGAAGCCATGGACGAGGCTTGGGGTGCCCCTGGTGTTGATGAGACCACAGAAGGAGAAGATACAGAAGAGGAAGGAGTAGGTGGAGGAACATGTATAGAAAGAGATGAGGAGGGTGGAGCTGGAAGGGCAGGGAGCGGAGGTGGCATGTTAGGGATAAGTGTTGGAGGAGGGGAAGCCTGTCTTCCTCGATCTCGATCCCTGTCTGTTCTCTGTGTGCGCTGCTGGATACTGAGGTTTGACTGGCTGCCAGATTTTGATGGATTCTGTGACCGATCGGGTTTGGACGAAGATGAAGAGTCATGTTTCGACTTCATGGGACCACTAAAGCTCTGGCAGTGGTGGTAAAGCTCTTCCTGGCTTCGTGAAGTTACGCGAGCCCATTTGGAGGAATGGGAGTGTGGGTGGTGTCTCGGGGAGTGACAGGAGGAACAAGCAGCGTGCCCTCTTCCCTTATCCTTTGATTTGCGCTTACTCCTCTTCTCATCCTGTATGTGGAGCTTGTCCACTGACCAGTATCGTCGAGGAGGAGGTGGCGTGAGAGGAGGTGGGGGCCAGTGCGAACCTGATCCCCACCCTCGCTCTCCTCCCCCACCTCCACCTCCCCCTGATCCCCAGCCACTCTCCGCTGTTCCCCACCTCTCTCCTCGCTCCAGGAACAGGTCATCTCTGCTGTTGATGCTGCCAGCTTTTTCCCGGGAAGGATAGGTACTGAAAAACCAACCTCCCCCTCCAATCCCTCCCACTGCTCTACCTTCGTGATCTTCCCAGTACCTCTCAAATTTCCCAAACTCCCCTGAAGAACCGTCATCATCAGAATATATCCCGACTACCTTATCACGTTCACGCTCATCATCAGACATTGTCCTTCCTCCTCCACGCCTCTTCACATGCTCTGTTTTCCTCCTGTCACGCTCCGAATCTTCTTCTTCATCATCCACTTCAGATTCCCACTCATGGAAGGACAGCCCCTCCTTGGAGTGCACCTCCACTCTTTCATTCCGTCCCAACAATGGCCTCCTCTCTCCTTCTACTCCTAGAGCATCCCTGTCTGAACTTTTACTCTTCCTCCTTTTAGAAGAGGCAGGCAACAAGGGCAGGAAGGCAGATGGAATGGCATCAGAGGATGGGTTGCCCCCTCCCCAGAACTTGACTGATGTAGAAGGCTTGCTGCTCGAGCTGTGATAGTGCTTGCTGTTTCTTCGCCGGTGGTGTCTTTCCTTTCCTCTGCTGTCTTCCCCATCATCCCTGGTTTTCTCTTCTCTTTCTTTTCGCTCATCTTCACCTGGGATGTTCCATCCGTAACTTCTCACTGAGCTCTCACTTTTTTTCCGAAAGGACTCTCGCCTCAGTGCTGGGTAAGATGGGAAGTCTGGTGTTCCTGATTTGAGTTCCTCTCTTTTTTCAGGATCCCCTCCTTCCTGCTCTGACCTTTTCCGGTCTCTCTTCCTCATCTTATCATCTTTCTTTCTCTTTTTCTTTGCTTTGCGCCTCTTTCGCTCCCTTTCTCTCTCTCTCTCCTCCCTCTTCTTTTTCTTTCGACCTTTCTTCCTTCTCTTTTTTTCACGCTCCCTCTCTTTGTGGTGTCTCTTCTCCTCTCTACCCACTCCTCCTTCTCCTCGGCTTGTTGCTCCACTTCTCCCTCGGTCTCTGTCACCCCATGATGCCCACCACTCCTGTAACTGGGCCAGTTGGCTGCCAGTCCTCTCTCTACCATAATCTCTTTGGGGCCGTGGTTTGCGTGGTGGTACTGGTGGAGGTGGCGGGCTGCATGGCAGTGAGCGCGATGACATTCGGCGTGATCGAATTTTCTTCCTCCCAAGAAGGAGGCTGGACTCCTCTGTAAGGAGATCTGAGTCATATTCATCATCTACGATAAAATCCCGATCACCTGCTCGATACCGAAAACTAAGCGAGGAGTTGTAGGAGCTGTCACTTGAGCAAGAAGAAGGTGAGTTTGAACGAGAAAGTGACACTGAGGATGAAGAAGAGGATGAGGATGATGTGGAAGAAGAGGAAGAAGACGAGGCACTGGAACAAGACGAGTAGAAATGGCATGGGGACGAGGGAGTGGTAGGGGTGTGTGTTGGAGAAGATAGAGGGGCAGGAAGAGGTGGAGGTGGAGGGGGACGACGTCCTCTTCTTCCACCTCCATCACTTGCTCCATATCGCCCACCTCCTCGCCTCCCCAGAGGGAGGATGTTCTCATACAGGGGACCTCCTGAGCTTTTTCTTCTTGTCTGAGCTAAGCTGCCTCGTCGCCAGAAGGGAGGCCTTCGTGGAGAAGATGGGATTGGTGGAGGAGGCTTGGAGATTAGGTGCCCCGGGCCTTGTTGGGAGCCTTTAGGAGGTAGCCTTGGCATACCGGAGGCCTTGGGGCCTCGAGAATTGGCTTTGGGAGTCTGCTGGGGGCCCCCTGCCTGTTGGTCCGAGTTAGATCCTAGCCCCTCTGGATCAATAGGACCATAGTAGCGCTTATATTCATCTAGCCCTGTGTCACCTACTCCCACTGCTCCACCTGCAACTCCTCCTTGCAGACTCCAGTGCTGCCCAAGGTTTTGTTGATACTGCTGCTGGGCCTGTAGTTCAGTGATCCCACCAGCTATCCCTCCAACACCAACGCCTCCAGAACTGCCTGTGCTCACAACCTTTTCTGGCTTTGGCCTGTTCCAGCGATCAACCACAGCCAGTCTGCGGTCATGTCGAGGCAAGAAAGTGGAGCAAGGCATGGGGCCCTCTAGTAAGGGACTAGTTGAGGGACCAAGAGCCATTGCTGAGTGTCCAGCAGTTGGCGGAGACCCAGGCAACATAGTGGTATAGGTCTGCCCTGGTTGCTGTTGGTGGTGCTTCTGCGGTTGTTGCTGCTGCACCATGGCAATGGCAGTTGTGTTGTTTACTGTGGCTGTAACAAGGTGTTGTTGGGGTGCACTAGGCATGTTGGTCACGGTGTGGTACTGGGGCAAAGAGCTTTTGCTCCCTCCCGGTGTTGTCTCATCCTCAAACTGGCAGCAACTGTACATCCCCTGGGTGGAGAGATAACAGAGAGATTGTAATTAGACCAGCAGGCTGTCAAGTATGATAAGAAAGAACTGTGTGTCTATGTGTCAGAGACAGAGAGACACAGAGAGCCTGACATCCCCAATTTTGAAAAGGAAACCCACAGAGCAGCTTTGATCTGATATCTTTACAAACCATGTGAAAGCTATCCACAGAAGACTGTGTATGGATGAAATACAGTACATGAGTTCAACCTTTACTAGCATTCTAAAAATCAAGATCCATTCTTCAACCCATTTTCAACTGACACTAAACAATGTGTTTTTGTACATTCGACAAGTGTGAGAGACGCATTTTTATAAACACACTTCTTTTGATGGTAAATGTATCGTTACAGACCATAAAAATAGAATAATAGTGTTAATGAGATACTGCATAGTGTTATAAAGAAAGTCTCTTTCAGCCAGCTGCTACAGATACCTCACAGAGCATGAGTTAAAATTGCCTGCATTGTAACTTTTTACCAGAATATTATTCAGACTGAGAACACAGACTCCGTAGCTCAGCAGGTTCAAAATAAATGGATTCTATTCTGTAAATAACAAATTTTCCTTTCTCTCAGAATGGTGGGAATTTGCTGTAGGTGGTTTCCAACTACCTATTGTTTTCTGCGCGGTCATATCTCATCTGAAGAGAGTAGTCAAAGAGTACTGCCCATTAAATATTAATGAGTTTTGGGGGAAAAAAACAAACACAACTTTGGACTGAGTTTACCAGGCTTCTGGGATTGTCAATTTTCCCACTATGAAACCAAACAAAGCTTTCAGCAAACAAAGTGTCACTCAGTTGGAACAGGACTATGTTTTCTCCAAAAGCACTGTAAAAAAAATCGAAGAGAGCGCTATGTGCAAGTAGTATCCAGCTTCTGGAGAGGAGTCAAAACAAAGGGGAGAGCAGAAGCAACAAAAACTATTTTGTCACTGAGCAATAAAACAAATGGTGACTGAAGCTTCATTTAACTGAACCGCTCTTCTTTCCAGCTGCCAGTTTGGTTACTTAACTGAAACTAAACACAAGCTTCATGTGTTCACACTGCTTATTTTCCCAATGCACAAATTAAGATTAAAATATTTTCTTTGATCTTAACTAGAGGAGATTTCAGTGGCAACAAAAACAATTCTGCTTCTAAAACTTTTTGTAGATTTCACTTTTCTGCCATGTTATTGTAAAAAAAACTGTCCAGAAAACAAAAAAGAAAGATTTTTTTTGTACTTATACTTATACTTAAACATGGATATAAAATTAAATCTTGATATTTTTTTCTCATATTAAATATTTTGGACTACCTTCCATTCTGGCTAGAAAATATCAGGATAGAAAGGTTCACTTTCAAATGTACTGCTGTTGTTATTTTCTGTCATTTGAGCAGAAAAAAAGAATAAAGATTGTTCTTACTTGGTTTTAATGAACTACTCCAAACTGGAGAGAGCACTTTAAAATCACCAGTCAAGTATTTTCCATCTCTTCAGCAACCTTTCAGCAAAACTTATGAATAACACATGACACGGGTGAGTCAGGCTGATGGGTAAATTATTGGCGCATCATAACATTTTTAAACATTTTAAAACTTTTGCAATTCTAAATCCCAAACAGGAGTAATCAATTCTAACTTTGTCTTAGGTGAGCAACTCCATCTCTGCTGTGTCTGGATGCTCTTTCTCTCCTGCCTTTGTGTTGTTACAGCTTACTGTAGACAGATGGTAATCCATTAGCACTACTAAATAGCTATGTAAATCAAAGAAAGAAAAGAAAAAAAAAACAACTCCATTATTCCTCACATGTGAGAATGATTTATATGATCTACCAATATCTGCCAGATCTCAATGATAAAATGTGTGGAACTTCCGGTGAATCTCCGCTCCTCACCCGAACCCAGATCTGATGGAGGGACTGTAATAATGGCCCTTCTGGACCCATGAATCAGCAAACCTAGTGGCAGAAGTGCTATCGCAGTCCCCAGAGCATGGGGCGCAGTGCACTGTGAAATTGAAACTTGGGAGTCTCTGACTGGGTTAAAGCAGGCCAGCTGCAAAGACTTTGCAGCAAGCATTGGATATAGCACGGGAGGTAGAAGCTAACTGGGCCTTCTACATCTAAGTGATATTTTTATTCTTAAGGTCTAGAGATCTAGAGACTAGAGTTTTCTAAAATCCTGAAACGTTCTGAATGTATGAAGGAAGGTTAACGTGCACTCCAAAGGATGTGACAGCAAGCCCAACAGGGAATATGTGCATGGATATCAAAGATTGCAAAGAACACAATAGATTTTCACCAAGATGGTAAAAACAAATATAAGTGCATACAGAAAATCACACTTGGTTCTTGTATCATTACACACAGAACCAACAGATGCACTTGTACACACATATTACCTGACATAGCTAACAGAGTAACAGAGAGAATAAAAATGTCAGGAATCACTTAAAACAGATACGGAAGCATCTTTACCCTTCCATATCCCCAGTACAAATTCCATGTAATATATGACTGTGTCTATGTGAGACAATTATCTGCTGAATTCAGTAAGCAGTTGGATCATTATGTGTCATGCCTCCTAAATGATCACTCCAGGCAGTACACTTAACCACAGTTAATGTGTGTGTGGTACATGCACATTAAAGGAACAGTCTTTTCCCTCTAGTTTATAAAAACATTTAATCTAAAGTATTTCTTTCTGCCAGATTATACTCCTTTATTACTGGGGTCCCCTTAAGCTTAGCTCAACTGCTAGCTACCTGCACACTTACTTTGGCTGGTGGATGGAGACGAAGAAGAAAATAGTTCCTACAAAATCTGCAACAAGAAGATTTGTGGGTGTTTTTGTGTCTGAGTCATGCTGCTGAGTTTTTCCTTTCATTATAATTTTTTTTCTGGTACCACAAGGCCGGGGCTTTTTAGTTCCATTATACTAAACACAAAGGAGACATCTCGCATCAGCAGATCTCACCAAAATCAGGCAAATCACTAAAACAGTCCACATGGATACATTTCACTATATCAAAGCGTAAAAAAGCTAAACATTGAATTTGCTTAGGTTAAATTCCTTAAAGTCAGGTGTGCATAATCAGTGCAATGCATGACTGCAATGATCAAATCTCGACCTTCCTTTTATGACGCTTTCCAAATAAGTTCTATTCTGTTGTATCACAGACCTACAAATCTACATTTGCGTCACTAAATCTATTGTAGAAGAATGCGTACTATACAGTGGAAAAGCAATACTTAGTAGACTGAGACTCTAGTGGCACTTGAGTAGTCTACTCATACAGTATGATGGATCCCAAATGTCAGAAATAAACACCCTAGTGTTCCCATCTGTGTAAATTAGCCATTTCTGCTGCATTGTGTCACAGGAGGAGCTAATAAATCAATCTTTTGTTTTCCTTCCAACATGGTGGTATTACAGTTACAGCCACGGGTACACATCAGGCATCACAGCATCTTCTGACAAATAAAAATATCTCTGCAGTGCTCGATGAAGCCTGCTTCGCACTTCAACAGTCTCACCCTCCCCTCCACCTCACCTCTGTCATTCCTCCTCCTATCTGTCCCTGTGTTTTCTTTTCCTCCTCCACCTCCTTCCGGCATCCCCGTCCAACTCCTGTTATGCTCCACTACCTCCACCATCCAAACCTCCAGCTGTCTCCTCAGCCAACTCTTTTCTTATCTCAAAGTTCCCCTCCCTTACCTTTCCACTTCTCCTCACTTCCTCCCTCCCACTACACCATCCATCCCCTTTTCATCCCTTTTGATACCTCCTGTTTACTCCCAGTTCTCATCTTTCTAGTCATTTCTTCTCTCATCACTTTCTTCTTTCTTCTGTTTTTCACTGCAACATATGCACAAAGTATTTCCATGACCCCAAGCTGAACTTGCAAAAACTGTACTGGCAGTAAAAGAAAATAGACGTGCAACAGCTAAGTGATCACTCTGCCCTGGACCTTTGGGTTAACCCTGGAACAATGCCAAGGATAAAGATTGCTGATGTTCCCGTTTTTGGCTGTCTGCTCTTGTCCCTGCTGAGTGCAAGAAAAAAAGTCCTGATATTGGTATCCAATTCTGCACAGTCCACATCTTGATTGTGTCTGAAAACAGTCTATTAACCTTCTATCTCTTTTGAGTGAACCTCAAGGCTGTAAGCACTGATGGATATTCATTGTGTTGTTTGTGCCAAAAAAAAAAAAAAAGAACAGTAGATTAGCAAATATGTCTTCACCTTTCAGTCTGTCACAACATAAGGCCTTCAGAAATCATTTGCCAGTTCTCCTTGAGCACACTTTTGTGAATTTTTAACAAATTGCACTGATTAGTTCTCCCTTCTCATGTGAGAGTGCACAAATCAGTGAGATCAGCTGCTTCACTGTGGCTCAAAATGAATGAAAACATTCATGTGCTTATTTCTCACTTCTTACTGGTACTTCTGAGCATTTTCTTTACATCTGGCCGGGATAAACTATACTTATCCAAACCATCGTTAGGCATCTTTGGTTTTAAATTCATGCATATTATTTCAAAGTAGCAAAAGAGTGAGCAAGTCCTTCACTGAAATCTTTTCATCTGGCATCGACTCCAAAGCAAAAATAAGTAGTCAGTCTGACACCACAATATATTCTGGTACGTCCTGCACTGCAGTGTGGAACATTTTCATCAGTCTCCTAAAAAGTCTCCTAAAAGTTAACCTGAATCCAGGTAATTACAGATGAAAAAACATTACTGACAGCACAAAGGGGGGGCGGGTCCTAAAAAACTATTCTCAACTTTGAGATGAGTGAGAGTGACCAATTAAGAAAAGTTCAACAGTGAATAACTATCAGTGCAACAAGCAAATCGTTCCCTGAGTGAAGAAAGATTTAATCCTGCTGTGTGAAAGTCTTGAGCCAACCCTTAGTATGCTAGACTTTCAATATTGGCTGCCTTTTCACTCATTAAGGGTTTTATCTTCTTCTTTTTTGCTTTATTCACTTAACACTAAACCATTCAAACAAAAATGCACATCATTCAAACATGAGCCAGTGTTATGTTTAGCATAAAATAGTATTATTGTACCAAGAAGTTGATTTGTAAAGAACTATCAGCTGAAACTTGGCGTATCATGTGCTGTATGTTCTTTGAAACTGTTGATCTAGACAAATAGAAGACAAAAGACGTAACAGGCCTAGACTGAATCTGTTATTTTCTCAAGAAATAATCCAGCTAACACTGACATGGGACCTAAGGATGTATAACAGTGAGTGTCTACAGGCATCTGTAAAACACAGTGACTGGCTCTGTCATGGTTTGGAGCTTCATTTCAGTCAGTGGTTTTGGATCTTGTCAGTGAATCCAAAAAAGTACCATTAGATATCTATCCACCATGCAACAGTATCTGGAAACCCTCAGATTGACAACAGCTTCATTTGACAGCATGACAATGATTCCAAACACACTTCCAATGATTCATACTTGGATAGAAAAGCACACAATGGAACACCATTGGTCACAGTTTGGTCTCTCCAGAACTCAGACCTCAAAATTAATATTAAAACAGTGTGGGATCATCTTAACAGAGAAAGGGAGAAAAAGCTTGCTTAAGGGTTCAGGCTGTGTTGAAAAACGAGGGTAATCATAAATACAGATTTTCAGTGGTTAGGCTACAAAAACTGTTTTTGACTTGTATATTACATTATCAGTTATGTTTGCATAAATTGCTGCACTTATTTCCATTAAGGGGTGACTCAAGACTTCTGCACAGTACTGTGTTATTTTGCATAGTGTATCAATCAAACTTTACTTAATGCTCTGTATTGGGCATGTAAGGTACACATCTGTCAATTAATGATAAGTATTCATTGAAATTACACAATAACTAGTATCTTTAGAGAAAATATCCCGACTATGTTCTATTACTTCTACATAATTTCTATGATTTTACATTTAAATATCCAAGAGTTTTTATGTGCCTGATAGCAGTTTGATTACTATTGTTGTTGAATGAGTCTTCCCTCTTACCCTGCTGAGAGCCAGGAGAAAGTCCATCCCGCCCGATCGCTTAACACAGTGCCGTAGTTTCCAATACACCAGATGCTCCCAGGCAAACACCAAGAGGCTGAGGCCCATTGCCACCAGCAGCATATAAAAGACCCCCGCCATGTTGTCAATGTCCAGTTTACTGCTCATCACCTGACAGACAAGGAGAGAAAGGGGAAAGGTTATGGGAGGACAGGAAAGTGTATTTATTACCAACAAGAACCAAAAATACTGACAACAGCCAGTGCTACCCCTCAGTCTCCTGGTAGACTCGCCTATAGTGTTGGTTTCAAAATCCTACAGTACGTCAACTTGTTTTCAAGTTATTCACAAAATCTTTAAAAAACCACGATCTCTGATCTTGACCTTGAAGTTGAAGTCACTGAGATTCAAACTCACCAGAGGTTTTTAGAGATTATATGCTATCAATTGGAAAATCCCTAAATGTAGCATTCTTGAGTTATTGCATTTATACGATCTTTTTGAAAACTTGACCTCTGGCCTTTGGGTTTAGGTCACTGAGATTTGAACTTGTTCGAGCTTTTTAGCAGATACACCTATCCTATCAATTTGACACTCCTGCGTTGCCTCATTCCCGAATGTCTATGCTGTCCGCCCGGTAGGGTGACAACAATATCTCATCTGAGGGCTAAAAAGTTCTACAAATCTGCCCATCAAAAGATAAACACAACATGGTTTTATTCTTAATTTCTTAGGGTCAAACTTCCCACACTGAGTTCTGCTTTCTCATTATGAGGCATGAAAGAAAGCCATGCAGACCCTGTACCACCTGGAGAAAATACGAGTGATGGGGTATATCTAGAGGCAGGCTCAGCATGTGGCACGAAATAGGGGTAAACTGAGGGAACATAATGTGGTCCCACTACCACACACTGATTGGGATAAGAATAGGAACATTTTGGGGCATGTTAGGGAAAAAATCCCATATAAATGATCTCAACCCTTGTAAAACCAAGAGGAGCAGTGGAGACATTTTTTCTTTCCACATCAACACAATGTTTGCTCACTAACTGAACCACTTTCCTGTCCTGTTTCCCCAAATTAAATTCAAGTTGAAGCCATTTTGACAGTGCACATTTATGTGCATGTGAACATAATCAGAACAGAAGCAAACTAAAGATTGCAGAAACACTGAAAGCAGAGCATGGCGACAATATTGAAATGACTATTTTTGAATAAGGTAAGGTTCCTGCTCTTTTAGGAGGTCACATCTAGTAGTTATGAGAGATTGAGTTAGTCCTGTGATTTTAGCCATTTTTGTCATACATACTTTTCTGCCAAGAGGAATAAATAAACAACAATAAAGAAAGAAACACCAGTGATTCCCTGGTTTGGTGTTTGATGAAGAGGACTGACGCGAAGCTCATTTTGAAATAGCTGAAGAGGATATATATTCATCAGGTTAATGGAGAAAAGTTGTAAAACATCATACCTCAATCTTATCATTGTGGCAGATGCCCGACAACCAGAGACGCTCCAACATATCAATCTCATCTGGAAGAGAAAGGGTAAGGGGAGAAAAAGAAGATTAAAATGAAGGGAATGTGGGGAAAAGACAAGAAAAATAAGAGGTTTAAGGTTCAGTGAAGAGTGCCATACAGCAGGGACAAAAACGGGGAAAGGGGAAATAAAAGTAGGAAGTGAGGAAGATAGTAGAAAGGAGAAGAATCACGAGAGAAGGAAAAAGACAATTAGGAAGAGGGATTTAAAAAGAAGAGTGTAAAAAATGAAAGTAAGAGAAAAAAATATATAGAGAGGATTACCACCCCTTTGTTATGAGAGCAAGGTGTTTGATCCCCCAAGGGAAGAAAGAGGCAAGAGAAGGAAAGCTGAAGAGGCGAAGAGACAGGAGATGAGAGGAATGGAGGAGTGTATTGTTACAACTAAAATATAGAGTTAGGAGATGATGAAATATAGCGTGGAAGAGAGAAATGAGAGGAGCAAGCGAAGCTTTGTTTGTATATTGTTAAAATAGGAATGACAGATGAGACTGATTGGAGTTAGCAAACCAAAGAAATAAATATACAGCTGTGGTCAGATGTTTACATAGACACCATGGACATGGATGTCATGGTAATTTTGGACTTTTTGAAATACAGCATATAACTTTTAGCACTTTAGAAAACAACGATTGGTTACAAAGTTTGAATTTATTTAGGATTTTCTCTAATCCACACAGGTGTAAAGGTATACATATTGCTTCAGATATATACATGCACCCCACTTGATTTGGTTAAATGTATTTGGTAGCCATCTATAAGCTTGTGGCATAATTCCGACTATTTGAGCACACTTCTTGGCAGAATTGATAGAGTTTCCTAGCATGTACTTTACCCAACTTCAAAGCTTAGTCCTATAGGGTTGAGACTAGGTTTTGGTTAGCCCATTTTACCCATTCCAAAACCAGTTGAGATGTGTGTTTGGGATCACTGTCTTCCTAGAACACTCAGCTCTGTCCAAGTCTAGTCTAGCTGTTGATTTAAACTTAAAGCATGCAGAAGTAGTCCTATTTCATCATTATTCCATTCTCTTTGTGGAGCCACTGATATCAAAACAGCCCCAGATAATGATGCAACCACCTCCATGCTTGACAGCTGGTACTGTCATGAATCACTGTATGGCAGGCAGGAGTTTGGACCCAAAATGCAGGACTCACAACACACGGGAATAACCTCAAAATGCAGCTTTATTTGCTGACTCAAGGAAATGATACAAAACTAAACTAGGCAGGGAAAATAAAAACTAAACGCCACTGAGAGGCACACAAGGGAACACACAGCATGAGGGAGGACACGACAGAGGACTCAGGGAGATGCTGACCTAAATTCAGTGCGCATGCGCCAACCAGCATGCAGCCTGTTACAGTTGCTCCTGCTTTTACTCTTCGTTTAGCTCTTTTTTCTTACGTATTCTTTATTTTCTGACTTGTATTTTCATCTGTTTATTATCTTTCACTCAATCATGTGGATTGAGAGAGTTTTTGTTCTTCTGGTGGCCGTGGAACTATTACCTTTATCAAGGAACGGGACCGCGACACGGACTGTTTACTCCAGAGATCAGCTGATCGCCCTGATGTCGGCCGGTTCACTGGCCAGACCCGCAGAAGAGGTATAAACCGTGTCTGCCGTCTATCGTAATGGGAAATGTGTGATCGTTATCGAATAAAATCGACGAGCTCTCAGCACTGGTACGGAGTCAGAGGGAATACCGAGAGTGTAGCCTGATGTGTTTCACTGAATCATGGATGCACCAGGACATTCCCGACGAGAATGCTTCGGTGGAAGGCTTCCACACTGTTCGGGCGGACAGGGACAGCATCGCTAGCGGTAAGCGGAAAGGAGGTGGGCTTGCTGTTTTAGTTAACAACCGGTGGTGTAACCCTGCCAACATAACAATCAAAGAAAGGATTTGTTGCCCCGACACTGAACTGTGTGCTGTTGGACTCAGGCCGTATTGTTTACTCAGGGAATTCTCTCACGTCATCTTGGTGGCTGTTTATGTTCCTCCCTCTGCTAACCCCACAGCTGCATGTGACACTATCCACTCTGCCATAGCTCGGTTACAGACTCAGCACCCGAGTGCCTTTATTGTGATCTCGGGTGACTTCAACCATGTATCACTGGACAATACACTACCAACATTCAGACAATATGTGGACTGTCCCACCAGGGGAGAGAAAATTTTAGACCTACTGTATGCTAATGTCAAGGATGCATACAGCTCCTCCTCCCTTCCCCCACTTGGTAGGTCAGATCATAACCTGATTCACCTCACCCCCTGCTATGTGCCAATTGTGAGGAGGTAACCTGTGACCATGAGGAGCATTAGGAGGTGGTCAGAGGAGGCCTTAGCAGAACTACAGGGCTGTTTCGAGGTGACCCACTGGGAAACACTCTGTGAGCCTCACGCCAAGGACATCAATGGGCTTACTGAGTGTATCACAGGCTACATAACTTTCTGCACCGACTCCATTGTTCCCGCTCAGACTGTTCATTGTTACCCAAATAACAAGCCGTGGGTGACTAAGGACATCAAAGCCCTCCTCAACAAGAAGAAGAGGGCTTTCAGAGGGGGCAACAAAGAGGAGGTGAGGAAGGTCCAGGTGTTACTAAAGGACAAGATCAGAGAGGCTAAGGACAATTACAGGAGGAAGCTGGAGTGGAAACTCCAGCAGAACAGCATGAGAGAGGTGTGGAGGGGCATGAACACCATCACTGGATTCAAGCCAACCAACAGCAGGGGAGCTGAGGGAGGTGAGAATAGAGCTAACGAGTTGAATCTGTTTTTAATAGATTCGACACCACAGTGTCTGCTCCCACCCCCACAACCTCACCTGTAGTCAGCCTGGAATCCAGAGCCACACCACTGTGCCAGCCTCTCTCTTCTCTTGGCGCTGTTGCTTCCTGTGAGATTCCTGACACCCCTCCCCCACCCATCACCTTCACTCAATACCAGGTTGAGATGCAAATGAGGAGACTTGATTCAGGCAAGTCTGCTGGACCAGATGGAGTGAGTCCCCTCGTCCTCAAGGCCTGTGCCCCCCAGCTGTGTGGAGTCTTTCATAAACTGTTTATGCTGAGTCTGAGTCTGTAGAGGGTACCAGTGATGTGGAAGACATCATGCCTCGTCCCTGTGCCAAAGACGCCACGTGCCAGTGGCCACATCATGAAGACCCTGGAAAGGCTCATCCTGGACCAGCTGCGACCCATTGTCAGACCACATCTGGATCCCCTTCAATTTGCTTATCAGCCTCGTCTCGGAACAGAGGACACCATCATCTACCTGCTAAATCGTGTCTACACACATCTGGACCAGCCAGCAAGCACTGTGAGGGTCATGTTTTTTGACTTTTGTAGTGCTTTCAATACCATCAGGCCGACCCTCCTGGGTGATAAGTTAGCAGCGATGCAGGTGGATGCTTCTCTGGTGTCCTGGATTGTTGATTACCTGACAGGAAAACAACAATATGTGCGTCTTCCACAGTGTATGTCTGACAAGGTGATCAGCAACACAGGGGCACCACAGGGGACTGTCCTCTCCCCCTTCCTCTTCACCCTCTACACCACAGACTTCAGCCACTGCACAGAGACCTGCCATCTTCAGAAGTTTTCTGATGACTCTGCGGTGGTTGGATGCATCGGCAGGGATGATGAGACAGAGTACCGGGCTGTGGTCGACTCCTTTGTCACGTGGTGTGAGCAGAATCATCTGCAGCTCAACGTTGCAAAGACCAAAGAACTGATCGTGGACTTCAGGAAGACCAGGAAACACTTGACCCCTGTTTCAATCCAGGGGGTCAGTGTTGACACTGTGGAGGACTATAAATACCTTGGAGTAAACATTGACAATAAACTGGACTGGGCTACAAACACCACAGCACTTTACAGAAAGGGCCAGAGTCGTCTCTATTTTTTGAGGCGACTGAGATCCTTCAACATCTGCCAGAAAATGCTGAGGATTTTCTATGAGTCTGTTGTGGCCAGTGCGATCCTCTATGCTGTTGCATGCTGGGGGAGCAGGCTGAGGGTCGCAGATGCCAACAGACTCGATAAACTGATTCGTTAGGCCAGCAATGTTGTGGGGATGGAGCTGGACTCCCTCAAGGTGGTGTCGGAGAGGCGGATGTTGTCCAAGATAAAGACAATGTTGGATAACACCTCTCACCCACTCCATGACATGCTGGTCAGTCACAGGAGCTCGTTCAGTGAAAGACTGAGATTACCGAAAAGCACCACTGAACGACACAAGAAATCATTCCTGCCTGTGGCTCCCTGTACAACTCATCCACTTAACACACTGTTTACTGCTACAGCTACACCCTTCTTGCACATGTTCTATTTCAGCTATTTATTAATAGTGACTTTTATGTATATATATGCCTCTATACAGTATATTGTGCTATTCTTAGTTAGTGTATTCTCTGGAACACAGCTGACAGGAATAACCATAATAAGACAGGGGAGGCTGGACTGAACAGAATGAACATGCAAATGCGGGGGTCTTCGCAATAAAACGGGAATCATGATGTGGAAGTGGAGGAGAGGCAGACGAGGGAGCGAGGGAACACAAGGGAGAGCACAGACATGACGCGCTGAGGAAGGATGGAAAACGTAACACGAAGGGAAACACGGCACAAGAACTCACACCCCAATATAAACACAGACACACAGGGAGACACAGAGGGCAGAGACACACGGGGGAATCTAATAAACGAAACTGAACAACCTAGGAACCATAAAATAAATAATGAACTAACAAAATAAAACAACACAAGAAAACTAAGAACGCTGAGATGTACATGTATATATTTGACCCTGTGTTTATAATGTTGGATTAGAGAAAATCTGCACCCATGATGAGTGCAAGTAAACTTTGGAGCACATCTGTATATTTATGTAATGCAGGATAGAAGGGATTTTAATCACCACAATGTAAATTTGACATGCTATAGAACATCTTACAAACAGCTAGTCAACAAACCTGTATACTTAAGTTGTACTACAGTTGGTATAATACGCAATCACATGAATGCAAAATATGCACAAACACTAAGAACAGGCTCAGGAAATAGGGAAAGGGAGCAAGAAAAAGATTTAAAGGATTTAGGAAAAGATTTGCAGCAAAAGTTATGAGATCGAAAAGGGAAATTGGGAATTAGAGACAGTGACTGCAAGAGACAGGAGCCCTTTGAAGCGGGCTGTGAAATGGCCTGGTGTCTACACCGAGGGCAAAGCGATGCGACAGCACATGGGAGATGAAAGGAGGAAATGCACACACAAACATTACTCTTCCTGTTCAAACTATCAAAAACGTGCACACTCATGTGATACACACTTTGAGCTCCAGTGTAATGGGAGTCTTAGTGCTAGCTATTAATGCATTAATCAAAAAGACGGAGGCAGCGGGGAAGAAATCATGCTTTTCCCTCCCATGCACACACACACACATGCAGACAGATGTGCGTGACCAGGGTGCAGAGGTCTTTTAAATCTAGCACACACACACTGTTTTGAAAATACACTTGGAATGTGGAGGTTCCAATTCCCAATCCTCACTGTTACAATATTAATCGACCTGTGGGTTAATTAACCTTGTCTGAAAACCTTTCCATAAAGCCCTGCCACATGGATTAGTCTCCACTGTGTTGACTAAAACATCAAATCTGAAAGAAAAAATAAAATAAATCTGGGTCAAGCGTGAGGGGATTGTGTGCCACGTTTCACTTCGCCAACAGTCGTGGAGGAATTCAAATGTTCTCTGACAGCTGAATTAAACTGAGCTCAACTCGATTGACCCTTCTTCCTCTCACCCCACTTCCTGCGCAAATCCTCACAATAAAGGCTAATACGCATGTTCATGCTGCGTATGGCTCCCTCCCATAATCTAATTTATCAAGTTTCAATGAATGTTCAGTTGATTTCTCTCCCTCTGCCCGGCTCTCTGCCTCGCTCCCTTTATCTCCCTGTAAATACGTTAATCATGGCTGCATAAAGCTGCTCTTTGGGAGAAATCTTCCCTACAAAGAGCTGACAGACAGGCAGAATTTCCTCCTTTACCTGCGCTGAGGAGGAAAATGCCACGGAGTGAAGATGGAGAATCGTCTCAACAAATGAAAGGAGCAGGCGTGCAAACCAAGACAGACCATAAAATAGAATCTGTGTTTCATTCTGCTGATTTTTGGCAGTTTTGTTGTGATTTGGGAACAATTCAATTTATGCTACTCCTTAATATTCTAACCTGTGCCTCTATAACATCAATGGCTTTATGTTGGTGTGCAGTGAGGAATTAAGCTCCTTTATTCTTTAATCCTCTCAGGGGCATAATAAATATCCCCTTTATCCAATCTGTGCAGAAATAGCATTAAGAAAATTGTATTATGACCTGGGGCAGTTTTATACTTCACCTACAATGTCTTCTAAAGCAGTCAAATATATAAAACTGTGTATATGATCAATTCCAAGTTTGTGTGTGCATAAAAACTATAAATAGCATAAACGTGGACACACTCTATAATGTTTAGTTGGCTCTTAAACACACATAAGCACAGAGGTGATAAACGAGAAGCACAAATATAAGTTTTGATCATTTCTTTATAAACCACTGAAGAAATGCTTCCCTTTCTTCATGAGCTTAGGCCAGGAAAACTATATCGGTTTGGCTTTCGATTTCTCTAGACTTCTTTTTCCAAGTCAATGCTAATGCTGTCATTGTGTAATAACAATAATTTGCTAACCTTTTCAAGTAAAAGTGTAAAGTTTCATTCAAAATCCCCAAAACTGGGGAGAAGCACCCTGACTGACCAGATGATCTGCAAAAATGGAGATCATGGCATCCATTCTTCACAAAAAGAGCTTTAATCACCAACATGGGATCATTTCCGTTATACAATACTGATTAAAAGCCATTTTTTTCCAAGACAGATTTGGGCATATTGGAAATTATTAAAAGAGGAAGTCAAGTGTTTTTTGTTAACAAGTCTGCTTGATCACATAGTTCATTTGGCCTGGTCTCTTCAATTTTGGATCATATTTAATGTGATATCAGTAATATTTGGATTGGATTAAGTTTTATTTGTAACACTGTGGACAGCAGCAATATTTAGCATATAAATAACCGAAAGAGAACTCTGCTGGGAAAAAAGCAAATCATTTGAAGTTACTGTAACTGCTTCGTGTGAGTGACAGAAGTAAATTATAGGAGATACAGTTCCTCCATCACAGAAAGAAATTGCTTTGTTCAGACATCAGCCAAAATGTAAAAGTACAAATAAGAACTGGGACATGGAGAGGCAAAGGCTGTTTTTTTGGGCGAGAGTGATGGGAATCGGGTGGAGGAGGTCGTCAAGTCTAATTGATCTCTTAAACCGATCCTTTCCCCCCCTAAAGGTACTTCTGCAAGACACTTGGTGTAATAACAGCTAAGTGTACATATTTTGTCGTCAGACTTTCTTCATGTACACATGAAAGTGTACGCTGGAAAAAGCAGCATCAAATGTCTTTGCTGAGTTTAAGATGGTAAAATTCTATACAGATAAAAATGTATTGTTTCGGGGATTAGGATTCGTTTTCTGCCATTTTTAGTGCTTTGTTCATTAATTCATTTATGTTTAAATGCTGATCACAAACAATCTGCAGCTTTGGTTCGGCTGTGCAAAGTAAACAAAAGATTATAAACAAAATTGCAGGTTCAGAGAAAAATCTGTGGCTCTGTTCTGAATCTATAAAATGAAAATCAACATCTGGGTCTCTGAAGACTCAAAGCCATTTATACAAAAAAAAAAAGAACATCAAGAAAAAATGAAATCAATTTCCCCAGGGTGAGCTGTGTTGCTCTAGTTTGTTCCACCCTTAGTGCCAAAAGCTGTTCATATTCACATCCTGTTATCATTCTTTTGTGTGTGAGGTGTTCTTATTGGCTTTGCTCAGTCAGCATGAATCACTGTGAGTGACACAAAGGGGAAGTGGAATGGAGGCGAACCTTGGATGCATGCTACTGTGGGATTTGAGCTCAGGTGCAACATCAGCATTTCTAACAGTGCACATTCCTGGATCTCTGTCCTTTTCGGCATCGCTTTGAAGAAAGTTTATTTCTTGGAAATACAGTGCAGCCACGTGGGACCTGACACACAGATGCCTCATCTTCAAACAGTTTTCTTTATCAAAAGTATTGCTGTGCATCTGCTGTCCTTTGAATTTTCCTCTTTATACTTTAGCAAATGAGGGTCAGCAGTGCGACAAAATCAGAGTTCAACAGGTGGTAGCTGCTGTAACAGATGGTAGCTAAAAGATGACACGATTCTTTATCAGGGAATCGATACATGATTGAATTGAGGAAGGCTAGTTCAAGAATGTTTACAAGACTCGTAGGGAAATTGCCCGTGTTCCCACAACGAAGATTGATGAGGGAACTGATCAGTCAGTATTTCAGAGCTGCAACAAGGGTCTAAGGCTAAGACTTCCTGTTCTGTCTACAGTTGTTATTTAGAAATGCACATAAAATATTTTAAAAAGGTGTTAAATAACAAAATTGTTTAGATTTTAGCTTTAGCTTACCTGCATGCAACCAAATCCTGATCAAACATGACTTCTCAATACTACATTGGTACCAAATGGGAACTAAAATCCTCTCAGAAGCTGGAAACAAACAACAAAAGTAGAAGAAACTTGAACTTTTTAATAATATGTTAAAAAGTTTAAGGACCCAGCGTTTAAAAATAATTTCTTCTATTTTTTCTACATCGACAGCTTTGCAGTCGTGGTTGTCATCCAACCAAACAGCTAGACATCTCATTTTAAGGACAAACTCACACATCTCTGTTTGAACATTTTGTATCACATACCATCAGCCTCCAGTGTTCTCTTCCCCTGGGAGCTGCTGTCACCGCTGCCACTGAGGCATTTTCCACCTGCCTCTCGCTCTCTCTAATTGCGAAGAGGCTAAATTGCTCCCCAGAGTAGGCAATTTGGTGACTGACCAGTCATGTGCTAAGAAAGGAAACGACAGCACTCTAACAAAGAGATGCATTGCTAGGAAACATAGGACTCTTAAAGGGCCACGCTGCTTGTGCAGTGCATGATGAATTCATGTCATGTCTTTGGGGTTGGTTATGAAACTGCTGTAGCTCGGTGTTGAGATTTTAAAGAGCGCAATTATCACAATTAGCCAAATATGTGAAATGCAGTTTGAGGAGGTCCTCTAGTGCTGTTCACACAATTATTGTTTTTTAATCAAATTGGGATTATTACACAGAACGTGGATGTTATTCACAGCCCTGGATAAATAGCATCATTACCTATTTATGCAGGTGTGCTTTTCAGATTTTTATCCACTTCTTCTACTCTCTATTATCTGTTCAGATCAGGAGGAATCCACTTTACCTAAAGGCCGATGCATTTTAATGACATCTGCTCAATTTGGCTTTTCTAGCTTTTCACTATAAAATACTATAGGAACCAATCATATGTCAGCTTTGCAGATAAGACTTATAAGCCATGTAATCAGATATTTGTATATAAATATATCAAATATTTTTGGTATGAGAAAGGACAGCCAGTAAGAATGTGTGTGGCGTTGGTTTTTAAAGGATAGTTTTATTTTATTTTATGTCTTTTGTTGTCAGATATGTGTGTGCTAATCGTCTTTGTGACTTTTCCAACTTTCCTGTTTGTCAGTGGTTTAGGGGTTATTGGCATTGTCACATGGTTTAATTAATATACTGACATTTACTGGATAACTTTAAGCATTTTTTTGTTACATCATAACACTGCATAGATCCAGGCAGGATCTGACAATGTTTAGGAGCTAATTTCCATCCAGCTTCGTCCACCAGGCTGTCATGATCTTCCTGCTGTGTCACTCTCGACTCTCACACACACAGACTCCCGACCTGCATTCATCCCTTCTCTCTGTGGTCTAAACATTTTTTTTTTTTGCATTGTTATTTATAATTTTCTATGAACCAGCAGAATTGTATGCTCCTTAAAAATCCCTTACAACATCTGTTTTCCTTCGGTATTTCAAATTAAGGCTTTGAAAGGTGTAAAATTTTAAATGCATAACTGAATTCCTTCGTGCATTGAACAGGAAGTCTTTGGCCCAGCTGACAACAGCCTACAGGTTCTATAAAATATATTAAACTATGTTTTTGAAACATAGTCTACAAATATCTAACACCAGAATTCATCTGAATGAATGTTGTAGTCCTTGTAGTTCATTGGGTATAAATTCATTCCTGATATTCTTTTTTCTCATAGTTCAAATGCAGTTTTAATACATTTGTATTCAGAATCAGTGCTGATGCATAAAGGAAAAATAACAGAACATTTCATTTGGTTAGAAATAGGCACAGCAGAAACTTGACAAATGCTTTCATAAAAACGACCTCTGCTGCCAGAAATGATCAGAAAAGACCAAAGCTGGGTATCTACTTATTTAGTACGTGTTTCTTATTTTGTCACACTTGGAAAGTTTGAAAGTTCGAATGTGACTGCGACAGACTGGTGACCTGTCCAGGCTCTTCCTCACTGTACCTCCTGACCTCTGACAAGACAGCAAGTCGCTGAAATAGACTCCTGCCTCCCTGAACCCTAAACTTGGATAAGTGAAAGACGGATGGATGTTCAAATACAGCTGGAAATGTAGATTTATCTCATGTTTTCCTTTGGCTGTAATCCACAAAGTTCTATGAACCTTCTCTTGTTTTCAGTGTCATCATGTTGAATTGGTGCCACAGATCATGTTCACTTGTCTGCAGGATTTGCTGTAACTTTATTGGAGACTATTTAAAACAAACAACCCAGAGGTTCAAGTATTCAGTATTTCAGCTGCATGCTAAGAGACCAGGACTGAAACAATGAGAAACAGGCTGGTTAACATTACCACTGTTTAAATGTACTCTGTAGTACCAATGAGCGCTTTGAGCTCCTTCACTGCTCCTCAGATCTGTGTTTTTTTCCAAACCTCTTGTGTCTCCTGTTTCTTTCTGTGCTGAACAGATCCACTCATCAATCTTCTTTGGACGCTTTGCCATTACTGAGCTACTAATGACAAATATGTAAATAAAAATGTGATTAACACATAAATAGCCAGAGTTCTTGGAAATGTTCATGATCACCAAATGTGATATCGTCATAGCAGCATGAACAAAGTCTGAGAAGATCTGTGTTTAAATCCAGTTTCTGTGATCTTTTTACGTCATCATGAGCAACACAATCAAAAAATGAAGTCTTGAAATTCAACAGAGACCTAAGAAAATGCAAAGAGGCTGAAATTACTATCAGACTATAAGTCAGAGAATGGGAAAAAAAAAAACAGGCAAAATGTGTATGCAACAAACCAAACAATAACTTTGAGGGTAAAATATTTAGAGGAGTGAAGTCTGTCTGAAGTCTGCTTTGCAGTATGTGTATTTGTGTATAATCAGGTCAGACAGAGAATATGGGAAGTGTTACTGAGTGTATGAACCAGAAAAAGAGAAATGTGTGTGTGCAAGTGTGTGTACGTGTTATCTGACAGCTTTAGCAGAGATCACACGACCCTCCCTCTTCCTCTCTGCTCCTCCTCCCTCTGACCTTCTCTATTGATCTTCCTCTCTCTCACAACCACCACCTCTTTAATTTCTCTACTGACCCTCACCTATCACACCTTTCTCCATCCACATCCCTCTTTTCTCTTCCTCACCCCCAGCTTTAAACTTTATCCTCCTATAACACTCAACCATCACCACAAAACCTGTGTAAACTTTTTGATCATTATTCATTTGCAGTGGAATTAAAGAACTAGAAACATTAAAAAAAATAACTAAATAAATAAATAAAACCTTTTTCTCCAGTACACGCTCTTCCTGAACATCATGACCCAGCCATTTTTAAAATGTAAAAAACTTGGATAATCTTCATAAAGAGGACTCCTGGTCAACCTGCTGTTACCATAAAAAAGTTTTAGCTGCATTTTCACCAAAAGTGTTGCCACCTTCCCAATCGATCCATGTCAGTGAGGTTGAACAGCATGTTTAGATTCTGCAAGGTTTTTGATTTTGTTTACAGAGGCGCATAACTTGGTGACCTTGGGTGCTAACTCCATATTTTGGGGTCTAATGAGCAGATTCCTTAGTAATTCTCAATCAAAGCTTTTGACATGTCTTGGTTTGTGGAGCGGTTATGGTGTAAGAGGGACAAACGGCATAAGTAGCGTATCAGAATTACCTTTTACTTCTGTAGTAATTAGCACAGTAATTAGGACGCATTAATGAAAGGATCATTTAAAAAGGAAAATTAATATAGTCCTCAGTACTGCAGTCATGAATACAGACATGAATGTAATAAATGTTTTTGACATGTGACTACTCTTCCTTTGAATGTGCTGTTTGCTGGTGGGCAGTAAGGAGATTACATGAAATGCGGTGGGAGTGCAAAGAAAATGGCGACCAACAATGGCGATCGAAATCAAGTAACTTAATAAGCTAACTGAGCTGTAACAGAGTAGCTTTGCATGACATGTAGCTCAGCATAATCCTTATTTCTCTTAGGTATATATATAAAATATCCACTGACTGAAATCCACTGTTTAGCTTTGAGGAGACTGTATGTTTAATCCAGTTGTCTGATGAGTTAGCTCTGCTCAACAGAAGATTTCAACAGCAGATGACTGGGACCTCCATGCTGTTAGTAAGAACTAACATCATACAGAGCCAAGAGTAGAACAAAAACTGGCTGAAACACAGAGTTTAGAGTAGATTTTGATTCACTGCCATTTCAGCTACTTATACCATATAGATACACTGACCTCATTACTTAAAAGTTTGGCCCTGTTTAGCATGAGAATCCAGTGAAGGTGTGATCGGTCTCCTTTAACCATTGTTTGTTGAACAGACCTCTCAAAGATCTCACAGAACTTTTTTTACATTTCAATATTTTATGACTTTGTCACGTTGTTGCTAATGATTTGACATTACTATTTTCTGTTTATACTTTAATTTGGTGCTTTTTTTTTTTTTAGGAACAATGGTTTGGGGTCTCAGAGGATCCTGGTCTGAAGGATCCACTTCTCCCTACACAGTTTTAATAAATTAAACTATCTGTTCAATTAATATATTCTATGAGTCTAAAATTAAAGTAAAATCCAACATAATGTGACAATAATAAAACTCTGTCAATCATTTAAAAAAAGTATTACCTTCATCATTTACATGAGGAACTTCCCAGTAATCCAAATGTTGGGAATGTGGCTGGATTAAATGCGCCTGAGAGCTGGGGCATGTGATGCTCATGCTGTATATAAAAAGAGCCCCAGTCTGAGCAGCAATGACTCTCCTAGGAGACAGGAAAACTCTACCTCCTGATGTGACTGTCTAATGCTTAGCTGGAAGACCTACTTGACAAAAGTATTACCTTTGCTCCTGAAATATAGACAGCAAGGTAGTAACTGTTCCTCCTCCTGTTACAGGCCAACAGGAGCAAAGCATGAGGCAAATTGGGTGTTATCAGTGCCTGAAGTGTCTGACTAGCTTCAGTCGCTTTTAGCTGTTTCTGAAACAACCCTAGTGAGAGCTTGGTTTGTATCAGCAGACAAAAGTCAGACTGGGCAGGCAGGCCGTCCCTTTGTCATCAATTCTGCTTAAAATATTTATGGACAGAATATCCAGGCACACCCAGCGGGTGGGGGTATCAGTTCAATGGTCTCAGATTTCAGGTTCTGTTCTGGAGATCATGACTTCATTGAGTCATTTCGTCCAGCTTGCACTGGGAGACAATTAGCTCCTCCAAGTCTGAGGCCATGGTTCCCAGCTGGAAACGGGTGGAGGAGTTTAAGTTTGTTCATGAGTGAGAGGGAGAGATTGACAAACATACTGAAGTGGCATCTGCAGTAATGTGGACTCTTTACCGGTCTGTTGTGGTCAAGAAATAGATGTTTATAGATGTTTATAGGTTGATCTACTTTCCTAACTTTATTTGTGGTAAAGGTATCGTGGATAAGCAGAACTGGGCTTCCTCTGAAGCGTGTCTGGACTCCTTTAGCGATACGTGATGAGATGGTGATTTGGAATGGACTGAGAAAGGAGCCACTGGAGGTGGTACCAGCATCTGACTAGGATGCTTCCTGGGCAACTTCTAGGTGAGGTGTTTTGGGCTCCTCCTGTCAAGAGGAGGCCCCGGAGCAGGCGAATGACACAACCAGGTTGTGATTGGCTTTATGCTATTTTTTTCTTTTTAGATCACATTAATTACTTAATTAACTTTTATTATTACTTATTGGGGTTTTCAAGTTGGTAAGATGAGCGTTAACTATGTGCTTCTTGTTCTCTCCTTCGTCCTTCCTGCTAGCGCATCTTACGTGTTGCTTTCTGGTCCCTTTTTAACTTACCATCTCCAACTAACTGCAGCAGAGCCAGGTCCAGTGGGCGTTTCCAGCGGGAATTCTTGTGCAGTGCAATACCGTAACCCGTAGTGGCAAACACCTTACCAGAGCCGATGGTCATAACCTTTTTGAATTAAACACATAAAGGTCCATAAATCCACGTATACACACAAACACATTAATTCACAGAGAGCCAGATATGAAGACGCAGATGGCAATGAGCAAAAGATAAATTAGTTTCATTTTAACTGTAATTTCTTTGTGTACTGTCACGGTCACATAAATTCAGTTGGCTGAGCTCTAATATCGACATCCCAGAGTGTGGGATATTGTTTCAGTGGAGGAATTAATATAGATCCACATCAGTTGTAATAATTACTGCAGCAGTGGCTGTTGTATGAGGCTGCTGGGAGCTCAGGCCTCCCACAGACCTTATTATAAATGATCACCAGGAAGGATTTTCATTCTTGCTGTGGGAGCCGTATCAAACTCAAACTTATAAATAAATCAACACCAGTGCCAACCAGAAATGACAATATTAACTAGCTACAGGCCGCAAGGGGGAAATATAAATGCATTGGGTGTGTTTGATTTATTTAATGCAGATGTACATCTTGTACAAGTGCTCATTTAGCATGCTTGTTATGTTTTTTGTTTTGTTTTTTTGCACATGGTAATAGGACAAAGAAACTTGAGCAATGGTTGCCCGTATGCACGAAAGTGTCACTGTGCAGAGGTGTGAAATCACTGTGCACAGATGCATTTCCTACCTTGCAGCCCTCGTCCTTCCTGGCCATGTAGTTCAACACTGCAGCATCATAAATGAAGGCATCTAGTTTTCTGCAGGGGAGAAATGAAGGAGGAAAATTACAACAAAGCAATGGAAATCACTGACCTGGATCTAAATGACAAAAGCAACTAGAGAACAAAATGGCAAGATATGATGGACAAACCAGCAGTGAGACAATGTCTCTACAAAGACATCAGCAAACAGAGGGCTCTTTCTAAACAGTTTTTCACCAACTTTCAACAATCACACAGTGAAACATTCATAAATGGAGGACGAGATGCCAATTCTCCTCCTACAATAGCTTGAATAGAGCATAATTGAATGCAGCGACAGGGGAGGGGGTAATTTAAGCAAAGGATGTGAAATTCACTTTTGCTCAGAAGGAAAAATTCAAACAGTTGTTGTAATTTCTGACAGCAGCTACTCAAAAAAATGCAGTTTTTTTACATAAATGTTCAGGAAGTTTACAAAAGCCTTGTTTCTTTCAAATATGGTGACATGACTGGGTAAGGCTTAGTATATTGTGGCAACATTTAATCTAACTGAAAAAGAAATAAACCATAAATCACTGTGAATGATGATATTTAAAGCTAACTAGGAAATTCATCTTACGGCAGATCAGTCTGTAAATGTGTTATGTAAAGGCTGTTATCAAAGCTGTTGGACCGCATTAGTCATACCCACCTGTTTCAAATCTTATCAGCCCATCAAATGCCCATTATATGTTGTTATCAGTCCCTAGCAGCACCTCTTAGTGGTGGTAATTTCACCCTGCTGAACAGCAGCGACCCGAGATGTGTTTCTAGGTTAAAACAGCAGTAAAAGCATCTTTCGGACGTTTCCTTTGTTACGTTGTAAGGTCTTTGATTTCTTTTTAAGCTCAAAAGGTAGTTGGTAATGTTCAGGAGAAGATAATGGTTTAAAATAAAGATACTTTTACATTTATTACAATGAATAACAGCCTACTGCGCCTGGCAGAAGGTAGAGGAAGGTGTTTCATTGGTGATATGTGTGAAAAACGATCTGTTATCACACATATTCAATCAATCAAATGAAAAAACTAAAGTGAAGTTCTGGCTTGATAAAAAAAAAGTATCATTAGATTTGAATAAATCTAAACTGATGTTATTTGGAAATAGTAGTTTAAATACAAATGCAAAGATTCGAATAAATGGTGTTGATATTGAAAGAGTCAGTGAAAAAAAATTTCTGGGGGTAATAATAGACGAAAAACTTAACTGGAGAGCTCACGTAAGATATATTCATTCCAAAGTATCACGTAGCATTGCAGTACTAAACAAGGCAAAACAGGTATTCAACAGAACATCACTTCATATTCTCTACTGTTCACTGGTTTCACCATACTTAAGCTATTGTGCAGAGGTCTGGGGCAATAACTATAAAACCACATTACATTCACTTTTTAATCTTCAAAAAAAAGCAATTCGAATCATCCACAATGCAGGTTATAGGAACATACAAACTCACTATTTTTGCAGTATGAAATATTGAAAATTGACAATCTAGTGAAATTCCAAACAGCACAAATTCTATTCAAAGCAAAAAATAAAGAACTGCCAGGTAATATTCGGAGTATGGGTTTTTTTGAAAGAAGGAAGTTATAATTTAAGGGGATTTTGTAACTTCAAAACAGGGAAGGTACGTACTACAAGAAAAGGCTTTTGTGTTTCTGTTCATGGAGTGAAACTGTGGAACAAACTGAATATGGAATTAAAACAATGTCCAAACATTGCCCCGGGGGCCTCCTCCCGGTGGGACATGCCCGGAACACCTCACCCAGGAGGCGCCCAGGAGGCATCCTTGTCAGATGCTCGAACCACCTCAGCTGGCTCCTTTCGATGTGGAGGAGCAGCGGCTCTACTCTGAGCCCCTCCCAGATGGCCGAACTTCTCACCCTATCTCTAAGGGAGAGGCCAGCCACCCTTCGGAGGAAGCTCATTTCTGCCGCTTGTATCCGCGATCTCGTTCTTTCGGTCACTACCCACAGCTGAATCTCTCTCTCTATTTAAAAAAAATAATAATAATCATGATGTGATATTATAGTATATAGTATATCAGAAATCTCTTCACTATTTTTATTACAAATTATATCAGTAAGGAAGCTGACTAGATATTAACTGATAATTTATGGCAAAGGGGTGGGATTAAATAAGTGTGTACTTCTTCCCACTCCCTTTCAACATCTAAATTAATCAGAACGTGTTTTTGTATGTATTTTGTATAGTATTTTTTTTCTCCCTTATTTTTCTCTTCTAAATGTACCTGTATATTGTTCACATGTTGAAATAAATTACCAATCAATCAAACCAGCTTTAATTCATTTTCTACAGCAGTGGTTTTGTAGCTACTTTGGATAATGTGGTTCAAATCTGAATCATGTTGCAGATATAAGGAGTTTTCTGTGATGCAGTTGCATTTATATGCATTTTTTTCTTTGCAACATTATCCAGCTGTACATATCTTAGGAATTAGAAACTGACCAAGTGCCATTCTCAAAACTGCAACTCCCAGGGTGTCATGGGAGGGTTTCCTAAATTCACACACTACATCATATGGTGTGATAATTACACAGCCTGTGGTTTCACTCTTTGGGAAAATGAGGAAATTCTTAGTTATAATAATCTAAGATATTGAGACTAGCATTAATTCAGGCAAGACAAGAACTGAAGCTCAGACTGTAATCCTCACAGACCGGCTGATAACAGCGAGCCTCCCCGTGGTTGCTGCACATCTGAAACCCAGCTCCGTCCTAGCTTCTTCTTTTAATGCCACATCTCATTTGATCACTGTTATATCACTTCTCACTGATGCCAGATTGTTTCTGCATGCTGCTCTCTCACCTCAGGCTTTCTATCTGTGCACATGCAAGGGCAGAGACATACCACCAAATATAAATTACTCCAGGAAGAATCTTCTCCAGTGATCCAGTAGTAACAGTAATAATTAAAAAGAAAAAAATCTCAAGATTAAAGTATAGGGAAAAAATGAATCATTTGAAATCTGCTACTGGAGTGGAAGCAGTGCAAAATGGATATACATCAAAAGTGAATTACAACAGTTCATCATCAAGTAATGGATTAAATGTAACAGCTCAGCTCACACTGGTGATGTACATCTGAGAAGCGGATGATAGATTTGTCACTACACCTGCTCTTCTACTTCACATTCATTTATATTCACACTCAGGGAGCTGCACAGATCCACGAAATTGTTACTGGGGGGAAAGCGCTCAGTTGAAGGGTGGAAGATTTAAAAAAAAAAAAAAAAGGTGACGAAGAGGGTACACAAAGCAGGAGGGGAGGAGGTGGCTGACAGCAAAAGGAGAGAAAAGGGAAGTTCAGATATTATTATTGGGTGGCAAAGGAAGCGCACAGGAGTTGATGAACTGGGAGCAAGGAGTTAATGAGAGAGGGAGGAATAGACCAGTCAAAGGACAGAAAAAAATCACCATGAGAAGAAAAGGAAAGCACAGGAGGAGAAAAGATGAGATGGAGAGGCGGTGCTCAGTGCCATGGCAGGCAAATCAAACAGAAATCTTCATATCACTTTGCCTCGACGGATATTTCCTTTGTATATAATGTCAGAATGAGAGGGAAGGATAAGGAAGAGGGAGATAAACAGTGTGTAATGAAAGAGACGACGGACAGACTGATTGAAGTGAGATAGAGAGAGAGGTGGAAAATTAATGTAAGAGGGGCAAGAAGGACAAGTGAGTATGATAAAAAGGAATGCATCGTTGTGTTTTAATAACACGCTACGTCAAATCTACTAAAGACTGCGCCCGCTACTTGCTGGCTTGTGTGTGTGTGCTTGCTTGTCCCATTAAACATTTGAACCCTAATCTGCATCACTCCCCCCTTTCCCCTCCACCTCGCCCGCTTCCACATCAAACGCAATGAGCGAGTGTATATTTTATGGAAAGTGCTTTGTGTACTTTGTAGTCCCACAGGCGTATAATAAACTCCCCCCCCCCCCCGTTGAAGACAAGAGGCACCCGAGTGTCAGCCAGTGCTGAGATGGCGCAATTTTCCCACCGCACTGCGGTTGCTGCTAGCATGTATTATTTAAAAGTTTCCAGCCCTCCACACCTCTTCTCCAACTGCATTTAGTAGCCATGATCCTGATGGGGCTGCACAGGTTACAACAGTTTGCTGTGGCTCCCGAGGCAAGGCAGATCAATGCGCTAACAGGGTGAGTCAGGCAAAAACGGCTCCTGTAATTGAACCGAGCGTGGACGACAACACCGCCTCAAGTTAAAAATAAAAGATATATAAAAACCAGGGGAGATGGCACGGTATCTGTTTAAAGTAAGTGCTGTTGTCAAAAATGTGCAGCTTTAACTTGAATCTGGGTGCTGTTTAAAAGACTGGATGACAGCAGAAGTATATTTGTAGAAATGAGATGTCTAGTGCAGGCAGAGTGTGGTTGCGTTCGGTCGTAACAATATCTGACATTTTTTACTTCATGCTCTTCCAAGTCCCGATCTACTTCCAATATTGTTCTGTTCGTATCTAACCGAACACGTAGGCTTTAATTTCTTCTATTTCACATGACAAATCCACACTCAATCCACACTCCAAGTGGTTGCTAATAGTTCTTCTATCCTTACCCAGTCTTGAGGTTGTCAATGGCTTCCTCTACACCCTTCTGGTTGTTGCGAATCATATACTGGTGCATGTTGGGATAGTTGGAGCGGATGTTCTCCTCAGTGCTGCCATTTGGCACCGTGCCGAAACGCAGTGGTGGGTACTGCTCTGCCGGCTGCTGAAACTGCACAAGAAGAAGAAGAGGAGGTGGGCTGAGATTAAAGTGACAGGAGGAAGGATGGAAGTTAAAGAGTGGTAGCTGAAATGAGGGAGAGGAGCCGATCCGTGCTGCGGGATGAAGAGCTGCAAAGATTCAAAGACTTCACTTTCAAAGAAGAGCCCCTGTGCTACACTTTTCTAAAGAGCTCAGAAGCAGAGAGAGACTGATAAAACAGATGAGGTTTTAAAGTGTCAAAGTAGCGGGACACAGTTTTGTGAGTTGTGGTGAAACTGCGCTGGAAAAATCTAAATAATAAAAAAAGGAAAGTACACAGTTTTCCACTTCTGTTAACTTAAGCTATTCTGATGTGCTCTCTTAAAGGCAGACATGAGAGAGTGCAATATTTGTGGCATAATCGTATTTACAACCCCGATTCCAAAAAGATGTTGGTTTGCTGAAGGTATGAGGGGGAGGGAACTGTAGCTTCTTTTAGTCTGTGGCGATAACAGACGGGTGATATACTCTCTGTGATGTGCAAAGATGAATTAAAATTTGGATTTGTGATCCCAGTGAAGAGATTCCGGCTTCTCCCTGCTTCTTTATTCCACCCAAAATGACCTTTGACTGGAGAACGTGTTAGCATCTCTCTCTATTCATTTATTTTTCATCGTACACAACATTCCATGTTTTTGGAAACAGGGTTGTATTTATTTTGAAAGATGACCCTGAGTCTGGGAGACTTTGGTGTTGTAAGTTTTAAATCACGTAAAATACCCATGATTCTCTCAATATCAAATATGTGGAATTTCTTGCTAACCATTCAGTCCATCATATGACTATTCACCTGTTTGTAAATCACTTATCCATCCATCCATCCATATCATACCTTCTTATCTGACAGCCCTGACACAGTGTCAATGTACTCCTCCTGGATCATGAAGGCAGCCAGGTTGGCAGTGTAGGAGGCCAGGAAGATGACAGCGAAAAAGGCCCACACCAGCACCTGAAGGTAGAACGTGGTGGAGTAAGATCAATGAGGACTGAGCCTGACAGGTGTGAAAGTATTTTAGGATCCCGGTGACTCTATTTCCACTCCCTGGCATTTCATCGCTAAACTCACAGCTGTGAAACTCTGTCTTGCCTGGAGGGCTGGTTCATACTTTCCACCGTGGCATTTCTGCCTCCTAAAGCTGCAACCCAGGAATCTGTCGCACAATTAAATGAACTTAAATTGTAAATAATATTAAACTAGTTGCATATTTTTAAATATGGGAAGAAAGAAAATCCCCTTTTTCATGCAATACACTCCTTACATCATCACGTCCATCACAGTGGATATAAAAATACCTTCTGCCCACCTTAAAATTCATTTAGGACCATTGATGCAAATATGCTAGTTGAATCAAAGCACTTGGTTAAGCACAATTTTGAAATACATGATTTAAGTAATTAATTATATTTAAAAGGTATTTTTCAAATAAAAAAATATATTGTGTAAAAGTTATTTAATATTGCATCTCCACAAAGGAGGGAAACTTGGTGACATATGTTATGTTTAGTGCTTTGTATAATTCAAGCTTCAAGCACTACATCCTTCATCATTCAAGCAGTTGAACTGCTATTTCATTCACATAGCCTTTAGCTCAGAAAACAGATGGTGCAAATTTATTCCAGGCTTGGGCTGATTGCCTGTTAGCCTATAGCTATTTGATTGGTTATTTGCTACATAATCTTGTTTTTCTTGCACAGATACTCGTTGGCAGAAATTAATATTTTATTGTTAAAGAAGTGTTCAAATGTATTCAGCATAAACAAAGTGGATTATCTTTTGCAGCACAAATAAAAAAAACAATCTGCCATTTGAAGAAGAAGACAGATTAGAGAACGGCCTGCAGACTCAAGTACAAAACTGTGGCTGACTGATTTGTTTTAATAGTTTTTGGAGAAACGCAAACATAAGGTGAGAAATCGAAAATTGTTAAAAAAGGAAGAAAACCCCCCACTCCATTTAAATTTGAAATCACCTTGAAGCACCCCTTCAAGGTTACATATTTGCGCCCCTCTGGAGTGCTTCCAGCACCACTGCAGTTTTTAGATCGCTCCTTGGAGGTCCTATTTTGGCACGTCAATGCCACCGTCTTCTTCAGGAGTTCTTCTTCTTCTTGATGTTTACTTAAAGAGTAATCAACTTCTGTGCCAAACTGATGCAAATTTCCTCCTGATGACTGTGGGGATCACTAGTGGGGATCATATGACTGGGTATCATATTCAGCGACAATCCAGCGACAACCAAACAACAGCCTTCAGAGGAAGAGTTTGCAGTGTTTGTCATGGCCTAAAGGTGTCGCATCGGGTTAGTGTGTGTGTGTGTGTGTGTGTGTGTGTGTGTGTGTGTGTGTGTGTGTGTGTGTGTGTTTTCGTGAAGTGGTGCAGAGGTATACAAAAAGCCCTTAACGAGCATGAACGCCACATTAAATCAGATAAAGATTATGACTTTTATGAGAGAACTGCAACAAGTGAGGTTAATATTTCAGTTTGTTTATTATTTAAACACTAGATTTTCACCAGATAATGGCTGTTTTCACATTGTAGTATTGCTGTCTGAGTAAGGAATCAAAATATATTAACTACCCCAAATTACTTTAGCAAATTAATATGATTCTTCAAAAGGTTTTTTAGGCAATTCGGGATGGAGACATTTAGCCGTACAGAAGAGCTGCTTTTATTGCTATAAGATGGTTGAATGCTGACATTGAGCCAGGAAGCAGAGATGTGGATTAGCCGGAGCAATAAATTTGCACTGTGGTGAATAGGACTATTTGTTTCCATAGTACTCTGTTTGTGCCAAAAGTTAATTTGCATAATTTTCTTAGTGATTAAGATAGTAAATGCACACCCCTACTAACTGTGGCAAATCAGCATAATTAAAAAATAAAACTCCTCAGTGGAGGCTTGAACGACGGACTGCTTGGGAAGTTATCGACCTGTGGACTAATGTAAAATCTGTTTAAATGGTTAATATCAATAATAAATGGTTGACAATTATCCTTCCAGTGCATAGTGGGGTACTTACTGATAACCCTGAATAGGCTTAGGCAGGTATGAAAAATGAAGTGGAAGTCATTTGGCAAATAAACCTCCATTAAAATTGGATTTATCTTGTAATCATTCTTTCTTTTTTCCTTTTAATTAGACGTGGTTGCCTCGTAGAATATTTTGGCTGGCAAGTGTTGCAAAAACATATCAGATACAGAGTGCTGGTGCTGCTAAAGGGGAACCTTAAATATACAGTTTTCTCTTCAGTGGATTTTTTAATCTTAAATTGAACATGGGAAATGGTTCGATGGGCAAGAAAACCATTAATAACTCTTACCTGCAGGCTAAAATACAACTAACTTCAAATCCAGGTTAAAAAAAAAGCACACATACGATGTTGAATAATCATCTTCTCTGCTCTAACCCCCTTTTGTGAAGCCTATCAAGCAGCTAATGAGCTCTTAAGATGATTGGGGTTTTGTTGAAAAGCACTTGGGCAAGCAGTCGAACAAAATACACCTCGAGTTTTCCCCTCCTGTGGCTTTACTCTGCATTAGAGATTGCAAGCCCAAAGTAACAGCAGGTACTGAAAGGACCACCACAGTGAAACAAGTGACTAAACAGTCTGTTAAATAATTGTCTTGTAGACACCTAGATTACACTGAAACATGACATTTTTAATGACTACAGTTTAATGTCACACAGGTATCCGCTTGATGGTGAGAATGTAGTCATTTGAAAGTTGAACTACTTTTGACTCAAAATTTGTTAATTTAGGCTTGTTAATAGATAGAAGTTTTATAATTTTGCTTCTGTAGACCACCACAAATTAACATCACTTTAAGTAAAAATGATTGTTTTTAATACTTAATGAAAAATCAAGTATGAAAATCCTTTTTATTCAATGACGCACTAAAGTTTAGAACCTGTGGCGATCTCCAAACGCTGTGTTACCTCCTGAGGGTGGCTGCAGTAAAGACCTTCCCTGCACTCACCTTCAGTTGCTCTTTCTCTGTCGGCCTTTGGTTTTATAAAACTGAATAGGGTTAAGCGCTTTGGTTATAATCCGATTTCTCATCTCACATTCCATTGCCTTAAGAAACTCTTGGGTTCCTTTTCCCAGTATGCTTTGGTTCACTGTCCATTTGCACTGTTTGCCAGCATTTGGAGTACAACCCTGTACACTTCAGAATTCATCCTGCTACTTTTATTAGCAGTTACAGCCAATAAAGACTAACAGCACAACATTCCCTCCACTGTGTCTGACAGATGACGTGCTATGTTTTGGCTCATGAGCTCTTTCTCTCCTTACTTTCCTTTCTGATCTCTAATCGTGGGTTCATCTGTCCAAAGAATCTTTTCCAGAACTCTGCAGGCTCTTTTATGTGTTTTCTGGCAAAGTGCAGTCTGATCTTCTTGTTCTTGTGCGTAACTAGTGATTTATACATTGTTGTATCCGTCAATTTTCTTCTGCATACCCAGTTCAGGATCTGGAATCTAGCCCAGCTGTCACACAGGTACACCCTGGACAGATTGGCAGTCCATGTACAGAGACATAAACAACCACTGACACATTCACACCTATGACTAATTTAGAATTGCCAAGTAGCTCAAACTTTGTAATGTGGAGAAAACTGGAGCTCTCAGAGAAAACCCACCCAAGTATGAGGAGGACATGAATTCAAATCCAGGACGTTCTCGCTGTGAGGCAACCACTGCAAAACTGTGCTACTCCACTTGGTTGTAAGTCCTCTGTATTATATGAAGTCACCTGCTCATTGTAGACCGTGATGATGATAAAACTTCCTCCTCGAGAATGTTCTTGCTATGAAGCTATTGTTCTTAAACATGGAACAAATTTAATGGACATGAATTGTATTGCTCTTCTGTGGTCATTCTAGCTGTTTGCTCCTACTGAGCTGGTCAGTGGATTTTTTTTAAGAATTGTCCCAAATGATTGATTTGGAAAGTGCTAATGTTTTTGCTATTAAAACAATTAAAATGGTTAAAATTGCATCTTTGACCAATAAATACTGAACCTGGAGTTGACTGTAATTGATGCTCTAGTTTGATGAGTCATTCACACAATTAATAAATAAAAAAAATAAAAAAAACAAAATAAAAAACACAGCCATTCAACTAAATTTACCATGATCTTGCTGGTGGTTCCTCTGGGATTCTCCACAGGCACAGAGTTATTGAAGACCAGAGCCCAGAGCAGCCAGACAGATTTCCCTATGGTGAACTTAGATCCCCCTGACTCTGAGAAACAGACAGACAGACAGTGTGTTTATGAAGGAAAGTAATACCTGTTTAAGACATTACTGGAAATTGTGTTGGGTGATGAATTATGGCCAGAGTTGGGGAAAAAAAACTATTTTCAAAGAAATATTAAGAGATGACTTAAATATCCAAATTTATGCTCTTAGGAAGAAATGCATCACTCTTTGAGTAGCAACAAAGAAATTAAGATTTGTGACATGTTGCTCACATCCACATGGAGAAGGCCACTGAACTATTATCCATGATGGATAATCCTGAGTTCCCTTTGCACCATTTACTGGCAGGCAGTGGTGCACCATCTCTAACAGGCTGATTCAGCACCGCTGCCACAGAGGAAATATTCTATAGCATGTACTATCATCCTCTATAACTACTACTAGCAATGGTAATAGTGGTAGAAATATTTCCCATATTTTCACTCATTCATAAAGATTTCCTTTTAGTCACTTAAGATCATTGCTGAGGTCCAGGTTCCAGGTCCGGGTTCATGATTCTGGGTAAAATTTAGTCTTTTGTGGTTTCACAGAAAGCAAAGCCAACAGGTAACAAGTAGTGGAGGTTCTGTGGGGCAGGACTGATCCAACAGGAATTTTCAAGACAATGAGATGCAGAAGAAACAGTTTTATATAAAACATATATGAAAAGTATTTCAAAAGTTACAGAACACTATTGAAAGTATTCTGTACTCTGAAAAAATAATTCCAAGATGCTTCAAAGACAGAAACTAGTTGGTTTTATAATAGTTTGGTTAACCGCCATAAAAGAGCAGCGCATAACTGTGTGGCCTTGGTGACATTGTGAATGAAATATTTGCAAGTCTGCCTGAAATCAGGTAATGCTAGCGAACAGAAGCATGTTGTTATCTGAATAGTCACAGTCCACTGTTGCTTTAAGACTTTTAATTGGAAATACAGGGACAGAGCCCAGACTTTGAAATTAAAGTAGAAATTAGACATGTGGACGGTGTTGCTATGACAATACAGAACGTCAACATTAACAACATTAACATGCATTAAATTGCAGTGATTGTATGGACCAGCTGCCCTGCAGTGATCTAAGAAATGTCTCATGTTGAAAGTTCAAACAGACGTAACTGAGAAGAGGACTTATTTAAAGTTATTAAACCTGGCAGCAGACACGCTCGTGTTGAATGTAAGGTCATTACGCTGTGAATCACTATGCTGTGAAGTCTCAGAAGGATGAGAAATAAAAGAACAAAAAGACACTGACTATAGCTCATTGTTCAACATTAAAGGTGAAGCTGCACGTTTATGGAAACACAGTCAGCATGTAGATATGGTACAGATGTGTGGAGAGGATTACTTTGAAGTATCTGAAGTACCTTTTCTTCAAGTAATGAGTGCACAAATTAAGCACACAAGGCACTTTATAGTGTCTTTACACTTTAAAGTGTATTATATTTGAGTGAAGTGGAAGTTAGTTTGATGTATTTAAGTCATAGAATGGATAATATGTTGCTATTTTGTCAAAGCCACTGAAGTGTGAGCACAAGTTGGGAACTCATCACATATAGACCCTCCTTAAACTCAAACAGTACTTTTAAATGTTTAATGTGTAGGGACCATAATATTTTCCTAAATCTGGTGATTAACTCTGACCAAGTAGCAAGGGAAAGCATGTTAAAAGATCCCAAAGTGGACCATCTTCTAGCTACCAAACCCTTCCATGAGCTTTATGCTCTTGGAAAAAAAAGGACTGCTATATAGTCCGTATTATACTATATACCATTGCAATGGTCAGTGTCTCAAGGTTTTGTATTTCTGGGAAGCTGGCAGCTTCTGACACAACACTAGTATTTGACACCCTGGAAATGTTGGAAAAAAAGAGGACGACAGAGATGCAACTGCCAAAAACTGGTAAGTAGACCTTTAAACTTTAGCTTATTCGACTTTTGTGAGGATATAAACGATTATATAATAAGATAAGAATAAGATTTAAACATGCTTATAAAGAGAGATGAAAGTTGAAGCGGTTTGATACAGAAGAAAGAAAAATGACGAGTGTGCACAGACATCTACCTGTCACATAAAATGAGTTCACTTCTACTTGTGTCAGTTTATTAAAACATAAAGAACAACTTTTCCAGGTTCTAATTAAAAATAAATGTGTCGGGGCAGAGACGCACACAGTAAATAGTTGCAATAATGGTGAAGTGACAAGTACTGTAAAGACGTCAACATCAACCACCACCACGCAGTCCGTGTTTGTTTCATTATTATTAAATAAGCCACATTGTGGGTGTGAAGTGATTGTTTTGAATCCTGTGAAGTCAAAAAAAAGCGGAACGCTTAATTATAATAATTTGGACAAACACCCTCCTCAAATCAGCCCCCCCTCGCTTACATAACTGACAAAGTGACAAGTTGGTAATACTGTTGTGAAATGAGCAGTGGTGGTGGGTTGATTGGCGTGCAGACACTGGAGCGACTCCGTCACTTACTCTTAGCACTCTGCAGGCTGCGGTTGTATCCCACGGGGCTGAAGAACTCAAAGATGAAGACGGTGACAGCCACGACCGACAGGCACATCACAAACATCATCACCCACACCGCTGGGCTGTAGGGCTCTGCAATACACCAACACACAAGAACGAATAGGAAAACTTTAGGAAGTTTTCCTGACATTTACTAATTACCCCTTCATAAAATGGGAATCTGTGTGGACAGTGAACAAAGATTGATGCCTAACAACTATAGGTTTGAGAAGACCCTTGTCATCCCATGCACCAACTGTTTCTGGTGCAGTGGATGTTATAAAAAAAGTCTGCTCCTCCAATATGCAGAGGGTTAGGATTAGCACACGGGGTTACTTAGACCCCAGAGGGTTAAATCACTTGTTCTAAACTAGCAAACAAAAACTTTTCACTGCACGTTTCTCAATGTCACTGTGAACCTGATCTAAACAAGAGGCATCGTAAGGCAGCGACAAAGAGAAGTTGTTTGATAGTTTACTGAGATGAGCTACACACAATCATAGCGTCAGCACTCTGTAGTACAAGTACAACCTGCATCCATCCTTTTCAAGGTCACAGGTCGCACTGGAGCCTATCCCAACTGTCCTAGGGCGAGAGGCAGGGTACACCCTGGATGGTTGCAATTTAGTGTTTTCAATTAACCTATCCCCACTAAGTGTGTCTTTGGACTGTGGGAGGAAGCCGGGAGAACCCACGAAAATGAAAACATACAAACTCCACACAGTTTGGCCAGATAGTGGAATTGAAGCCAGGACCTTCTTGCTTTGAGGTAACAGTGCTAACCACCGTGCTTTCACCTGTAAGTGAAATCACTTTTTTTATTTCATTCTGCAAGTGAAATAAAAAAAACAACAACAACTTTTTAAACTATATTTTGGTGCAAAGTAACTGAACTTTTTACAGGGTTTTATCGACTCTGGCGGTTGATTCTATACAGCACACACAGTTTTCACATCCCAGTAGCCATTGAAATTGCAGTTATGGCTCGCTCCATATTAATTTACACAGGAGCTTGATCCTTTTACCCTGAAATACTCAGACACAGCAGAGTGTCAAGCTCCAAGCGTGACCTTACCACTGGTACAACTGAGCTTTTTTTTGTCTTTGTAAAAAGACTCCATTTGAACGTCTTGATGGTAAGATGAAGATGGCAAAATCTTACAATGCTGTGATTGCAGCCATTCCCCAACTCTCTGTGAATGGCCATTGATCAGTGGTCTTTGATCAGTGGGTTTTGGTCAGTGCTTGTTGATCAATGGTCATGAGAACTTGCATAATTAAGATTAAGGAACTGACCTCCCAACAATTAAGGAACTGACCTCCCAACTGAACATGATCAGGCTCTAATTGGAAGGTGAAACACAATCAGTGATTTTCAGACAGCCTGATCTGATGCTTCAGCTTCCACACTATATGTAAAAATGTCAGAATAAAAAAACTATTCCCATTAGAGTGACAGAACCGTAGGAGTTTGTTTTTTTTTTGTGTTCAGCTGACACCATCACTCACTTTTAGTAAACTGACTTAAAGTAAAATGACCTGGATAAACTTTCTTTTTATTTTTTAACAGCCCTCTGTATCTTTAGCACCATTATTACATCCATACAATATTGATTGTAAATAAGGTTAGCGCGTTGTTAAAGCAGGCCATACAAAAGGCGTCATACGTTTTGTTGTCATTGTTCCTTCAGTGGGCTGGTTTCAGTCATTATGCAAATGTGCTGTTTAAAAGACTGGGAAACCTGCAGTCAGCTGAGACTGAAGAAGTCACTTGGATGAGTGACGAAACGTTTCTCCCCCAAAATACTACGTCCAGATGAACAGAATCAACTATTTGGAGACTGCATTTGAACATTTTGAAAATTACAGAGAAAAATAGAAACCAAGATAGTAAAACAAAGCTAGATACTGTAGGTCATTCTGTTGTTGGTTCTATTCTGTGTCAGCTCAGATTCATAGTAAATTCAACCAAAACAAAAATTGTAATGAGAGAAAAGACATATCTCAAAGCAGGAGGGATCACAGAAGTGATGAAACATTGAATGGGATGTAAATATTTTAATGAAAAATAATATAAAACATCTAAGTCCGAGTCAGGGATTTGATTTTAATGTTTTTATTATGTCCATGAATATGGAGCGAGCATCCATGTATTATACATTTCAGGAAAAGAAATGTGTGCTGAATAATTTACACATTGACACTTTCTGTTTCTGCCACTGTGTAGCTGCATGACACAGCAAATGAGCAGTCTTGTATTAAATTGTTAGACGTCTGGATGTAGACAGGAGGAAATTGTCTCTCCTCATATCAAGTAATGGGTGCTAGTCTAACTGCCGGCAGAGGAAACAAGCAGATTCTCCTGAGATTTGCCAAATTAGTGAGGGATTTGCTGCCTAGACCGACATTGGCAGATGTAACACTAATCAAACAGCACCAGAGAGATGGGCTGAGCTACTGGGTCGCCTCATCAACACTTTAGTCTCTCCTTGTGTTACTTCCAGGATGAGATGCTAAATCAAATGTGACTGTGTGCTGACATACCAAAGAGTAACAAGCATCGTTTATATACGAGGCTTTTAGCTGTGGCTCCCGTGCAGAGAGACACACAGTGAGGGAGCAGGTGGAGAGGCTCAGGATTATCCATTAAACTTACTGCCAGACAGGGTTAATATGCTTTTAAGGCTGCATGGGCTGCCAACCCGTGTGCCACAAGGACTGCGACGATGCATTATAATTTCAGCTAGGTTTTCATTGTTAAATTGAATAATAATTTCATTTAATTCTGTTTATGATAATCGTTTTCTTTTTATTAAATTTTTGGTAGAAACATTTTCAAAATCATGCATGGAGGATACATTTTTAACAGAAAAAGCATGAAACTAGATATGCATCATAATCACAAGGAGGCTGTCACAAGGAGACCTGAATTTTAATCGAGCTTAATGCTCGTACAAGCAGGCACAAAGTCAAGCTTAGCTGAAATCACAGTAAAAGAGCTGATGCCAGTGCCAGCCCATATCATCTGTTGGGTCAGATTACACAACTTTAAGTGACAAATTCCATTTGGGAGTGTGGTTTAAGCTGCTTTAGTCTGCCTAAAGTTGCTATGCATCTGCAAGCTACTTTGCAACCCAACTCCACACCAGCTTCTCCTTTTCATGCTATATCTGTCCTAATCAGTTTCAGATGGTGTGCTTTAGGTGGGTCATCTACTAACAGGAAGGTTGGTGGTTTGATCCCTGGCCGTTCCTATAGACATGCCAAATATCCTTGGGCAAGGCATTGATGAAAGCACTTAGGCACAGAAAGAAATGCTTGTATGAATAGGTGAATAATGCATGTTGTTTAATGCACATTGATAATGTTTAATATTTGCAAACTAATCTTTGTTTGACTATCCTGAACAAGGTTCCTCTGTTTAAACACAATCGTTTGAAACAATCTGTCCACCTGACAGTTACATTTATTAAAGAACAAGATAACTGCGGTTTTTACCAATTGCATGTGTGCTGTTAAACATGTAAAGCGAGAGGTTTTGGTGCCTGTAATTTATGTATGAAGATGTGCATGTTTGCATCGGTTTAAGGTTAACAGTGCAAACAGCTTCTTTGCTCAGATGTTGTTTTTTTTATGTGCACCCATTTAGTATGTTTTTATTGTGATGTTTAGTAATATCTGGTTTCATGCAGCAGTTCCTTTCATCCAAAACAGTTTTCTCCTTTGGTTAAGTTTTTGCCTGTTTTATTTTCTCTTTTTTAAATCTTTTTATAACTTGTAATCTTGTGTGCAGCACTTTGTGATTCTGTCTTGAATGGTGCTATATAGATAAAAAATTTATTTATTTATTTAGGGAGACAATAAAGTAACTTCAACCTTAAAATGTCATTTAGAGAGAAAGAACATTTAAAAAAGATTGATGAACAACAGTTTCGGGGAAAAGGATGACTACAGAACAATAGTTTGTTTTTTTATTATAAAACATTATTCATTGCAACCCACATTAAAGTTTTATAATGAAAATAAATGCTGCGTTTATTTTAGTATATGTGAAACCTTAAGTTTGCCATGCAACATTATGGATGATTAATAATGTAATAAACTGTGTGTCACAAAAACAACATCAACGTTGCATAAGAGTCAATGAATTATACATTTCTAATGATTTTAAATTAAATCAAGAGTTGGACTGGATGGATACGTTTGCTGGATTTGTGCTGAATCTAGCCGATGCCCACGGTCGCTTTAAATGTTTTCTTCAAATTTCTTTTGAATTTTTATATTAATTTATTTCTTTTCAGGTTCTAAATCTAGTTTTGAATGATGCGTTCTGATTTTTGAAAGGCACTCACTGACGTTTTTAATAAAAGCCAATAAATAAATACTGGTTGCCTGCTTGTTTTGTGAATGACTTTTCCTATACAAAGAAAATGGTTTAATGACTGTTTTGTTTTCTGTGTCTATTGTTATAGTGGAGGAGAGTGTACATAATAACAGTCATTAACAGAATGTTGAAAATTATGCTACTGAGTAGAATAATCTTTGTAATATCTAATTTTAGGAACACCTCACAGGCACGACAGACTACAGTGCAATGAAACAAAACAAGTACAAGCAGAGTTAATGTACACGTGCCTGGCGTAGCACCAATGAAGAATCAATACGGTCCTTGTTGAAGTGCCCACACAAAAGAGGATTTATTGCAGCGTCATTGGACAGAATTATGCTGCCATGGTCGTAAATAAATTGATAGCAAAATGTAAAGCAGCTAATTTGTGTGGCAATAGCAGCACAACTGCAGCAGTGTTGCAATGCTCGAGTAGGTTTAAAGAATTACAAACAACATTTCTGTGGCTTGTATTTAATTTCAATTAAGCATCATACAAATGACGATTTTGTAGCAAGTCATTTTTGTGTATCTGTGAGACATTTCAAATGATTTCTTTTCTTTAACCATTTCAAAGCATTTCGTGTGAGAGTTTCGGAAGCAGTGCTGAGCTTCTCTTTAGTGTATTCTGAGGGAAGTGATTCGATATGTTTGATTATATTTTTTGGTGTAAAGGCGTTTTCAAACTCAGCAGCAGCGAACGCTGAACAAGCAAAGTTTGGGGAATTGTGAGTTCAGATTAGACACAGCAGTGGATTTATTGACCTGCAGGTGTCGGGAGGTATTTGTGTCTTTGGGTAGTTGAATCAAAATTGAACTTGATCAGGTTTAGTTCACTTTCACTTATCGATGACATGAGTATGTTGGGTTTTGTAGTGAGTTATGTACTCTCTCAGTGATGTTTGGTTTCCAGCAGCTACATCACCATTTTGCAGAGGAGTGCATTTAAACAGGGAAAGTCAATTCAAGATACGTGTTGTTAAGAAATATACTCTAAAACACTCCTTCAGTAAAGACTCAGAGAAGAGAAACACACAGAACTTCTTGCTAGCAAGGGCAGCCTCCAGCACTGAGACTCGCACTGAGAAACTGCCCCGGTCTTTATTTATACTTCAGTGGGTGCTTG
>NW_024582529.1:758381-782608 GCF_018398535.1 Haplochromis burtoni | reverse complement strand
GAGCACGAGCACAGATATCGGAGGGAAGCACGCACACGGGGTTCGAGGGAGCAACGGGGAGTTATTGTATTTACAGCCTTTTCACTGTAAATAAAGAGCACTGTTTGCATCGCAGAGTCTGCGTTTTGGGTCCTCCTTTCCCCACATCCCCACGGTCTGCCTGCCAGCCCGTGACAGTTAATCCTACCGTAAAGCAATAAGACAAGGTACGACCTCTCTCATGCTCCTAGGATGTGGGGGTGAACACCCTAGAATGTTACAGACCTCCTAGGATGAGACATTCTTTCAATATGCCACCAACTATATACTTCTACACACAAATGATTACATGCAGCATTCTACCATATGCCAACTTATATCATTAAAAGATTATACTGACTACTAAGTACAATTTTCCTATTAACACGTGTTCTTTTTCAAAGATGGCCTCTTTAATATTCACACCTGGAAGCCACCAGGTATAACCACAGTCTGGTACTGGTGCCAGCAAGTAGAGCCACTGGAGTACAAGAACCTAGCGTTGGGTTAATAAGGTTATGCGGCCTTGCTCATGGGTATTTTAGCAGTGGTTGTTAAGTAAAGTGACAATATTATTCATTCAATTTGGTTGCCAGTATGTTCCCAGCAGTAATAGAACGATTCAAACTGGTGACCCTAGTTCTCTATAGAACCAGAGTAGGAATAACCCAGAAAAGTCGCCTTATGTCATAAGTCTGTTTTAGTGAGAATGGTAACAACATTATAAAACGGAGTGCTGATGCAGTTAGAAGCTGAACAGCATAGGACATGGACACAGTTATGACATATTTAACACAGTAATGTCATTACAGTATGAAGTGCATAAATAAAGTTCATCTGCTTAATTTATTTTGAGATTTTACCTCATGCACCAATGCTCACGATAAGGAATACAGCTTACTAGTTCAACACTGATACCGGGTCAGCATGCACAGGTAACCATGGTGTTGGTATGGTATCACAATTAGAAACAGCTGAATTGCTGTAACGCAAGTTTAAGTAGTTGTTATTTGATTTGCTTCTATAGCATCTGCACAAAGTTTCACAATGATTTGGTATAATTACCGGCTTAATCCAGAGTGCCATAAACAATTACGATCACCTTCTCTGCCTCATCCCACCAGAGTACTTCAGTAAATGGTATGCTAATCTGCATTACGTATACAGCAGGCCAAGGGAAACGATAAGTACAATTAGGTTTGCCTGCCATTACGCATTTGAAGCTTAACTGTGCAGAGGCACACATATAGAAGTACAGTTACCTCATATATTTTAATGTCTCAGGGAATATTAATACCAATACAATGACTGAATCCTGTATAGGAGGTAATATTAACAACTGTAACACTGTTGCTTTATCATGTTTTTTTCTTAATATTGAATGATAACAAACATTTGGGAAAAGTGAAATATTGGAATATGAAATATTATAATATTTAATTTAAACTTGCATTTGAAAAATAAATACAGCTTAATTTCACCTGTTTGCTCATAAGATGCCCACCTGGAGACAACACTGCAGTGAATGCAACGCTAAATCAGTGAAGTACTCTTTGAACATTAGATAACATAGTTCATCACTCACTTTTATAGAAGCACAAACACACACACACACACACACAGAATGTTTTTTTGAGAAGCTGAATTCACTAAGCTCACAGAAACTCTTAAGAAGCTCCTCGCAAATTATGACTTGGGAGTTTTGTTTTACTGTTAGTGTATAAAAGCTTTTACCTCTGAAATGCCAATATGAGTGGCAGGCCTTCTACTGCAGCTGACCATTCTTCAAAACAAAGCGCACGCACACGCACACACACACACACACACACACACAGACAAAAACACAAACACACACACACACAGAACACACAACACACACACACACACACACACACTACACTACACACACACACACACACACACACACAACACACACACACACACCTCTGCCTTTATTTCTCCTCAGTCGCTCAATTTTCACATCCCCTTTACTGGGTCCCTTGACAGTTTAAGTGTTTGTTATTATCCAGGCTTTGAGTGTGTGTCCTGTCTCCCTCTCAGCTTTGTAGCCTGGGGTTTCTGTTTCTGTAATAAGACCTTTGTGTCTATTCCACGTTCACAAAGGTCACTGAGACTTTAGAGAATTAAATACGTCACAATTATTACTCTGAGTTTAGATTGTAGCGATTTGAAAATATTATGTAAAGGAAGAAAAAACCCCAGAAATAATAAATAATAAATTTTCATTCAGTAGCACAACAAAGGAAACAAATCTTTAGAAAACTGTGAGCCCAGCTTTGAAATAAGCACTAATGCATTCTGCAGGCAAGTAAACGCACTAGGACAATAAAAACTGCAGAGTCAGCCATTTCTCTGCCAAAAGCGAGAGTTGAGGCGGCGGTACAGCATGCGTTTGGCATGGTTTTATTCATCTCTATGACAGCAGGGCTACACAAAAACTACTAAGCTGAATTTCATTAAACTTGGTAGAAAGGTGACGAAGAGTAAAAGGAAAGAAATGCATTCATTCGTGTGTGGATCAAGATCATTTTGCTCTGGTCAGGGGAAGCATGTAGTTCTTTCTGAGTATCCTTGTACAGTCATTTTTATTTTATCTGTCTCATTGATGCTGAGAGAAGCTTGCTCAATAAATAATGTTTAGGTATTTCAAATCTGTTAATTAATCATTAGTTACAGTAACAGATATGCAATCAAATGTGAGTAACAACAAATCATGATAAATTAGTTACTTCCTTATTATTAATGGATCATTCCCTAATGTGGGAATGGTCTGGGAATATGCAGAGGGCACCCTTGGAAAAGTTCAAGCATGTGCAGTTCAAAGTGCAGGAGGTATCTGCATGCATTCTCATGTCATGTTTTGCTACCATGAAAGAAAAGTACAGAGAAAGACCAGAACAGAGACATCAAACAAGGTTTTAGTGAGAAAACGCTGCTTCAGAGGATGTCAGGTTTGAAAAAAGGGGACCGCAGTAGGACAGTCTTAAATATTTAAAGCCATAGAAAATGTTTTCATGCTTTTCAAACTGAACACAAGAACCTGACAGAAGAGCATGAGACTGAAAACAGAAAGAAGGAGCTCAGCCCAACTTTGAGGATATCAAACCAATGAGTCCACTGCAGAATGCATCTATTTTATTTAAGATAAAATAGCCTCTATAAGTACTGTACTGCTTTATTCTTGTTGGTTTAATTTACTGTATTGTCGTCTAAGGAGCTTGGAAAAAAAGCATCTGGACTTCACCACCATCCAAGAAGCTTCTTCAGTTCTACTGTCAAATGGTGGAAAGTCCCAGATTTAAGCCCTGTGGGAGTGTCTCCCGGGAGGGACATGGACCCCCCTGCCAGTAACACAATCACATGAGCTAAGGTGTGAAAATGGGTGTGGGTCATAATCAGCCAGGGTTTCGGGTGAGCTCATTGTGAAACCTGGCCCCACCCTATCATGTGATTTCCTGAGGTCAGATGGCCCAGGATGTGAGTGGGCGTTAAGGCGTCTGGGAAGGGATCTCAAAACTGGATTATAGATGGCATAGAGTTGGTGTCGTAAGCCCCGCCTCTTTTTCAAGGTTGTCGGCTCACAGTGGACATAGATGGTTTCTTTCACTCCTCTTTCAAACCATCTGTCCTCTCTGCCCAAAATGTGAACATTGGCGTCCTCGAAAGAGTGTCCTTTATCCTTAAGATGCAGATGGACAGCCGAGTCTTCGAGCAACTTAAAGAAGTCCAGATGCTTTTTTTTTTTTCAAGCTCCTTAGACCACGATGACCTGGATGTCTGAGAACCTTCACAGATTTACTGTATTGTCATTTAAATGTAAAAATATGAAGAAAAAAAAATAACTCGAATGCGGCATGTCTCTTTTAATTTTATACATTAACATTTTCAGAGATTCTTATCATCAAGATAATGTCGTTATAATAAAAACCCTGGCCAATGACCTTTTCTTCCACATTGAAAGAAGAGACTAAAACTAATAAAAAGAGCCAAAGCTTTTATAAATGACACACATTTTCTTAACTGTTTGTCCAATTCTAGGTTTTGGAGCCTATCATAGGTGCACGAGCTCATCACCTTAACCATCAACTGACATTTAAACCTATCTTCAATTTAGAACCACTAATTAAACTGACAGCAGCTCACTGGTGGATTCAAACCGTTCATCTTTTTGCTGCAAAGCATCAATGTTAACCACTACACCACAGTGTCAACCACAATGGTATCAGATTCCTAGGATTCATTACCATTTATTCTTTTTTTCTTTACAAGGCCTAACGAACAGCAAGTGCATTTTAAACAAGTTGAGCATCATGCGCTTTGTCCACATATTGCAGCTGCCTTTCTCACAGTTGGCCTCTTGTTGGCCTGCACGTGTTTCCCTCTTCACCTCTTGTTATTATTCTCTGGCTTTTCTGAGACTCCTCCGTCAGAAAGGATTGCCCTGCCTCTCAGAGCACTTCTTCCTCACTTGATTATTTCCTTGAGCGTTGACCTTTCCTTACGTGTTTGTGCTCACTCTTACCTCTGTTTGACCCTAATTTTTTCTTTTATATTCCATGCGTTCACATGTGCCCATACGCACACACACATACGCACACACAAACGGCCAAAGCAACAGTATGGACTTGCTGTCAGCCCTGTGGCCCAGCAGACTTTAGACAAAATGGCCTTAGGAGCCTTGCACCTCCGTCCAACCATGACATGTTTCAGATTGTCTCTTAAATCTCCTCTGACAGATGGATAGATGTACTACTGCAGCTGTGCCAGTATGAAATCAATCCCTTAAGGAGTCCTGCGAAGGAGTCAGGTCTATGATGGAGGAATATTAGTGAACTTTTAGAGCAGACTTGGTCGTTATTAAACAAGCAAAAATGAAAAAAAATAATAAATTGCTCTTTTATTACAGGCTGGGCTTTAAGGGCTATAGAGAAACGGACAGTATAGGGTTATATGATAGGAACTATTTAAACTATTTATGACATAATTCGTCATACAGTGTATGATGTTCTGCAGGTCTGATTTATAACGTCATGCACACAGTATGTGTGGCAGTAGAATATGCGCTTCATTCACACAGGCAGGTTTTAAGCACAGATGGTGGGTTTAAAAAGTAGTCGCCTGAGACGCTGCTCTGTGTTAACAAGTCATTTTTGCTACAGGGTATGATCTCATCTGGTCTGCACGACACGCACACACACAAATGCGCAGCAGCATGTCAACCAGCCGCTGCTCAGATTAAAATATCTGAGAGCATCTGACACAGCTCTATCAGTCTCTCTATCAAAGCCACTCAACCTCTCTCTCTCTCTCTCTCTCTCGTTTGTGTTGGGTTTATAGTGGTACATGACAGGACTTTCTCTCTCTGTGTAACACCATCTCTTTCTCCTAAGCACATTCTTCATCCATCACTCCCTTTCTTTGTTGTCATTTCTCTCTGCTTCCAACTCTCTACTTCTCTCAAATTCCATCTTTTCATGGTTGGAAGTGCGTGGAATTAGTCTAAGAAGATTTGTAAATTAAGAGGTGTTATCTTAGGAGAGGCCAACTTTGATTGAGGCATAAGCTATATTTTTTTGAAAATGACTGGAGGAAAAAAAGTTAGCTTGTATTGCTGTGGGGGCTTCTTTGAACGCTGAGAATAGTAAAGCTAACTGTGCATTTTGAGCTGTGCTTTGAGATGCAAAGCTGGGAGTTTGAACCTTTTCAACTTAAAGACAAAATTCACATCAGAAATGAAGGCCACTTACATAATTTAGAAAGAATGTACAGTACTGTACAGCGTTATGTAAGCTATCAAGGCTGTTTTAGTACATTAATTAATTAATCCTTCAACAATCCTTAAGATTAAAGGAAACTTGAAAGCATTGTAAAGTCCATTAGTGAATAATAGCTTATGCATCTGGGTCCTCTTTTGATGACTCATGTAGTTGTGATTTAAAAAATAAAATGTGACTTTGCTAATAAAAAAGCAAAAACCATATCAGATTTAATGATAACCATGTTCCAGGAAGTGTGAAAGAGTCTCAGATGTTCAAGCTTTATTTTTGGACATCATGCATTGTGAATAGGACCCCAGGGTCAGAGCTGCACAGTAATGTCCTGTGGGAAACAAACTCTGATTTGTACTGTACCATTGTGTACCTCAACACTGTAAAAAATTGTTTGGCTACCAAGATTATTGGTGACTGCCATTACGTTCTACTCGACTCCCTGCAACTTTGTCGTCTCTAAAACTCAGGTTGCAGGGTCACTGTTGTGACACAGTATAAGAGATACAGTCTAACGCAGGTGGATGTGGACACGATGGCACTTCCAGGTAGCAGCAGTGCTGAAGTCTTATACATCTTACGTTAAATTTGTTTTAGCTATGGTCTTTGTCTGGAGTTGAGTTGAGATTTTCATTTGCACCTCGTATAACCCCACAGTTTCATCAAATGAATTTTGATTCAGGTTGATTTTGAATTGTTATGCCCTGTTACACCTGTCCTCTCCATTATAGGACTGTGCAGCATTTGCATGGTGTTCTTGATGGGCAGCAAGCAATAGTTTTATAATGTGTTTATAAAATGTTCAGCTGAACATCTTGACACAAATCGCCCAGGTAAGGAAATCCCACAAAGTTGATTGTGTTCACATGGACATTGCGTTTTCAGCAGGAGAAACTGCAACGGACTGACTAACAATGGCTCTGACAGCCCATTGTTAGTCAGCGGTGCTAGTTTTGACCATTATGCAAACGAGTGTTTATAAGGTTTGGGAAACCCGCAGTGAGCTGAGATGAAGTCAGAATCAACTTTCTGGATGTTCAGCTGAACATTAAAGGATGCGTCCTTCATTTTTGTATGTTTTGGAAAAAGTATGTAATGAAAATATCCAAAACAAGGGCTGTCTTGCATTATGACCCCTTGAACAGTCATTTAATTCAGTCTCCTTGAACCAGCCGCTTTGAATGTTAACTGTTCACGCCGCTATTATTCACTGCAGTCCTATATGTGCCTCCTATGTAGTCAGCCTCCTTCACCTATTAGTAAGATAGAAAATGTGTTATCATCCATTCTGAACATTGATAAACAAAAAGCAACCCAGACTATAGACGACTCCATGCAAACGTGTGAAATGTAGAAATCTGAGATTTGAAAGTGTATTTTAACACAAACTGTGTTCTTTTCTTTAACCTGATCAAAGTGGTTTCGGTGCTAGTCAAACCAAAAGCAAAAAAACTCAGTACAAACTTTAAATTCAACACGAGACAGGAGGGTCAGGCCTCCAAGTTAAAACTCTTCTGCTGTATAATAAGACCTCAGGGCCTCGTGTAAACACTTGGCCAATGAGGTGGATTTAGAAGGATGTTCCACACTAGCGGTAAAATGATATTTGGTCAATACTTTAAGAGCTGTTTGTTCTTCTAATCTCTCTCTAACTACTGCCACACAGCTCTCACTACATAACTACATACAGCTCTACCTCACTCAGTCAGGATGTCTTTTAGTAAAAGTATTTCAACATGTAAATTTCAGTTATTTTGATGAGCTCATCTTTACCTGTGGAAGGGAATAAAGTCCGACTGATGACAAAAACAAAACAGCGAAAATCCCCTTTGGTTTGTTTCAAGCTAAGTAGGGCACAGAGAGAGTGCATAACATGTGAGTGTTTCTAAGTATATATTCTTTATGCTTTCTACTGGGCCTATTATAAGCCCGGTATTTCATTTTGTGCAGTGCACAAAGTTAAAATTTAAATTTAGTTTAGCGATATTTTCTTCACCCGTCTTTCATCCACAGCTGACCTGAATTGCTTTTTAAAGGGATTCTTACCTTCCTATATGTAGCACCATTTAGAGTAGAATTTAATTTTGCATTAGAGAGCTTGAAAAGGGTTTGTGATGCTTCATGCACATCTATAAATCCCATTTTAAGGTTGTGTATACAGAATTTAGTGGAATACAAATAGACTACTGAGTTTATGATCCCTACTTTAAAGCTGAACATGGAGAATAAACATTCCTACGTAGACTTCATATTCAGCAATCTCATAAACTACGAATGCAATGTCAATTATTGTTTTTGGATTGTAGGTGAGCCTCTGCTCATTGAGTTCTATCAGATGTTTAGACACAGCTTATAGAAGCAAATAAGGTATTGATTTAAGCATTTTTGCCAATTTGTCCTGATGGTTTAAAATACTTCATGGGAAAAAAGCCTGAAAAAAGCTAAATTAAAAAATGAGTAATTTCATCATAAATTCACTAAAAAACTTCACCAGAACTTCAGATTTGTCCGATAGCAATAACAAGGGAAAATATACAACCTGACCCCAGTAAGTAAGACACAAGATGACACAGAATGAAAAGAAGGAGCTAGGGTGGAGATGGGTTGCAAAGTAGCTTGCATCTGCAGGTAGGCTGGCATGTTACAGGTACTAAGCTTGACTTGGAGAAATGACAGACTTATAAAATGCTAAAGTGTACCTTATTAAAAAAAATCTTACCAAGGAAAGCAGAAGGTGATACTGTGCCGTTACTGCGCGAAACCATGACACTAATGCCAGTCTCCACAAATGGAACCGAAAACTCAACAACCTCTGACCTCTCTTCATTAATGGTGAGTGAGCCGATGGCCATGTCTGCCCTGTTGGACACCACCTGTAAAACAGGAGATCTGAAGTTAAACACAAAGAACTATAAAACATTATATACAAGGTAAAAAGAACCAAGAAAAAACAGATTCACTCAAAGCTGATTCAATTTTTAAAAAAAATAATGTTTACTTTTTTGTTGTATACAGATAAAAAGGAATAGACAGAAACAACAGTTTCTCGTAGTCATTGTGCAGGAGAAATGCCATAACTTGGTTCTGTGTAGACCTATCATTTCAGATCAGATCCGCATGTTGTGTCTATTTATATGAGCAACACTATAACAAACTCTAAGTGCTTTTAATGACTTTCACAGCTACTACACACCAAGAAAACCTGATTTAAGCTGATGTCCTGTGGCAAATCTGAAAGAAGTCCATACCCTGGAGGGAAGAAACTCTGTGTTGGCACACAAACAACACCTGTCACTTTCCAGTCACTACCAACTTGTGACTGCTGAGGATAGAAACAAAGATCAATTTGTAAACTGACAGTTTTTGCTTTCCGCCCAGCTTTCTATTCACCACAACAGACCAGAATAGCATCCTCACCAGGTTGTTGTTGTCCTAATTCACTCTCCCCTCACTTGTGAATAAGATTACAGGATACTTCAACTCCTCTAGTTGGGGCAGCGACTCATCTCTAACCTGCAGTGGATACTCCATCATTTTACTTTTAAGAACAATGGCCTCAGATTTGGAACTGTTAATGCTTTGCACTCATTTGCAAACCAAGCTGCAGGTCACCCAGAGAGAACCACATCATCTGCAAAAAGCAGAGCTCCTGAGACAACCAAGTCTGACACCCTCCATCCCCTGACTACTGCTAGAAATTTTGTCCATAAAAATTATGAATAGAATTCTTGAAATGATCGTTCCCGGTGGAGACCGAAAACCCACCAGGAAGAATCTTGACTTTTCCTGGCAAGATCCAACCTCTCACTCTCATCAGAAAATAAGAAAGCAACAAGATGAACAGACTCTATAGGCAGTTATAGCACATAAATTTTACCTCATGCAATGCTCACTTTATCATGTAGGTTTTCCAGCCAAGCACTGGACAGTCACATTAACAGGTGGAATTTTCTTGATCGCTTCTTGGATTAGTTCTTGGAATGTAGCCAGACCAGCTCTTCTTCTTCTGGCAAATGTGTATTTTCAAAAAGCACTAACCAAAATATACCTCTTTGGTCTCAATGGATGGCAGTTGGTAGGATAGAGCTACAATGTTATGCTCTATAACTATCTATAACTAAAACACCTTGAACAAACAGCATAGGGATCCTTTTGCCATGACTTGCAACATGAAGCTGTGCTGTGGTCCTCCTCACAGCTCCTCAGGCAGCTGTAAACGAGGCTCAGGCGGACAGAAGGTGACGAAGTCAGGGGATTCACAGCCCTGTTGGTGTTTCGCCTGGCAGGAAGCAGAGGTTACTTGACTGCAGCAGAGGGACTGTGGAGGTTAGAGGAGCTGGCTGCTGACCAGAAGTTCATTAGTCAGGTCTGGCCTGGCACCAAAAGTCTGTGAAAGACAAAAGGCTCTGCAGTCTCTCAGCAGACACAACGGCGATGCTTTTCATCAGGCTCATAAAGTAGCCTCTAAAATGTTCTTCCTCCTTATTTGTTAAAATCTTAAGCACTGATTGATACATTGTTTCACACAGTTATCAACTGTGAGAAAAAAGCATTGTATGAACTATTTGCATGTACAGCCATTTTTAATCAGTCTTCCATTTTCAAAGGCTGAAAAGTAATTGGACAATTGACTGAAAAGTTGTTCCATCATTTTTCCATGAAGGATTCTCAACTTCTACTATACCACTAATCACCAACTAGGCATTGCAGAAATAATTAAAAATTCTTTGTATTTGGTCTTTTAACTTTTTGCAAGAAACATTAAAAGACCAAATACTGAGCGTTTAACTGGCTGCTTCTGACACTCCCACTTTCGTTAGTGCAGCAACATTCCTCTAATTAGGATTTTAATTTGTTTTAACCTCCTGCAACTGGACAACTTCAGTCACAGTTTAGCAGCTCATTTCCTGGCTGGTGCTGCAAGAGAGGCCAGTGGAACGGTCGGGTTTTAGGTTGGCAAAGGGACCAACATGAAAAACTATCTATTTCATCTTTTTATACTTAGATTAATAATGTTGATATTTACATACAATAAACTCCAATCCATTGATTGTTTTTTTTAACCTAGTAACTTTAACTTTATTGCATTATAATAATCAGTGTTGTTTCAGGAGACCGTGTTGGTAATAAATGATTATCTCCCATGTAAAATGGCATCTTACAGTTACCTCCAGTTTTGTTACTGATGTTGTTCAGATATGTCTGTAATGCAATCACTAATGATTAAATATGGTAAATTACACCTATAAAGATGGTGAAAGATGATAACTGCTACAGACGCAGCAAATCAGCAGCTGCAATAATGAAAGTTTGTGTGATACAGTTAAATCTGAATGATGCAGAGTGTTACATCTTTATTTTTTATTTCTGTTCCTTTTTCACTCCCACATCCACCCTGTTAAAGATTTATGTGTAGATTATCAGTAAAATACTGGCAGCAATGCTGCCGGTGGGTTAGCATTACAGTTCTCCAACTGTTCTCCTATCTCATGCTACTCAAATGATATCATGCTCTGAATTACAGTGCACAGCTGTATTCCTTCAGTTTTTCCCTTCTGTTTGCTTATGAACAACACATTTATATTATATAGCTGTCTTTTCTTACAATTCTACTTAAAAACTTTGTATTTTTTAACTGAAGTCAGTTACAACCCAGCAAGCTCAGATGGCAACATAACAACAACTGCCAGCTATTACTCATCAGTTACCATGTACTGTTATCTATTGCCAATTTTTTGAAAAACATTGCTGGACATTATTGGACAGTCCTCAAAATAAAGTCCAAAGTCAGCTTAATACATGGTGGGTTCAGTTATTTGAGATACAGCCAATACTTTTAACATCGAGAGTGTAACGGTATTCAAAATGTATTGCTGAGCGGAAATATACCCCAGGAAGCATATTGGTGTAAGTATTTGACAGTTTTTTTTACAGCACTATGTTACAGTCTACTATTCGGAGTAAAATCTGCAGATACACTTGATCACAATGATGTTGACTGACTATTCAAATAAATAAAATGTAATGAATTCAAGTGTTTATAACTGTCGCACTGGAATTACTCTGTCTCTTCTCTTTTTTGCTACTTTATACTTATTGGTTAATAGATAAACCTCACAGCCACATTGTGTTCTTCAAAGAAGCACAGATGAGAGTGACCGAAAAGAAAAGAAAAACTCTATGTTCATGCCCTTTATTGCCTATGATATACATACTGAGCAAGTCAACACTCTCTGCATGAGATCAATCAACCTTCTTCGAATAAATCCAGCCAGAAACTGTTCAACCACTAAAGTTTTTTTTTATTGGAAAAATAGATTGTGAAGCCTCTGGAGACCATAAACTTCTCTAAGAGTCTGATAACGCACAGGTTTCGCACTTTTCATAACCTGTCATTAGTTGCTTCTCTGCTTGTCAAACTCAATCATTCCATGGTAATTACTCCATTTAATTCAACTTGTTAATTTCAAGATTTTTGAATACAGCGAGGTCTGAAAGCAACACCTGTGACACTTCTCTTCAGGAAGTGCTTCACTGCTGCATAGACTTCAAGCTGCGAACAAAAATGATTATACTAGGGTGATTCACTGTAAAGGGTGAAGAAAAAAAAATAACTTTAAGAATGCAGGAAATGACTGGCTGATTGAAGGCATTCAGAGAAGAAGGTCATAATATAGGTTCTGATAGAAATGATGAAAAATAGGAAAAACTGCCCAACTATAAAGTCTTTCACTTGAGAAGCAAGGTCACTGAGGTTTGCTGATGTCTGAGGGATTATACGCATTTGTCTTGGTGATATGTAACTTTGACAGGATATGATAGTTGGTTGGTTGGAATAGGATGAAATAGCAGCACAGAGGAGGAAAAGGACAAACAAATAAAAACAGTGCACTGCTGCATATTTTCAACAGAAATGCATATGACAGGTAAAGTAAAAGAAAAAAAAAAAGAGGGTTCATGTGGGCGGAGCTGTCCCTGTGCACATGTGTTTGTCTGCTGCGATAATTAGGCAGCTTAATGAGTTACTTAGCAAAGCTGAGCAAGAGGCAGCTGTAATGCAAGAAAGAAGGCCACCTGCATCTCTGAGGCCTATCTGAGAATGAAGCACAGCATACACAGCCTGTCCTCACAATGTGATCACATAATAATAATATTTAGTCAGGACCAGTAGACTCCACGTTGCATATTTAAAAATTATGCTTACAGGATATGCAAAGCATTGCAGAGTAATCCAATGGTCAATAGGCCTTCAGTGTCTCAAGAAGACACCATGAGTAGGTTTGACCATGGTAAACAAAGGTAGGGGCAAATTACTGGAAAAGCATGAAGGGCAATACTCCATGCTGCTGGGATCACAGTCACGTTTTCATACAACAAATATTAAAGATGTGCTCTTTTAGGAATATCTTTGGAAGCTTAGGAGTGTCAAACATTAATCATTGTTGAGAAGGATTCAGTGCACCACCATACAAATGAGACCCAACAAACCACAAAGCATTGCAGTAGTTTGAGGTCGCCCATCAAGGGGGTGCCACGGACTCTGCACTCGCCTGATCTCCATCCCATCGAACGATTACTGGAAAGTGTGGAAAGCCAAATAGTCCTGGCAATGCACAAATGTTTTTGGAACGTTGTCAAATGGGATAACATGTTACAAGGTACTGCACAGACTTGTGGAGCTCATGCCAAGTCGAGTAAATGCTTATGCAAAACGACATGCAATCTTCAACCTTAGCCACCAGAAATGTATGACTTTTTCCAAAACTGTCTTCATTTGTATGAAATAAAACTGCCCTCACAAAGTCCACACACACAAATACACATAGACTGTGATAATTTGCATTCCCATGTTTAACTCCATGTTAAACCAACTTCATTAATCCAGCCGCCGCAGGGGGGACTGGCATCACAGAAACACCATGGTATCTGCCAAGACACACATGGTCATGTACAAGCAATCTCACAGTCTGCATTGTCCCTCTCTCTCTCTCTCTCTCACACTCACACTTACACACACACTTCTCCAGCACTAATCTTTCTGACAGACTCCCTCCATATTTCCTCGCTCCGTCTTCGATTCAGGTCCAATCCTCTCTCTCAATGGGTCACGTTTTAAAAGGTTTGAAGCAGGATAAAAAGAATTTCACAGGAGCCCTCGAATCAAACCCCTTTTTGTAAACACAACAAAAGAAAGAAAAACAGAGTAGGAAAAATGATAGCAGCACTCTGTACTGGGAAAACGGAGAATTAAAAACATAACTACAATATCTTACTGAGACACACAAAAAAGGGTCATGGTGTGTTTGTGAGCCGGGCTGCGAAATTTTAGAACACACTCCCAGAGGAAATGCTGTGTGCAAGCTGGATCTTTTTGCTACTGAGCACACATTTTTATAAACTTCCACTTTATCTCTCCCACATGCTGCTATTTGCATTCTGTCAGAGAGTGACAAGAGTTAGATACAAGTTATTTACTTGTGCGTTAAATACAAACACCCTTGAACAGAACATAAATAGCTTTGGTAAGGAAAAGAACTGATGGCAAAAATGTAGTACAAATTTATACTTTTCTTTTTTCATGCAAGAGTTAAACAAAACAAAATATTATGCTTTGTTTTAAACAAATAAGGGATCAAATTTATTCATTTCAACAAGGAGAAACCAAGCACACAGCTGTCACTCAGAAAACTCGGGTTCTTATGCTTATGAAACAACATATAAAACTCCTAAATTATCACGATGAAGATTATTGACTCAGTATCATGCCTACTGTTACAGGTAGCAGTGTGGTCCTAACCTGAATAAGAGACAAATGAGTGGATAAATGCATAGATGGGCCAGCTTATTCTAGTGTCTATCACTGTGTAATTTTAGTCAACACCCTGTAATCAGAAGCATGTCATCTATATGCTGGTTGAGTCAGTCCTCTGCTTAGACCATAAAAACCTCGGTGTCTCCTAAATGTAGAGATGTTTACAACAGCAGTGCCTGTTTCCTGTTGTCCTGCTAGGCTGGCTCCACCTTTTACACAGATGTCGAACCAACATTGTGAAAAGATCTCCTGCCGACTTAACGGCAGCGCAACATTGCCCACATCCCCCTTGGTCCTACAAATAACAGGCAGCATACAAGAGGTTTCGAAGGCTTACCTCTCCCACCATGCCGTTCCACTCCCCGTCAATGTTTTTCCCATGCCTCCCATTTGTCACCAGGTAAAGGTCATAGGTGAAGCCTACAATCTTGGCGAGGCGCTTTAGTACATCGATGCAGAACCCTTTACAGCAGTGCTTCATGGGTCTAACACCATCCACCACCAAACTGAGGAGATGATGAGAGAAAGGTGACATAGTTAAAACACTCTCTTAAAAACATGTTGTAAGTTTGTTTTTCAGGTCACTTTGATCTAAACAAGGTTCTTGTCTGTTAAAGAAATTGAAAGTGAAAGAAGTGAGGTTCTTGGGAGTGAGAAAATGAGCATATGTTCTCCCCCTGAGGTGCTCATAACGGAGGAAGAACTAAAAGCTGAGGAAGGCGAGGAAGGTGTGAATTATTATCGAGGGACTGTGAGTGGATCGATACTGACAGTTTGGCTGTTGTGTATGGGGAAGCAACGCTCGACAGGTCAGACAGTTCAGGAGGAAAAAGTGTTGCATTATTAAAATGGAAATAAACTCATTTTTTGCACTTATTTCTAATTTAAGGAAACAAATTTCCTGCAAAGACCTTCAAATGTCTCCCTTCTCCCTTGCTTCATACAGCAAACACTTTACCAAAGCACCATGCACATCTATATGGACATATGGGAATCCAAGTACATTTAGATGACTATCAGTCAAGTGGCTTCTGTGCCCTCCATCAGCTCTTTACAGCTCGTGGCCATTTGATGGTCCTTCAGTCACTTAGCTATGGCCCCCTCTTGGCTCTGTTCTCTAACAATGCAGAATGTGCATTTGGCAGTCTTAACTGACAAAACAAGGTCAAACCCACAAGATTGAAATATTTAACTCCTCTTTACGTTTGTATAGATTATAAAATTATTATTAAAGAAACTGTTAAAATATGTTTGAATAGAATGATCATGTGAAATCTAAATGGTTTTGTTTGTTTATTTTTTTAGAAAGTCAGTATTTGGTATGATTGTCTTTACTCTTCAACACTTCCTGAGCTCTTTTAGGCAAACTTTCACATAATTGCTTTCTTCAGGAATTGTTCTTCAGGCTTCTTGAAGGACATTTAAAGCTCTTCTTTGGACACTGCTAATGTTTGTCCTGTTATCTGTCAAAATGACCCTACATTGCTTCAATAACGTTGAGATCCAGGCTCTAGGGCAGGGATGTCCACCTCCAGGCCTCGAGGGCCAGTGTCCTGCAGGTTTTAGACATCACCCTGGGTCAACAGACCTGAATCAAATGATTAGTTCATTACAGGCCTCTGGAGAACTTAAAGACATGTTGAGGAGGTCATTTAGCCTTTTAAATCAGCTGTGTTGGATCAAGGACACATCTAAAACCTGCAGGACACCGGCCCTTGAGGCCTGGAGGTGGACATCCCTGCTCTAGGGAGACCATTCAATGGCTCATAGTGTCCCACTGTGTGTTTTTCTATACAGGTATGTGTTTGAAGCACTGGCAGTCATTTTGGCATCATCGTCATACTGAAAAATCAAGCTGTGGCCAATCAGATGCCTTCCAGATGGCCCTGCATGGCGGATCAAAATTTGCTGGCACTTTACTGCATTGATAACTCCATCAATTTTTACAAGATCCCCAAAACCACTGACTGAAATGTAGCTCCAAACTATAGTTTAGCTTCCGCGTGTTTTGATCTTGGCTGTAGACACTCAGAGTTGTATCTCTCTCCTAACTTCCTCCAAAACAAATTGACAATTTGAACTGAAACTTTTTTTGTCAGTAATTTTGTGTCAGCATTCCTCACCCTTGCTTATGAATGGCTTCTTGACAATCACCCTTCCATTTCTGATTAGGCTACTATGTGAATCATGTCGAGATGCATTTCTTAGGTCCTGTCTCAGATCTTTGTTGAATCTTTCTTCCCTATTTCTTAAACACATGACATTCAGGCACTGTTCATCTGCTGTATATTTTCTGTACTCTGTGATTCATTGGTCACTGTTCCTCTGGTCAAGTACAATGACTGAATATCTACAGTTCTGTTGCTCAAGATCCTTTTACAGTACAGTTCATTTTTTGTGCATGTTATTTTTCAAGGCATTTTACAGGAGCGATGTGACACTGAAAAAGGACAAGTAACATGTTGAGAAAAATACAGTTGCATTTTAGTGCCTGCTTGTGCTCAGGTATTTTTTGTGTGTGTTTATTTTAAAAACTGAGCAAACAACCGTGACCTTGGTGGTGATCACAGGAGAAAATAAAAGGAAAAACAACTTCGCAAACACAGTGCAGCAGATCAAGGGAGCTGTGACAGGTGAAGAAAAACGATAGCAAATCAGCCAAACAGAAAATGCTTACATGTGTAATTAAAAAAAGAAAAATGAGAGCAAGAAGCAAGTATAGAAATGCATATAATGGAAAGTAATAAAAAGAAGTGGGCTGATTAGTAAAGGAGCAAACTTGACTCTCAGCCAAAATAATTGATGAAGGATGAACTTGTTATCTCTCTGTTGGCCAAATCATATACAGTACTGGCAGGAAGGAAGCTTATCTGGGGTAGACAAGGGGTGCAGAACACACACACACACACACACACACACACACACACACAGTTAGAGACATGTCCAATTTCTGCAGGACAAGAACAGATTAACCTGCCTTTACTTTGCTTCTTCCATCATACTTCTATTAAAAAGCTGTAAGAAATCCATGTTTCTTTCAACACGCTTTTATCTGATGTCAACTAACTTCATATATATACACACACAGATAGAGAGACAGAGACATAAATGTATTTTCTCAAATTCAGCCAAAATAATTCAGCTGTTTTCTATTCTTTAATCTACTGGTCGCAGAAGGTAAGCCTTTCTTTAAACCTTTTTCTGTATGTACACTCCACCTGGAAACGATAACGATTTACTGTCCTGTTCTTTGATGTGTGGCCAGATAGCTCAATTTTACAATGGATTAAGGCAAAGGTCCTTGTGGTTTCAGGATGGTCTTTATCTAACAACTTTTTGAAACTTCTTTCCCACTCTCTACTACCGTTTGCCAGCTGATAAGAGCTCAGAGAAAATAACACAAGGAGAAAACACATATTATGTACTGAAGCACCTCTTGTTGTAACAATCTTGATGTATTTGCTGATAGAAAATTGGGGTATCTTCTGTTTCTTTCAGCTTATGGCCAAACAACAGGTCATCTTGCCTTGCTACCTATTTCAAATTGTTACAAAAACATATTGCAACTCTATTTCTATTTGTTTTCACAGCAATTACTTTGTTTTTCATATTTTTGCGTATACCTATGGTGGTTCTTGGAGGTCAAACAAGAACAAGAGCCAGCAAATGGGAAAAAACATCAAAAGCTAAAAATAAATAAATAAACGGATAAACAAAAGGACTCAGTTAACACAACAGAAGTGAGTTTGAGGAGAAAATAATATGATGGGGAAAAAACTAACTGCAAACATATATCATCAGTATTATTTGAATTATGCAAAAAGAACAGAATATTCTTGCATTTTTTTTCTCGCTCACAACACCAACAAACCTTATTCTTTGAAGTGCAATCTGTTGCATGTTTCAGCTTCTGCAGCTGTTTTGTGATGCTGTTGTCTTTTTAACTTCTATTTTTTGTATGCTTTTGCAATATTTTCCTATTTGCTGATGTTGTTGTAAGTTGCAGTGCACCTGACGTCTCAGGGCCACCGTACATCCCTTAAATATGATCTCTCTCTGTGAGCCAAACCAAAGGTTTCACCCCTGCAGTGATGATGTCAGACGTGCACATTTTCAGGCTAAAGATGGATTTTTGGATGCTATGAATAACCATTTAATTTGTGGAGTTTTTAGAAGTGTTTTTTAGTTGTGTTTATTGTTTAGAAGATTGCTTTTCTGTACATAAATCATATGAACTAAAATACCATCTCAACCAGTTTTTATACATGCATGAAACCCAAACATTTTGACATTACCAGCTAGAGCAGCGTATGAGAATGTAAATGACAGATTGTACATTAAATGGTGTTTAACTGAGCAATTATGCATGTCTTGTTCATACCCATGAGAGAACAGCACATTACATTTTTTAACAAAATCACAGTGATCTGATGTTTCCTCATTCCTAGCTACCAGTAGGAAAACTGAGCCCAGAGTCGAATATATTCCCTCTACTTGTGAGGAACGGCAATTCCAAATGTTCTCCTGATCTCATGTGGAGTTGATGTGTGTTAACAGCTAGACACTTGAATAATTGAATATTTTTTTGCAATGCAATGAATGGATTATTTGATGTTTTCACTTCTCTGTTCGTCCATCCAGGGGTGGTGGCTGTGAATTACCTGGAGTTAACGGGCATGCGGCAGGGTACAGAGTCCCGGATGCAGGAGCCAGTGCCTGGGTCAGCAGGTTCCACTATGACAAAGGGCCTCTCCTCCAATGTGACCACTCGAAGATGTTGGGAGTCATCCAGGGGCTTCAAGAAAGAGCCATAGCGAGACCAGGGGTGATACCTTAGTCGCAGGTGTCCATTCTCCCACCAGCCAACCTGTAGAGCATTCAAACCCACAATCAGCTAATTTCAGGACATGTAGCTGCAAACATCTGGTCACTTCTATATTTGTATGTTGGTTTAAAATATAGTGCAATATAATTAGAAAATGTTTAAGTTCCTTGTTCACGTCATCTCTAAGACTGAGACTGGGTGCCTTATGTTGAAAACTCATTTCAAGCAGCTGGTATAAAGACACTGCTACAGCTAATGACAAAAACTGAGAGTTCAAGCTTGGACTGATTGAGAAAAGCTTTGCCTTCCAGGTTTGCTCCTTCTTTGCCAGCATTAATGCTGACCCCGCATCAAATGAGCCTCTTCATCTCATGCTTTATTTTACCACAGTGTCTCTGGTAAACAAGAACCAATGTTAATCCCACTTTTCCACAGTTTTTCCTTTTGCCTTGTATATTCGCACATACATGGAAACTGAGCGTCAGCTGAAGGTTGAGGAGGCCGACAGAACATCATATTCAAAAAGCAGAGCTTCTCAAACCAGACGCCCTGCTTACACCGTTTACTTTCTCATATCCCATCTCTAAAGATTATTGTGTAGTTCAAATAGAGCTGGAAACACAGGTCATCTATGACAAAATGCAACCATTTCTGACTTTGTGTGAATGACACAGTAAAGTCTGTTTTAAAAATCAGGGCATGTCCGATGTATTATATTTCCCTCCAGTCTTTGGATGCACAAAGTAGCTATTCAGAAGTAGCTAGTGCTTATCTGCCATTGTTCATGTTAGTTGAGTTGTTACTTGCAGTCAGTTGAATAGTGTCTGTATACATTTGTGCTGTCATTATGAACTGAATTTTATAACAGAGTTTGAAACTGTATTCGTGCTACTATCCTGTGTGCATCCATTGTAGGGCTGTGAGATATGACCAAAATCTCATATCCATATAAGAATTCTATCGTCCCAACGATATAAATCACAAAAATGTAACATTTTCTGTAAATTCTGTGACTCTCGGGCAGCTCGACTTGCAGGAAGTGTTTCCAGCTGCGTGTCATGTGGAGTCAAGTGTTTTAACAGATGCATGAAACTATACATTTTTAGACATAAGTTGGAAAGGCCACCGTTTTCTTTGTGAGTATTTATTACACGGCGTGCTGCGGGGAAAAGCCTGTTCTAACGTTTGAGTCTAAGGTTTATTTTTTAGCACCTGGCGGCTCTTTTTTAATTCTCATCCGTAAATAATCTGCTCTTTCACGTGATTCAGTTTATTTTGAAAAGTCTCAACAGGATCTTGAGCTTTATTGTGAAAGGTTTATGTGGAACATAAACAAGCGGACACGCGATGGTGTTATTGTCGTTGTTGCTAACCACAACACATAAAAACAGGCGCTTGTCCGTCTGTAGTGTGGTTATATTAAATATAAGAGAAAGAGAGAACTTCAAAATTAATATAGCCACTACAGTCACCATCAAAACGATGAAAAAATATTGCCGTAAACAGTTTATTTTGTGACACCACGAAACAAACGATAGCATAAAATGAAACGATAGACGTTTTTATATTGTCATCCGATATATATCCTTATATCGAACAGCCCTAATCCATTGAGTGTGTGAGCCCAGTGTCTATATTTTAAATGCAGCATTTCAAATAAAAAATAATATTTCAAATCAGATAATTTATAAACAAAGACAAAGTTAGTTCATTTTGTCAATAACGGGCCTTTTATCACAAACCAAAAATGTTATCTGTGTCTCTGATTTGAATTTCTGTACCCTTTCCATAGAGAAACACTTTTTTTTTCTTTTTTTTTCTCCTTGGAAGTTTTACAAAAGCTACAGCTTGTATCAATGTCTAAATTGAATTTGCTTTGAAGATAATCTTTAGAAGGATAAATTCTGTGTATTAATTTATAAGAAATATCTTTAATTTTGTTGGTAATTAAAAACTGATTAGGGAGTCTCCAAACTTCGTTCCTGGTTATGGTACTCTGAAATAAAGATCTGATAGATTTATTGTTGTCTTTAGATTGCTTTGAAAAGCAAATCTTGCCAACAAAAGTTTGTATGGGAGATGCCAACAGCCTGTGGAATGAAGTGATATTAGGTTGATTCTTAAACAGCATACAAACCCCTGATGGTATTGAGCCAAATACTTTTGTATAATCATGACGATTTATAGCTAAACTAAACAAAATTCTTCATAGGAGAAAAGCGTGCCATTTGAATCAAATAGTTGGTTGACTAAAATAATGTTATTCCTAAACCAACTATCTAAGAAGAGAGATTTTCTTTTAAATAAAACATCCTTGTTATTCCAGATATAATAACTGTGTGGACTAAAGTTATGCTTGTAAATAAGAGTCCATGCTAAAAAAGCTTGGCGATGAAAAGCAGAGATTTTTATAGGGATTTTATCAATATCAATATCAAAATTACAAAATTTAAAATTTAAATTTAAAAAAATAATATTTCAAATCAGATCATTTATAAACAAAGACAAAGTTAGTTCATTTCGTCAATAACGGGCCTTTTATCACAAACCAAAAATGTTATCTGTGTCTCTGATTTGAATTTCTGAACTCTTTCCATAGAAAAACACTTGAAAAACCTGCACTTACACCATATCAGTAGTTGGTACATTGCTCCAGCCCTCATTGGGTCATCTTATATTATGTGCACTTATAACACCATCACATACAGTTGCCATTGTGACTATGCCCTGCTCAACTTCATCGCCTCCTCATCGCTGTTTGAGGCACCTTTTTCATAACATAACACTTCAGACATTTCTTCAGACAATGTCTACCAGTCACTGCACCCAAAATGCTTTGCAGGATCGATCATCATACAGAACATTGATTTTCGACCCTTCTCTTGTCAATAATTTGACAATAATCCCACCACTTCTTACTTTTTTACCCACCACTTTTTTCGCAAGCGAGCCCAAGAGGAGGAGCTTTTAAAATCAATATTTAGAATATTTGATTTTCTTTATATTTTTACTTCTGCTTACTCTCACACACACAAACACACACAGACACAGCTCATTGTAACACTGCGTGTCTTCTGTTTACTATAAAACAAACCACTGCTGCTGCAGCTGCGAAGATAATACACATCACTATCTGAGCACCAGAGGACCCTTTTCATTCAAAGACCAAACACTCAAACGCTCAGTGATGAGAGTAGCAATTGCAAAGATTGTTTCAGGCCAACTCATTGTTACAACAGTCGGTTTTTACTAAGTAGCAAAGCACATTCAATTACAAGACTATAAATATTCTTAAAATAAGAGCTGCCTATGAGTTTACATCAATATGAGTAAATCTGGCAATAAATAAATTAGGTTTTAGTTCATTTGTGGAAGTTATTTTTGACTCTTTGGTCCTACCATCAGTTTTATTATTGTTTATATGTTTGGTTAAATGGTCACTGTCCTGAATTCTGTTCCTTTTCCAAGTGATGTTTCTCAGTCATGAAAACTTCCAAACTTCTTAAAAAAAAAGTCATCTTCTAGCGTTAGTTAAAACCCCTACTCCAATGTTTTAAAGAGGCAGATGTAGATGGATTTTTTACACAAAGACAAAAATTATTCTAACAAAAACAGTAAGAATACATGCAACCTTTTTTTCAACAGTAGCCTCAAAACCATTCACTGAATGTCAGCTCCACAACCACTATTAAGTGATGTCTGGCTGTATTTTACTCTGCTGGTCTGTTATGTGTGCACAACAGCTGCAAATTGTAGTAATCAAGCTCTCCAAGCAAAACCTCTCATAAAGCTGCAGAGACAATTCTAAAAGCATTATAAATTATGGTGTCGACATCATGAAGCTTGAGTAAAGAGTGATTTAATTAAATATATTCTGATACACAGAGATCAAAACAAGACATCAAGATGGGAGCATTCAGTCTCTAGATCCGGCTATAAAAAGTCTGTGTCTATATCTGACTCAAACAGGAGTTGCTGTATTTTAAATTCTCATTAAATATAAAAAAAGGCTTTTGGTAAGAACAGGTAAGTATTGATGAGCAGAGACGTGGAGACTAAAAAGTTCTGAGGCTGTGGCCTTGAGATTTTAAAGGGGAACAATGGCACAAAAAAAATCAGTGAACTCCAAAACTGTAGGTTTGTTGTTTTTTTGTTTTTTTAAACTTAGATAAAATCATACCTACATTGCAGCTTTTTTAGTGATGCAATCTAATACATGCATCACCTGTGCTGACATTATCGATCGCTGGTTAGTCTAACCAAAATGCTTTAAATGGTTTTCTTATTGTCGCCACACTTAGTCTGCATATTATTTTAATAACTTGCATTTGTTTTTAAAACCTAATTTGATTTTCCTATCCTCCATAGGTGGCTGGGAGTGTACACTGTGTACAAGTCCACTCTGAAAGCCTGGTCTCTCGCAAAGTACCTTCTGAATCACTGTAATCGATCCACATCTCTTATCAAGTCCACAGTGCACTTACATTGTGATCCCTCTGTGTTGTGAGGTTGTAAAACTCTTATTACACTTTTAAACTCAACTGAAATTGGATTAGGACTTGTGTGGTTTAAGAGTATAGCTCTCTTATCAGATTGATTAAAAAGGTAGTCATCTTTCTTATTTTATTTGCTCATTGATCCTCTGTAAACTTCAATGTTTACGCTTCTCTCAAAGAACAAACAAATGCAATACGACTTGCTGTTGTGTTGCATCACATAACAGCCAACTTCATAAAATTTACAGAACAAGATTTTCAAATCCTCATGTGAAATAAGGCTTTGC
>NW_024582529.1:710921-757277 GCF_018398535.1 Haplochromis burtoni | reverse complement strand
GCTGCTGCACTTTACATTGAAAGTATCACCACCTCCTAATGATCATGAAATAAAAGTCTTCTACAGACAATACTACACCTTCATTTATATGTTTGCAAAGTTAAAACCTACTTTGAGAATATTTTCTCCATCAAGTACAAGAACTGAACTGAAAATGATTTAAAAAGCAGCCAACTCTGAAAGACCTTCATAAAGCCTGGCCTCTCTTATACAAAACGCCAGAGAAATTAAGGGTCACACAAGACTTTTGCACAATGTTAAAGAAATTTTAACCATGTAAGCCATGCTTATAAGTCAAATAGAAGTCTGAACAAGTAACAATCCAGCAAACAACAAAATGAAAAATTAAGTTCTAACAGTCTCAGTTATAGCCTCCACATCTCGTTTGAGATCTACAAGGAAGCCTGTGTGCAACAATGTCATTTTCTTTATTTAATATTACTTTTATATTACAGTACTGTGCAAAAGTTTCAGGCAGGTGTGAAAAATGCCGTTAACAAAGAATGCTTTCAGAAATATAAATGATTGTTTATTGGCCCCAAATGTATTCTGCAGCAGGACAACGACCCCAAACATGCAGCCAAAGTCATTAAGAACTATCTTCAGCATAAAGAAGAACAAGAAGTAATGGAAGTGATGGTCCGGCCCCCACAGAGTCCTGATCTCAACATCATCGAGTGTCTCTGGGATTACATGAAGAGACAGAAGGATGTGAGGAAGCCTACATCCACATCCACTGTGGTTAGTTCTCCAAGATTTGGAACAACCTACCAGCCGAGTTCTTTCAAAAACTGTGTGCAAGTGTACCTAGAAGAACTGATGCTGTTTTGAAGGCAAAGGGTGGTCACAGCAAATATTGATTTGATTTACATTTCTCTTTTGTTCATCCACAGCATTTTGTTGACTGATAGAGGTAAAGACCCTACAATAATACTGTGAAAATCTTCTGTAGCTAACATTAGAAATTGTGTTTGTGTCCATGATGAATTTAAACACACTGTTCTTTTATCTCTAATCTCCATTGCATTTCTCATCCTTAAGCTGATAAATGCACTTTTTCACCCCTAAATGCCAAGTACAATGTTTAACACCTAGTTAGCATTTCTTTAAATCTGCTGTTTGATGTGGTTGTGGCCTGGTAAACCAAAGATAATGAGCTAAATGATTGAAATGCTCAACACAGTTGGGGTAAACTTCTCTATTGGGGAATTTCTCTATAAAATAACCTGAGCATAAGATATAAAAGAGCAGCACAACATTCACCTTTGTGAGCAACAGTGCAACATAACCTCTTATCTTTCAGTTTATCTGCTTGCTGCAGCCAGTTTTTTTTTTTTAAAATTCTATCTTCCCCAAGTGTATGGAAAACTAGTCAGAAGCCTATCTCCTCTGTCAATATTGCAGCCTTCATTCAGCAAAAATTCAATACAGGAAAGGTGAGATGCTTCAGAAAAGGGCTGAAGATTGTACTATGATTCCCACTGATAGAGCAGTACTTCAGTTTGCTGCCTCTTAGCACCAGGCAGAACTATAAATCGTCGCTTTCGTGTAAGGTTAACTATTGCCAGAAGACTGAAGAAATACAGCAGAAATACAGAGCTCAAAAGCAAAGCGAGACCGGGTGAGAAAAGACATAACTAAAAGAGCTGAGACGTTACAAAATAAGTGCTCGTTGTTCAGCAGTCACTAAGCATCGTCAATATTATCACTGATCTGAATCTTGATGTGAGCCTTGTTATCTGCTGCAAAACAATCACCACCACCACCCTCAAACCACACCAACATTAAGTATAACTTTTTTTTAGATGCTCAGAGTCCAGCATTGCAGCATGCTGCAAGCATTGCAGTGCAGCATTGTCAAGTTAATATGTTTTATCAAGAATGTGGGCAAGTGAAAAAAGAGTCTTAGAGGCCCTCTTAGATCATATATTTGCCATGACACACAGAGAAGAAGTGAAGCTGGTGACAAAAGAATGGCCAAATGAAGATTGTACAACTGAATCTCACATCAAACAGAGCAAAACATTTCATTTGTTCTCTCAAATACTTCCACAGTTTCTTACTGTCTCTTTGATATATTGTTCATATTTCATGGTTTAGTTCACTATAATCATATGCTGTATAATCAGCATAATACAATGAGGACCAAATCTTGCAATTGCAGTGTGGCCACCTCTATAAAAGCAGATGTTTTGGCTATTTGCTGATCTTTGCAGGCGTGTATGCCCCAGCAAATACACCCCTAAATCATATTGTACTACGCTCTGAGAAGCCTAAGAATGCTGGCAGCCAGTGCCAGCGGTGCCTCAGCCTCCTATAGTAGATGCACCTATGGTATGAATTTGAAGTTCTAGGTGATTTTCAGAAAAAGTTGATATCTGACCTTCGACCTTGAAGTCAAGGCCACTGAGATTTAACATTTTCTGAAATTTTGAGTCGATATGGTGAAGAATTTCAAAATTCTTGGTGACATCATTCTTCAGTTATTGCATTTACAAGACTTTGAGAAAACATGACCTCTGACTTCGACCTTTAGGTCCTCGAGGTCACTGAAATTCGATGAAGATTTTTAGCAGATGCACCTATAGTATAAAGTGCAAACTCCTACATCATCTTTTCCTCGAGTTATTGCATTCACAATCTTGGACCTGGGTGACCGCATTGTGCTTTTAAGCCTGCAGGGTAAAAACAGTTACCATCCTAAATGTGAAAGTTCATGAAAGCAACAAAAACAAAACACTGAATAAGTGTGGCCTGGTTAGAAGGGTTCCCAGGAGTAAAGCATCCAACTTCTAAAAAGAATGCCTTGCAAAGTTGCATCTGCATAACCCACAGGAGTTCTGGAACAATGTCCCTTGGACAGACAAGATCAAAGAGGACATGTTTGGACAAAATGCACAGCGGCACATTTGCAGAAAACAAAATATAGCTCAAACACTTCATACTAATTACCAAACCTGATGGTCGGGGGGGTAATTTGGGCTTTTGCAGCCACAGGAACTGGGCACCTTGCTGTCACTGTCACAAACTGTACATCAAAGTATTCTAGAGTCAAATGTGAGGCCATCTGTCTGACAGCTAAAGCTTGGCCAAAAGTGGGTTATCAAAAAGTGGGACAAAGATCCCAAGCACAACTCAAATCTACAACTGAATGGCGGAAAAGATAATAATTAGAGTTTTGAGTGACTTGACCAAAATTTTAGTCTATGAACCAAAATTCATAAACTGAAGCAACATGAGAAACAGAAGTGTTGCTGTGAGAGACGTTAACATAAACAATCATGTGATTGAAATTTCCTTTGAAATTTACAGTCTTGGCAGATTTGTTCGAAACAATATTTCCTTACTGTTAAAAATAATTTGCAAAAATACTTGATTCTAATATTATTTTAGTTTGCATACTATAATTTGCTGTAAAAAATATCAGTACTTCTTGTTCCTCAAAGACATGTATATTTGCAGTATTTTGTGTTATCTTCTCTTTAAATGCTCCTTAAATCATTTTAAATGGGTCTTTTGTCCAGATTCTTGCATGAATACTCCTTAAATGCTGTATAGTGCTGAACTTTTAGGTCAGTGTTGAGCGACTGTAGACAGGTAACACACTACAGCAATGAGGGACTTACTGTGATGCTATGCAGTTAAAACAATGTGCTTGTGTGTGTGTGTGTGTTTATGTTTTTCTTTAAAATTTTGATTTTTTTTCCTTTCAGGTTTTCATTCTCAAAATTAGGGAGACCTTGAGTCTGCTACTTGCCAGTAAACATATTGAGTCTTAAAAGGTCAGGAGCAAATGGAACAGGGTGGGAAGAACAAAAAGGTTTACTTATTTCTTCAGGTCGAAGGAAAGCTTGAGGAATTTAAAGTACCCACAGAGGGAAGACCTTGGATTTAGTACTATTACTGTACAACTGCTCCTGATGGCAACGATATTGGACTGTGCATTAGCACCTACTAACAAGGCTGAAAAACACAGACAGGAGTAGAAGGATGGAAAGGAGGGGGCCTAGGGGAGATCTAATATTGGAGAGAGGAAAGGAGGAAGAAGAGATGAGCTTCAGGCAGAGAGAGCATAAAAGGTGAAATTGAGCAGTGATGAGTTAGCATGTTTGATGGTGTGTGAAATTGTGGTTAGCCTATCTAGTTGCTACGTTTGGGTAATTAGTGCCAATTTACACAGATATGTACTGACCTCCTCCCAGCCTCTCCCGTTGGAATAGGAGATAACATCAAGCAGCGGTTTGGATAAGTAGCCATCACTGTTGAAAGAGTAGTCCCGTCCACCTATGGATATATTGGTGAAGTACCTGCAACAGAGATTGGAGAGCAGATAAGTTCTTTTTTCTTTAATCTATATAACTCAAATATGAAATCAATCAATTTGAGTGGAATAGAAAATGGGAATGATGATATGTTTCTGCTGTTTTTAAGGCATTAATTTGTTATTAATTTGTCTCATTTAATTTGCAACAAAATTCTCTTTGTTTCCAGAAAAGCGTCTGTTTTCCCAACTTATTTTTCACTGATGGATTTCCATGATGTCTACTGAGTGCATCCATGAATCCACAGCATTAAGCTCTGCTCACTTCTACTCTATTCTTATCCTTGTTATCCTGTGTCTAATGCAAAAGTTCTAGGAAATCTGCAACACACAATTTTCAACCTTATCACTTCTTATAGAAATTAAAAATAGCAGAAACGTTGAGCAATTTCTGCTTCTTTTTATTAGAAAGAAATAAAGAAGCAAAAGGAAAAAGAAAAAGTCCAGAAACAAGAATCAGGTAATCAGAGCTGTGAAGGTAGGGCTGAGACCTGCACTGCAGGGAACAAACATCAGGGATTCTGTGCTAAAGACAAAACACATTTCTAAGAGGAAATGACATTGTTGAGGTGCTGAGACCATGAGGTGAAGCAAAGACAAGATGAGGTGAGGCTTGGAGGGGGACGCAAGATAAAGCAGTAAATTCGCTAAAATGTTTCCCCGACTTGAACTACAACAGCGGGAGGCTTGCAGAAGAACAATATGAGTGTAAGCCATGAAGGTCTTGAGCGCACTTTTAATACTTGAAAAGAAGCAAGTAGCATTGGTGCAAAACAGATAGTGAGATAGAAAGAGAAGGCTTTGCCTTTGATGTTTTGCAATGAAACATCTACCCTAAAAGCACCTGGAAAAGAGCACATCAAAGCATCCTAATGAAGCCTGCATGTTCCCAAAAACAAGCAACCTTACTGAAAGAAAGCCTTAACAACTCAAGTAACCCTTAATCAACAGTAATCAGTCGTGGAAACACAAAAATATACACTGCAGAAACAAGATGAAAAAGTGATATACCGTAGTAACTAAACTATTAGCAGCCCAACATCTGACTATACTGAAAAGAATTCAATTGAATTTGGTGAATTTGATTAATATGAATTCAGATGTTTGCAGGCCCATTGCCACAGGTGGATAAAATCAGTCTACCTCTGCAAACATTTATGAAAGATTTGGTTGTTCTAAAGAGCTCACTGAATTTCAGCATGGGACTGTAATTAGATACCAACAGTGCAAAGAGTGGTATTATTACAAAGTGGAAGCACTTTGAAACCACAGCATCTCAGCCACAAAGTGTTGGACAACATCAAGTTAAAGAGTGAGGCTGCTGAGTGCTGAGGTGGAAACGACATGTTGACTCAGTATCTGCAGAGCTCTAAAGCACCTCTGGTGTTAACGCCAAAGGTGTTAACACCAGAGGGAGCTTCATGGCATGGGTTTCCAATGCAGCCACAGAACCTGGGCACCTTGCAGTCAATGCGTCAATCATGAAATCTCTGTATACCAAAGTATTCTAGAGTTAAATGTCCGACAGCTAAAGCTTGGCTGAAAAAAGTTTATGCAACAGAAGAACAATCCCGTGCACACCAGAATGGTTGACAAAGAAAGGAACCAAGGTAATGCAATTGTGTGAAGTCCAGACTTCAACCTGATTCAAATGTTGTGATGGGAACTTTCAAGTGACAGCAAACCTTGAACTGAACCACCCTTGTTATGATGAGTGGATCAAAACTCTTCCACAGTGATTTAAAAAGAGTGATAAAATCATCTAGAAAATGATTACTTCAAGTTATTGCTGATAAAGATGGTTCCACAAGCAAGGGAATTATTGAGTGTACTACAGTTACAATGGCCACTGTCTTTGGACTGTGGGAGGAGCTGGAGGACCCAAAGAAAGCACATGAAAACTCCAAACAGAAAGGCCTGAGCTGACCAGAATCCTTGAAACTTCTTGATGTGAAGTTAAAGTGCCAACACTGCATGACCTTGAAAGTAGGTTGGTTGAAAACACTTCAAACTTCTCATGTTTTTGACATAGTCATCATTAGCTTTTTTTTTTTCAAATGTAACTGCAACTCAAATGCACAATCTACTCAAAATATACTCCAGTCAGAAACTCTAAGATCAGAATAATTATTGAAGAGATACCTGTAAATAATAAAACAAGCATCAACCCACTTTTTCCAGCATCATTTCCAGTTATCGTAATAAACTGAATAATGCCAAATCTACTGCAAATTGTTTCACATTCTGAATATTCAGAAGGATTCATTTAATGGATATTAACTTCAGCAGCCAAAACAGTGAGAACACCTTCGGCACATCAGCTACAGATGTAACCTCGTAGACCACGCACCTCTGATGGCATTTTTACAAAAAGAAGCCACTTGTGTATGTGCCTCTGAATTCATGATACCCATTTCATGACTGGAAAGTGTTTGACTTTCCTGAAAATGGAAGGCTTCTAACCCGCTGCTGTGCCCATAAGCAGCTGATGTTGCCTGACATCTGGCAGGTCCCCGAGGTCGTCAGTATTTCTGTTTCACCTGCTTTTACACCTGAGAAAAAGTCTGCCTCGAGGCTCGCAGTGGCACGATAAAGAAATGTCTCCATCCCTTCTGCCAGGTAAAGCTGGATTGCAGCTGAGTGTAGGCTACAATGTCACACCTCCCACCCTCACCTCCCTTTTTTTTTTTCGTTTTACTTCCACTATCCTTTTATCCTTTACTTTGCATTTGCTTCTTACTTCCACCCTACCATCTCAAATTCTCTTGATCCCCCCCCCCACACACACACACGGTACAGTACAGCGCAGAGATGCAGGGTACCAGCAGTGACAGCAGCAAGAAAGTCTGGAAGAGCAGCAGGAGCTGGAGGAGGTTGAGAGAGAGCATGAGAAATAAAGATAAGGTGGAAGGGAAAAAAAGAACATCTTGGAAACTGTGACTAAGATAAAAGTAAGAGACAGAGAGACAGAAGAGTGCAACAGAAGAGGGAGACAGATGCAGACAGCGAGAGAGTACGCAATACAGAGAATAAGACAAAGAGGGCTGCGTGGCACAGAAACATGATTCACTGAAGTGCTTCACTGAGAATGGGTACCAGCAAATATGTCTGCTACCGGTATGAACCAGCAGCTGCTACAGGAAAAATCCAAAAGATGAGTTTAAGAAGCTCTTTAACCCGCAATGTAAATTTAACAACCAATCCTCTCCCCAACAATGTCAAATCAAAGGAATAGTTAATAGCATAATAGTTCATTATTTTACTTTTCAAGGCAGAGATAAGATGCAACGAGTCACCTCTCCGTAAGTGCAAGGTTTCATCTCAATGGTTTATTCTGTTATACCCCTTACAAGATCGCTGTTGAATGTGTGAAGTCTTAAATGGAAAGCTTTGGTTTGGTTTGTGTTTTCTGTCCTGTAGGTTCCACTTGTCAATCAGACGAGCCACGAGTTCCTTTTCTGTGAATGTTTGTGTACTGAGCTGCCAGCGCTCATGCTAACTGCCCAGATCTTCCTCTACATGTACCAAAGAAACATCTGCTAAAGCCTCAGGGAACACCTTTGTTAAAAATAAAACATAATTAAACATTTTTGTCACAATTTTGTTTTTTTCTTCTTCTGATGTCACTCCTCATACAAGTATTTGAAATTTATAAGAAATCACTTGATTTATTCTTTATTGTTGTTATTATTATCCATCCCATCCATCCATTCGCTTCCGCTTATCCTTTTCAGGGTCACGGGGGGCGCTGGAGCCTATCCCAGCTGTCATAGGGCGAAAGGCGGGGTACACCCTGGACAGGTCGCCAGTCTGTCGCAGGGCTAACACACAAGGACAGACAACCATTCACACTCACGTTCACTTGCACATTCACACCTAGTGACAATTTGGATTAATCAATTAACCTATCCCACAAGCTGCATGTCTCTGGAGGAAGCCACTGGGAAGGTCACTGGTAACTGCTAACTTTACTTTGCACACTGTTAAGCATGAATATCCCAATACCCCCTTCTTCTTATTCTTATTATATTCTTATATTATCTTATATTCTTATATTATTATTATTATTATGGTTGTATAAATGTTGAATGTTAAAATTCATCATACAAATTGTAAAAAATAAATAAATAGCGTTCTCTCTTCTGTCATATCTCTAGCCATCTGATAAGATAAATTATGGATTTATATCTGTGGATTTGGTTTGATAGTGGTTAATGGGACTGACATGGAAGTCTGATGGAATATATATTTTGGTTCACCTTATTTATGTAGTTTTACACTTTATTCATATTTACAAATTTCTGTTAAAAAAGGGGTGTAAATATCCATCTTATTTTCATAAGCTAGCTAGAGACACAGTGACCACCCAGTGACACAAATTTTTATCTGTCAAGGAAGCTTCTGTAGGAGCAGTTCATTGCAGCTTGATCCATAAAAAACCTACACAGCTTTGTTAGTGTCTTCTACATGTTCTTTTTTGCTGCTGTAGTAGCCATTTCTTAATGTTTTGCCAACTTCCCTTTATTCACTAGGAGGTCTTTAGCTATCAAAAGTCATCAGATATACATATTTTTTAGATTCAATATGTTTTAAAAGTGAATGCAAATAAGTTTTAGTAAATATTATATTTACATCAGTAATGTTGACTGTGATAAAATTAACATGATTTCCTGAAAAAAAAACACAAACAACTTGTGACTTTGTGACCAAGGAGGCAGAGTCACGTGAAGACAGAAAAGAAAAAAAAAGAGAAAAAAAGAATGACAGAGTGAAGCAGGAGACCCTCACAGACTCTCAGCGGGAAACCAGGCTCTATGTATTATACCTACACAACAGCCGAGCTCAGATGGAGCCTGATGTAATCGATGAATTTACTACTGAGACATGTGACCGCTGTGCATCAAACAGTGGAGGAAGAAACGTTCCCAGTGGAATTAGTACCCGTTTTATGAGCATTCTAGCTGGGAGGCAAGAGAAAAATAAATATCATGGGGCTACAGCTGAAAAGAAGAAATTAAAGAACAGAAAGACAGCGAAGGGGAAAAAAAGCAAGACAGGGAAAGAAATAGACCCATCAATGTTGAAAAGGAAATAATTCAGGGATTCAGTGGAGGATAACACTCGGCTCACCCTGGTTAATCCACCTTTTCATTTGTAGCAATAAAGTTTACCCAGGCCTACATCTATTCCAGCTCACAGAGGGGCAGAGAAAAGCTCGCGTAAACATTGTGGAAATCCTGGGCTAGACAGAAAGAAGCTCATCTTAGCGTAGATTTTCAGTAGGATGAATTGGATGTCAAGTATTTAGATCTGATTCAATACTGATGCTAACTTTAGAAATACTGTGCCATTAACACAGAAAGCATGTTGAGGTCAGAATCAGTGTTTTCCCATTTTTCCCTTAACATTAACCAGAAGCTGAAAATTAACCAAAAAAACAAAAAATGTTGTATACAGTGAATGTATTTATTTATTTATTTGGCCTCTGTACACCATAAACCACTCCCACCATGATAATGTCAGCCCCTCCCCTTTTCAGCTTTAATTCAAGGTATTACACCCAAAATCCATTAACTATTTTTTAACCTATTTTTAGAGGCTAAAAAATATTTTTTAATACTGCCTGACATTTAGGACCCATGGACATTGCTAAATTCTGTGTTGCCTACCTTGAGATATTCTCCTAGGCCATGGAGGGGGGGAACTCCAGGCATCGAGGGCCAGTGTCCTGCAGGTTTTAGATGTGTCCTTGATCCATCACAGCTGATTCAAATGGCTAAATTACCTCCTCAACATGTCTTGAAGTTCAGAGGCCTGGTAATGAACTAAACATTTGATTCAGGTCTGTTGATGCAGGGTGAGATCTAAAACCTGCAGGACACTGGCCCTTGAGGCCTGGAGTTCCCCACCCCTGTCCTAGGCCTTTAGTACAGCCACCGTCAGCTGCTCATGGGTGTTTTTGGCTTTGGTTTTGTCTTTGATAACTAAAGCCATGCTCTACTGAGTTGAAACCAGGGGACTGACACTGACTTGACCATCAAAGAATAACTAATTCCTTCACCTTGAAAATCTCTTGGGTTGCGTTTGCAGTATGTGTTGGACCATTATCTGTTGGCACTGTGAAAACATGATCAGTTTTGAGCAGAGAGTATATAGTCCTACAGTTCACATTCGTTAGCACTCACATCATGAATACACATTAATGGCCCAATTCCAGGGAGAGCCATAGGTGCCCATATATACCATATCATTGCCTGCACTATGTTTGGCAGATCATGTGGGATCCTTCAGATCCTGTTTCTCTCCTTCTCCATACTTTTCTTGTCCAGTAAATCCTGGTTTCATCTGTCCAAACATTTTCTTTTTTAGAATTATGCAGGCCTTTTGTGGTTAAATCTATTCTCTTCTTGTTGTCCTAAAGTGGAACCAGTGGTTTGCACCTTGTGGTAAACCCTCTATTTCTATTCATAAAGGCTTCTCCTGATTTGACACTGACATGAATTTTGCCAGTGGCTGCCCACATATTTGGTCAAAGTTGCTGGTTCTAATTATATGTCATCAACAATGAATGCATATTGTTTTTTGTTTTTTTTAACAGTGTTTAAATTTTGTTATTGTTTAAAGCATCTTCTTTTATAATAACTGTGTTAGTCGTCACAAAAAAGGGGGCAAGCAAGTCTATTGTTCTATGGCAGAAAAGTGAGTTAAAGGTAAAGTCATTACAGTATATCATTCACTAAGGCCAGAGACTGACTGACCAGTCGCTTAATAAATAAAAAACTGTGTTATTTAACATCAAATAAATGGAGGGAAAAAAGAAAAAAAAACACAACCTATTCTAATCTCAGAACATGAAATAGACACAAGCTTTCGGCACCTGTGCCTCGATGCTTCAGCCGTGACAAAAAGGGGCTAATACTCCTGTTTAAAATAGAAAATGGTATTTATTCAGCACTTTTCTGCTCTTGCTGAGCACTCAAAGCACGTCTACACCACAAGCCACATTCATCCACTTATGCACACATTCATAAAGCACTTTAATCTATGCACTTTAAGCACTTAAAAAAAAAAATCTATTTCTGATGGATCCATCAGGGGCAGTGGATGTTTAGTATCCTGCCCAAGGACTCCTCACCATGTGGACTTCACACTGATCCTCCAGATTAGCAGACAGCCTAATCTACCACTAAAGTCAAACTTTGTTTCTGTGATGTGATAACAAAGTCACCATGAGAAGATAGAAGGGGCATCATGAAGTACAAGTTTGTTGACTGGGAAACCTTTGATTGTATTTAATAAGCTTAGACAGAAATGTTTCATAACAATGAAAGGTTAATAAATTCTAAATGGTAGCCAGTGGATGTGAGGATCCTCGTACATGGTGATGGTGATGGGGCTAACACATGTTTCAACTGCTCCTTTTACCAGAAAAGTCTTTGTTGGTTTGTTTGTCTTAACTTTACAGGAATATTAATTCCATGCTGATTATGAATAATTATGTTTCATGTTTGGTTATTGGTTTATCAGTTACCTTTAGCTCACTGTTCTATCATTGGCCACACTCACCTCTCTGTTGTTTCTTCTAACCAATCACACTAAACTCTCAACAGCTTGGCAACTACAAGTGGAGCTGTCAGGGCAGGAGTTGTTTCAAATTACACAACAGAAACAATAAGAAAGTAACAGATTCACAGAGTCCTTGTGGTGAAAATGATGAATCAATACTGTTTCATTTCAGATTCAGCAACTCACATCTAATACGCTGGAAAAACAGGTGGAAAAATTTGCCAAAAAAAGAGGCAAAAAATGGTTACATTTTGACAAAAAAAAGTTATCAAGGAATTAGAGAACCCATCAAACATTAAAAAGCAATATATATATAAAAATAAAGAATTCTAATATCTTATCACATATTGTCTCAATCCCAGTATCTATGAACATATCTTAACATGAGGAAAAAAATTATCAAAAAATACTTTTTGATTTTTAAATATCATTTTTCATTCAGTCCATTACAAATGAAAAGAACATCAAATTCCCCAGTGTAATCAGAGGAATATCTCAGACGGGAGGTGTGCAGTACATTAGAGAGAGACTGTTCAAATGATCCATTTGGGCAGAGACATGACAAAGAGACTGCCTGTCTCTCTGTTTGATATGGCGGATGTCCTAATGGTTTATAGTCCTGCCCTAATAAGCACCAAAGCTGGTTGGTGTGATTTTTTCCATCAGTGAAAACATTCAGCCTTTTTGCAGGCTGTTGCAGAAAAGATTTCTTTGTAACCATGACAACTTATTCAAAAGTAAAAAAGAGATGCGTAGAGAGCAAGATGGAGAGTTAACGAGAAAGATGAAAAACAGCAATGGAGAGAGAGTTAGCTGGAATGATCAAGAATCATTTCATGCTCGGTGTAATGAAAGTCAGAGATTTGTCAGCATTTATTCACCATCTCTCTTCATCTTATATCCTCTTATCTGCACTCTCATGTTGATGCTACATATTCCTGAATATATTTTCTGGAGGAAAGAAAAAAAATGAACAAAGCATTACAGGAAGATAGCTTTGTGATTACCACCTTTTCAAAGAAAATATATTGTACTGAAAGCTTGCACAAGTGTTCCAGAACTCTAAACATTAAAAGTCTGTTAGGATGTTGACATAGGAATAACCTTGTTTACAGATAGTTTATCTTGAATGCATTTGGCCATGGATATAATTATTCAGCATTTTTGAAAGAGAAATGCAGACGACTCATCTTTAAAATTTACTACTGAAACTTGAAACAACTATATAATTGGAAACGGATTTCTTCCATTCTGAATCTACCCCTATCCATTGTAAGTTATTCCAGTTGGTGGTGATGCTATAGCCACTCTTGCATGATGATCGCTCCACAGATTTCATAAACAAAGACGGCAACGAAGCAGATTGTTTTCTTATTCTGACCAGCAGAAAAACATGGCAGTAGCCTAAATTATCAATTATGTATTTGATTGAAACATTCAGTTTATTGTGTAAGAATTCAAATTAAATATTGAAGTTGGCACACCAGGTTGAGTAATGCAATTTGGAAAGGGAATGAAAATCTGGCTTGTTAAAATGGCATTTAACTGTTTTAATTATGTTTGATTGTATCCCCTCTGTCTACAAGAGAACACGTGACACTGAGATTATTGTCTAAATTAATGCTTTTATACAGGCATTAATTTTGTACTGGGTATACATTGAAATTTTATACTTTATACTTTTGTAAATGTATAATTATTCTGTAGATGTTACACTGAGAGCAGTGATAAATAATCACGCCAACAGGTATCAGAGTCTTTGTCCTTCTGTGTTTTTATTTTTTTACTTTTTGTTCTTTCACAAATCACATCTAAATCACGTCCAACACATGGCTACATGACACAGTTCAGTGAAAGGTTTGTTCAGGGTTGGCAGGATCATATTTCTTGTTACTGTCAGAAAGCAGGAAATACTGTGACCCAGTAGGTGTGTCCTGTTCTGTCTCCAACCTTAGGTGCCACCCTCGTGTCCAGCTGACTCTACTCAGCAATTAGGTCACAGTAGTTAAGACAAGACAGGGTGTTGTTTAGTAATTCAGACTGTTTAACTTACTCTTTGGTTGACCAGCTTCTGGGATTTGTTTTGTCTCATTTCTCATGATGGTGATAGTGTCTTGTCTGTCTCTTTCAATTTAATTATGAACAGAGTCTCTGCTTTGACCATTTAGTCTCCTTTTTCTACCTGGACACTTTTTGTTGCTTCCCTACATCCTCTGGATTAGTTCAGGAGAATATAACAAGTGGGGGCTTGTCTAGGATCTGAAAAAGGGGGTCCAGCATAAGCAATATTTGGTTTTTGCTAAGAGATGGTTGCCACTACCCGTGGTTTCATCTGTCTAAACATAATACTATCTGTGGAAAATGCAAATTTACCCTATCTCTAACACACCAAACTTCACTTAATTATCTTCTGGAGCATGCTAGGCATGAAGTAACTTGAAAGGCAAAAACGTCGGTAACTGGCGCCCTGAACTGCCTAGCCCCAACAAGGAAGTTATGCCCACCCAGGATTATAGTGACTTTTTTTTTTTTTAAGCAAAATAATAAAAGAATGCCCAAAGAAAGAAGGTAAAAAGCTCAATTGGACACTCGCCTCACCTCACAGTGCTTCACTTGTTCCACATTTTGTCATATTACAGCTTTATTCCAAAATGGACTAATTCTAAACACCAGATAACAAAGTGCATATTATTCTTTTTTTTTTATTTTTAATAAGAAAGCTAAAAAATAATTTCATTTTTTCCACTTCATTATCATGAAGTATGTAGAATTTTGAGATGATCTTAGTGATGCCAAAATCAGCTGATACTCTTAATCCAGTTGGAAAGCTAAGTTTTCCAGTTTTCATAGAGGATAATTAAGCTGAGCCTGCTAACACTGCCTGTGCATCTGGAAGCTGTAACTTTTGCTCTTGCTCATCTGGCTCTTGGGGAAGTGTGGTCGGAAAAAAGCAGAAAATGTTGTTGGTGAAAATGAAAGTCTTTGACCACAGAGGTACTTTTTTTTTTTTTTTGGTGAAAAGAGCGAAGAAACAAATCGACAATATTTTCTTTATTTGTCATGAATAAATTATCATTTCAAACAAGTTTTAAAATGGATGTTGAGAAATGATGTATCCATGCAGGAGTGTGTTCAAAAAACAGTTGCATCATTCTTTGTTACTGAAATAAAAAAGAAAAACTACAGAAACTGACCAAACTAAAAATAGATCAATCAATCAAAAAGACTTGCAGTGATTGACCAGCAAACTACAGGGCGCACAACAGCAACACACTAACATGTCTTTAGCGTCTCACTGTGAGTAAAGACACAACGTTTGCCAAAGTAAACTGCAGGAGTCCACCGTGAAAACATTTCTAACCACAAACCTAATCAGACACTAATTACCGTCACCTTCAGTGAACTCAGAGCCAACCACAAGCCAGTAGCCTCAGTAAGAGCAGTGAACACATCAAAACAGTTACAAGGTAAGTTATGGAGATAAGAGTTAATTTCATGGTAGTCAGGTGTGACTTTGTTGGACTGCTTGGTTGTGTGACAACCTTTTACACATGATCAAGCTTTTCCCCAGCTACAATGATGGGATTGTGCTATATTATTTTAGCTTTCTTTGGATGGACTTTGGTGCTAATTAGGTGTTGCCCTTACACTGAACAGCATTTTGTAATGCTAGAAGCACTTATGGTTTTTCAAGGGAACCAAGAAAATTAACTTGCCCTACCTCCCATTGCTGACACAGAGGATACCGCCAATTAAATCTCAATTTAAATTTTTTCTCCATTATTTTAAATCCTTAAATTATCACAAAACTGCTAAGTTATGACTGATGTCGTAAGGTGCTGCTTTCAATATGCAAATCTAAGTGTACAGGTGCCTCTCTGTGATTGGTGGACCCAGAAGATGGAGGGATAGACTGGCTACCTAAATAGTGGTGCTGTCAGCGTTAATCTCGTTAAAATGACATTAACACCATAACCTCATTAACGTGGCAAATCTCCGTTTGCAAGTTAGTAAATTAAATTTATTTAATGACCTATTTAAATAATTCATTTTGTCACTCCTGGCCCTCTATAGGGGCCGGCCAGTCATTCATCCTCTGCTCATCCCAAACAGCCACACCTTTACCTGTGAAGCATATTCTAAAAACCTTTAATGTTGTTGAGTTTGTAGGGGTGGACTGATCATAGTTTTCTCCTGTTTGTCTTTGTTAGGGAGGCACCTTATTGTTACCTGGTTTATTCATTTTAGATATGTTTGGTAAATAATTCAGATAGTTTCCTTGCGTTTGTTGTTTTGGCATAAAGTCCACTATGAACTTGCATTCAGCTCCTTCTAAGTGTTAAAATCCAAAGTAAAATAACATATTACAAATAAATCGTTGTAAAATTGTACCAACTGTTGCCGTGGCTGCTTGAGGTCTGAGGATGGATCACACTCATGTTGTGGTCTGGCCAACCCTAGACATGCCATAACAGTTAGTAAAATGAATAAAGAGAAGATTTAATAAAGAAAGAAATGCTAGCCCTATGCAGCAAATATTCAATGAGATTTTTTATCAGTATCTCCCCCCTTCCTGTTCCTTCCTGCTCTCTCTTGGACTCTCTCACTCATTCAATCCTTCTCATATCGACTGATATGATTCATAGTTCATTATTTTTCATGACAGAGCCACTATGGGCCAGAGTCCTGTCCTCTGGTTTTGAACGCACCAGCAGAGCTGTCTCTGCTCTTACAGTGTGGAGAATACTGCTTGTATTTTATGCTATTGTACACGCGCACACGTACACACGGGCACAGTGTATGAGAGGTAGAAATGAGCTCGGGTTGAATCACACAACACAAATGAAAGGCTTGTGACCATGAACTCCAAAGGGAGAGGCGGCCTGACAGCTGAAAAGGCTATCGTGACTCCTGTGTGATTCAGATTCTGCAGTGAAGGAGACTACAGGAGCGCAGAATGTGGTGTGTGAACTAAATGGGCTATGTGTAATATTCATAAATCATTACAGGATATTTTGTGAGACATCTAGAGATGTCATCATGAAGAAGCTCTGCAAAAGCCATTCTCTCAAAGCCTGAATTGCTGGAATTTAAACAGCAAGTCAATGAGGAGACATGAGTAGAATGGCTTAAAGGAGACTGTCCTCCACCAGAAAATGGCCACTCACGATTTGTTCAACAGAGATGCAGTAATTGTAAATTTTTTGGCCATTTCTGTGTGACTTGCCATTCACAGTTTTTGCCTATTCCAATTTTATTTTTAAGAACTATATAAAGTATATGCATACAAAAAATAAACTTTTCCTCATTGCACAATTGTATTTTCACAACAGAGTAAATTGGTAAACTTGACAATTTCTCCCAAACTGTAGTAAGTTACAGGATCGTGTCTCATCTACGTTAAAATAAAGTGTCCTGCTACGGTAAAGAGGTCCAACTAATGAGCTGAAAATAAGCTGCTGAACACCCACCTTTATTTCACATTTTCATGCTGCTCACCTATGTGCAACAAAAGGTTAGTGTGTGGCTGCAAGTGTGCGTGCAGCTATTTGACTGCACCGCTCTGTGTGATGCATGTGCATGAAACTAACTAGCTCATAATTGGATCTCTCAGGGCAGAGATTGCTGTAAATCTGGAGATTCCAGTCAGTCTGTCAGTGCACGTGTATTGTTGAAGTGGCATTTAGTAGAGCCTTCAACTTTCAGCAGAGCTATGCACTCTGGTAACATATGAAATAATGTTGTCTAACATGTTGTCTTACATCCATAATTTGGTTGTAGAAACTAGTTGAAGTGATTTCTGTAATAATTTGTCAGAGTCCCCTTGATCAGCTTTTGTGTCCTAGCTTACACTGTAGTGTGGCATTTCTGCAGAGGAGCCTGTGAGGTCCCGAAAACAGTTTTTTGACAAAATCTGTATATAATTGTGTTAGGTATGTAGTTTTCTGAACTTGTAGTGATGGTTTCATTTAAATTTATAGTTAAAATGTTTCTGGAAAGTGAGTTGTATGTGAACCATCTGACTCAGGCACCTCCAGTTTCCAATTCAGTTCAACTCAAGTTTACTCATATAGCACCAAATCACAACAATCGTCTCAATTCGGCACAACAATACAGAGAAAAACCCAACAATCATATGACCCCCTATGAGCAAGACCTTTGGCGACAGTGAGAAGGAAAAACTCCCTTTTAACAGGAAGAAACCTCCAGCAGAACCAGGCTCAGGGAGGGGCGGGGCCATCTACTGGGACTGGTTGGGGTGAGAGAAGGAAGACAGGATAAAGACATGCTGTGGAAGAGAGCCAGAGATTATCATCCTTTGCTAAAATTCATAAATATTTAGTTCAAAATGTCTGAACCATAGATAAAATTGATTTAAAAAAAAGTTTTCATTAAAAAAAGTTTTGCAGACTTGAACGAGCCCTTGCAGAAAAAAAAGACTGAAAAATTTGAGTTGTGTATATTTGTCACTACACAAATGATGAACAGATGGATCTTGAGCCCCTGAGAGCTGGATAATGAAAGTGTGAACAAAAAAAAAAACATCATAAGAAATAATCAATATGTTCCACGGTGCACAGCTCACCACTCGAGCCGTCACTGGAGAGGAAGAGCAGCACTAAGCAACAGTCAAAAAAAAGAATGAGAGAAAATGTAAGCAGGGAAATAAATAAATAATGATAACAAATAAAAACCAAGATGTTGTCTGGAAGGACTATGCCCTTGGTCTGTGGTCCATAGCAGAATAATTATTTTGTGCTTTTGAGATGCGGGTTTAAAAAAAAAAAATCCTGCTGACAAATAAGAAATTATTCATGCAGCCGGCCCTTTGATTCATCTGTGCACCAAATGCAAAAGTATTTGGCTTTTTCAACAAGGATGAAAATGGGCAATATATCACTAGAAACACTCACTTCAGCATGTTATTCCATTCCATTTCTGACCTGAAACTCAAATCATCCTTTCTGTTGCATACTGCTTCCTCCTCTATTTGTCTTTCACCCCTCATTTCCCTTCTAAACTGTTTGTCTTTTCCTTTCCCTTCCTCCCACTTTAAATCTCATAATGCTCCAGTTGCTTGGTTCTATTCTCTACCCAAGTCTATCAATTTCTGTCTTTCATCTTTTAATCTTTTGTTCCATCACTGGCTTGTTCCAGTGCTTTCTCGTGGTAAAGTAGGTTTTCATTTCAGGTGGTTTTAGTTTAACTATTACAAAGCTAAGACTGAACTAAGCCGGGCATATTTAACATAAAAATGATATGGTTGGTGTGGATTCTGGGTTAAACCACGTTTCCTTGGAAAAGTGTGCATTTTCTCTCATTTGGTTAGAAGTGTTACCAAAGCACAAAATGTGCACACAATGGATGCCACAGATGTTACGTGTCCCTAACAAAACATGGTGTTCTACCAGCCTGTTCTCATCTTAGGGTGTCAAGTTACTATTATGTGTACATACTCTGACTTTATTACTTGAATCTTTTGCCTGGCTTAGCTCTTTCCTCCACAAAGACAGCATGTAACAACTCCACTAATAGACCTCTGAGGGGGTAAGAGTTGATATGAGCATCCACTAAAGCAGCACAGGTCCCCATTACAGCATGTAGGATATGCAATAAACATGTTTCACGGAGGACACTCTGACTTGGCACAATAGAAAAAAGTGCCGTGAGGTTTATAGTGAACCATGACAGTGAACCAGGGTGCAGAAAAGGTGGGCATCCCTAAGTGAAATGCAGCTTTCATCTAACACACCTAATGTACCTGTGCTTTCTCTGCTGTGACAAGTGAAGATGTCTGCTGTGAAGAGGAAGCGCAGGAAACACACAAACGTGCCTCCTCACCAGCTTTCCTTACAGCAGCAATAAGGACGTAATACATTTGTGGAGGCTGTTTGAGATATAAGCATTTGTACCGATCATATGTTCTGTTTAACCTGAATCATAGTAGTAGTGTTTTGGTAAACTGGCATTGTGATAACCCTCACACGAATTCCCTGCATCACCACGGCCTTGCCACATCATTGTGAAGGTCAACGATTACATGCTACCACACTCAGTCATAAATATTATATATTAAAATGTCAAATTAAGGGTGGAGTAATAAGTCAAAATATGCAATCAATAAAACATTAAATAACAGGTTGTAACGGTGTAATAAAGTGTCTTTAAATTAGTTTTAATTTGCATAATTATGTAATAAAGTGCTTGAAATGGAGCAGCGTCTGGGAGGGAGAGTAGGTCAAAGTGAGCGAGTACCGGGAAATGTGAACAAAACAGAGAGGGTGAGAACGAAGACAGGAAGTAACGGTTTGGAGCAAAGAGAGAGGGAAAGAGTTAAGGAGAGATGGAGGAAACTGCGGGAAGGAGGACAGAAAATGAGGAAGGGGAAGGACACAAGGAGCTAAGGGGCAAAGAGGAAACGGCTGAAGAGAAGCAGACAGAGGAAACATGAAGTGATGGAAAGGCAGGGAGAAGCAGAAAGATAATTAATGGGGAAGAGAAAGATGCTGAGGGGGAGGAGGAAAGAACGAGGAGGGGAGGAAAGAGAGCACTGAGTGCAGAGTAAGAGTAGCTATTTCAACATCAAACAGCATCGGGAGGAACTTAATGTTCCTTTTACAGCTTCATTTGCATGTTTATAAGCAGGAGTGGCAGCTCTTGTATTGGACACACACAAACAAAACAGAAGGGCACACATTCATATTAGCACTTCGCTGCCATCATCACACTACCTTCATTAGCACTGATAGCACAGGTCGCAGCAAGGATAACAGGGGAGTGCAATCATGTGTGAGAGTGTGTGCGCGCGTTTCACAGACTTGACAGCTTTCACGGTGATGGCGGCGGAAGTCACAGGGCCAGAGGAGATCCGCTCCCCGTTACCGACGACTGGTAATTTAACATGCAGCAAATGCACCGAGTCAACTGCACATCAGCAGCATCTGCTCGGTGCTCTTCAGCTGAGGCGAGAAGGTGAGTCTAAGTGAGGCCTTCAATTCCTCACTGATTAAATTACATCTCAGGTAATGTGATTGTTAGCGGCTTCTCGTCCTCGTTCGTTCTCAGGCGGGCCATCATTATATGCATACAGTGTGAGGTCATAAAAATGCTGCGATGTGTAAATGGTGGAAAAGACATTTCATAATGACACATATGAGACACGGCAACAGGGAAACAGAACAGAGGAGCTTCTAGTAAAAACATTTTTAAAAGAATTACTGCGATTACAATAACCTCTGAGTGAGCCCTGGAGCAAAGGCTGTTTGTTGGGCTTTTATTACTACCCCTAAATTAGGCTCAAGCATCTATAAAGAAAAGATAAGTGCTTAAGAAATCCTGTAAAATCAAATAGCCAAGGCTTCCTTTCCCCAGCAACTTCTTCCAGCTCTTTCACAGGGTGGGCTAGTCCGACGCCAGCACCACCTTAACTGGCTCCTTTTGATGTGTAGTAGTAACAGCTATTATCTGAGTTATGCCCAAACTCCAGCTGACTGCTTGTATCAGCAATCTTATCCTTTCTGCCATCACAGTTCATGGCGATAGATGAAAGCAGGAATGCAGATTGACCAGCTCTTTCTTCACTACAGCTTCCACATCACTGCCGATGCAGCACCACTTTGTCAGGCAGTCTCCCGTCCCCGTGTGAACAACACGCAGAAATACTTGAACTCCTCCGCTTGGGGCAGAAACTCATTCTCCTCCTAGAGTGGGCACTCCACCGTTTTACAGCTGAGAACCAGAGCCTCACACTTCCCATCCCACACTCTGCTGCAAAGTAAACGTGAAGTGAAGCCACAAGAATTTACTACCTGAAAATCTAATGATAGTGAGTGCTTTACATAAAATATGTTTTTCCGTCATGTTATGGTCTTTAACTTTGTATTCATCATCTTCACTTGTGTGTTGATGCATTCAAATGCACAAAACTCTCATTATGACTTTTCCCGTCTCTTCCATTTCTCCTGCTTCTTTTCATGTTTCCTCATATCCCAGATTTCCTTCTTTCTGTCCTTTCTTCCTGCATGCCGTCATTATGCATTGTGTCCAAATCCAATTATCCAATTTACATGCAAAAGCGGCACATCAGATGTCTTTGTGAACTTGTTTCTCAGAGGAGCTGAGATGGAGGGCAGAGATGGTCAGAGAGGAACAGATAGATGAATGGAAGGAAAGCTGGACAGAGGGGAGGGGGTGGTGGGGGGTAATTTAATAAGTAAAAAGATGAAAAAAGAGATTAACAAAAATTAGAGACAAGGCAAAAGTTAAAAGGAGTATAAGAAGAGAGAAAGGGGATATTTGTGTAAGAACTGGGGAGATGGAGGAGCAGAAGAAAACATGATGGAGAAAGATGCAAACCAGTTGAATGAATGACTCAAATCAGTCGACAAATTCCATGAATGAAATTAGAATTCATTTTCCACCCAAATATAATATCAGAGAGATCAGAAAATTCTGTGAAATCACAAAAAATGGAAACAAAAGTATAAAACAAAAAAATCCACCGTCAGCTACAAAAGGTTTTAGTTTTGACAATACTGGATTTCAAGAGATGAGACAGGCTCTGTTGAAATAAAACGTCTCGTTGTCTAAAGGTTATTTGTAAACCAGCTAGCATGAATTGTTATTGTAAATACAATCCATGCTTGACAAATGGTTTACAAAGAACTTCATAGCAGTAACAATCTTGCTATTTCAAAGTTGCAACTGATGTCGATAAAACCTAGTAAACTGTTAATAAACATTGAAAAAAAAAATAAATCTGAGCAGTAACAACGACTTCCAGATATCATCAGTTAATTAATAATTAACTGATGATATCAATACTTATTATAAAGTGTTACCACAAAGGGGCACAATTGCATAGTTGAATCCAAAGATTGTTAGAACACCTTACAGTAATGATAAAAATATAAAATGAACAAAATGCAAACATAAAACTCTACATCAACATAAACTAACCAGCTGCTCTTGCCGGCAGGCTGAAATGCACTACTGCATGAGTAATTGACTGCAGGCAGTCCCTACTGCTACTTAACTTAGTTCCTCTGCTTGTGCCTTGAAACATCTCAGCATAATGCTGCCTCCTATTGATCTCTTAGAGGCTGTTTGTTTTCCTTGAAGGCTGTCAGGGGTCGGGGTGAGACGATTTCTGACCCCCAGGCAAGATTTTCCTGATATGCAGTCTAACCCCATACCCTGAATATTACCCACAGCTAAGTAATTTTTCTAAATGTTTATTTATTTATTTTTTATGTACAATAATAGGATTGTTTATTGTCCCCAAAAGGTAGTCCTATCCATAATATTGTCTGACACCAGTCGAGGTAAAAATAAGTTCAGCGATCAGCTGTTCTGTGATTTCAGCAAGAAAAAGTTAGTGACAACATGTCTTTGTTACTCTTTTCTTTCACTGTACAGAGTACACAACCTCTGTGTGGGTAACAAACCACAAGACGATACTGTGTATGAGCAAACAGCTCATTCACTGCTGCTGCTCTGTGCCGCTCAATGACCGGAGCAGACACCGAAGGGCGTGCGCCTGCGGCGAAGGGACTGAAGGATGAGACCCCCACTCCCAGGACAGCACTGCAACTGTTTTCTCAAAAAGTCACTAGATATGTATCCACTATAGTGCAAGACATCACCAAATCTAATAACAACGTTTCATGAAACAGTGAGGTGAGCTGAAGTCTCATTTGGAACAAGTGTAAATGTTGAAACTGAAAACTCACCTGACCAAGTATTCAAATAGTCAGGTTCAATCCAAGAAGCACAATAACCAAAGAACAAAGAACACCAAAAAAACAAAACAAAAGTGAACCTATTTTCTGCTGAAGAAAAAAATATATAACAAATGTAACTGATGCACCAGATTATTGTAAAAAGACAAAGACATTTACTTCTGCGAGACAAGCAAATTGGGTTTTGGGCAATGAAGAAACACAAAGGGAATGTGAATCGGTCTAATGAACAATGGGGAAAACACTGAAGGAAAAGCTCATATTGTTTAGAGAAAATGTAAGACGGGCAACTCTGAAGCCTGGAACAAGGATGTGCTTTTATTTTTTTAATGTACACCTAGTAGGCATCTGTGCTTATTATGTGTGCATTGTTTTCCCAGTGCCAGGGCCATAAATTAAAAACAGCTTACATACAGCAAGTTCAAAAAAAGAAAAAATACCTTGAAAGTTCCCAAAAAAGGCCCTAAAAACAATAACCCAATAAGCCCACTTTTAAAACACTGTGCTAATTTCTACAATGTCTAACAACACTGTGTATTTACTAATGTGGTGTTATTTTTTGTCTGTATTTTAGAGAGATGTTGGTTAAAGGAAGATGGAGCCAGTGTTTTGAAGGCTTGTCACATAATTGGTCAGACGATGAGGAGAGAACAGAATAACATTAGAGCCACCATTGCTCCAGGCAGAACCATTAACAAACCCTTGGTATAATTATGCAGTAAATTTGACCCTCCGCTTTAAAATCCCCTAAGCACCCTTTACCAAACTCATTCTCAGCTTGCCCTCTCATTGGTTATTCCATGTCACTATATTATTCCGACTGCCGCGGACACGAGTCATGTAACTTTAACTCGACTCTCGGGGACACACTTCATGTATGTTTAAGAAGAGAGTCAGAACATGACAGGTCAGTGCTGACAGCGAGAGAGAGAGAGAGACGCCACAGAGGAGGACAGAGGGTAGAGGAGAAGGACAGATATCATGACCTGAGGCCATGTCAGTCTACTTGTTATTCAAAAGCAAATTTCAGGTTTCGTGTCAGTTCTTCAAAGCAGACATTTTGCACTAACACTCAAAATTATGCAGGTAAGAAGCGAAGAAGGTAACAACACACAGAGAAAAGCAACCACAGGCTCAGAAGAGCAGAAAGCTATGCAGGGGCAAAATATGTTGAAGAGAGTTAAAGGCTGAAATGCTGGAGATCCTTTTACTCTCCTCTCATGCTTTTACAGCAGCCCTGTTAGGTATGGCAGATTTCATGGGCTGAATGCAAGCTCAGACCCACACTGTTGGTGCTGTCCTAAGGAAATATAAAAAAAACATCTCAGTAAAGGTAGACATGGCATCCACCCATCAATTTTTCAAACTGCTTATCCAATTCAAGCTCGCAGGAGGGATGGAGCTTATCCCGGCTGTCGTAGGGCGTAAGGCAAGGAACATTCTGGACAGGTTGGCAGTCTTTCACAGGGCTACGGTAGACACTGAATGTTTGAGCACAAAGACACCTCTAAATATTAATGTACTTCTACTATCCCAAAAATATTAGCGTAAGCTCCACAGTATGGTTTGGAAAGAAGTCACACAGTGTTTTAGAGATTCCTGGGATAAAAACAGCACACGTCTGTTGAATTTGTTTTAAGGCGTTGAATTTTCTGTTCTGTTAGATGCCAATACGGCATAGAGTGTGCACTGCAACTGGTGCATTGACCTACTGGCTTGGGCAATACTGGATGCCTAGATACCATCATTCATAATTCATGCACTGATTTTTTTTTTTTATTTCACTCACTGGTTAAGTTTAAATACAAAAAACGTGCTTTGTTGGGTTTACGAGAATCACCGTACAATCACCGCCCTGTACAAAAGTTAAGACACCAGCAGCTCTGACAAACTGGTATAATCAGGTAAAAGATCGCGCTGCAGTGTGGTGAGGTATGGCCATCTGAACAGGGTGTAAAATGGAGGAAAAACAGGATTATTAGTCTACGCTCAGTTACTTGTCCATGAAAAGGCAAATGGTAATTGCTTGTCTGTGACCCCAACCTCCAGTTACTTTGTGTCTCACCACAGAAAGCCCACACTACCTGCTGTTGTAGTTTATGAGGGAAAAGGTTGTCTTATTAAATTGTAACTGGCATGTTTCCTTAACAGATGCTGGGATTGTTCCAAATTCAGATAATTTAAACTCTTTTTTTGTTCCCAACAAACACTCTTGTTTTTGATAACAGAGAAGGAGAACTATACAACCTTTGCAGCCATCTATAAACTTTGTTATATTACCAGCTCATAGTAAAAGCACACAGACCTGTTACAGGCAAGGCAGAGACAGTTTAGATAAGCCAGTGAGTCAGAAATAATACTGAAGCTCCTACATAAAGAGGAAAATGAGTTAGAACCCAAGGAAACCAGTAACAGGTGGCCCGCTGCATCAGCAAGAGGAAAAACTAAACAAAGCAGATTAATGGCTGAAGAAAAAGGGGAAAATACAAACACTTGTACATGTAATGAATTTAAAGCAATAGTTCAGAGCCAAAACACAATTTAAAAATGGCTAAAACAAGACAGCTGAAGGAAATACCTGTTAAAAATGAATAAAAAGAAAAACAATTGTTATCCAGAGTCCATCCTTCCACAAGAGCACTCAGAGAGCGCAACTACCCCCTGGGGGCAAAGGCTATGCTAAAGCATTGATGTTTTATGATGTTTTCATTACAACGTGCTGATGTCAGCCTGTTTTTTATTACAATACGATGACACCGACGTTTGTTATAGATCATTTGTGCTGATGTTAGCATTGGTAGAATAGGAATCCCCAATGAAGGCATCAGTATTGTTTTCATAGATCATTTGTGCTGATGTTAGCATTGGTAGAATAGGAATCCCCAATGAAGGCATCAGTATTGTTTTCATAGATCATTTGTGCTAAAGTCAGTGTTGGTGATGCTGAAATTTACTGTTTTTGTGTCATTGTGAAGTCATATAGTAGTGTATATAAAAAACCTGTTATAACGAGATTAAAGAAAGACAGAAAGTGCTCGTGTCTAGGGATGGGTACCGGTATCCGGTGCCATTCTGACATAAACTGTAGTAAACAGACCGAAAAGCAGCGCACATTTCGGTGCTTTATTTCAGTGCTTTTTTTTTTTCCCCTGAGAGGTCATACACTTTGAATTCTAGCCAATCATTTTACGTTTCCGAGGATAGTAGGCGGGTCCAGGTACGTACGTTCTTTTAGAGCAGAGCTACAGATTAAAAATGCCCAAGGTGAAGCGGTCAAAAGTCTGGCTGTACTTCACAGCAAAAGATGCAAACTCAGCAGCCAGCAACAAGTGCTTTAAGCTGATACTGTGATACTGTCAAAGGAGGTAACACCTCAAATCCAATGAAACACCTGGCGACGCATAGCGTGTTTTTTAAAAACCGAGAAATGCGCCGTATTTGATAGCTTTCTGCGAGACCTCACACTGTGCACATCTACTGCGGGTGTGGTGCCTGTTATCGGACCCGGAGTGAGCAACATCCCCCAAAAACCCGAAGAGGAGAGTCCTGGCCCCTAGCCCTGCCAGTGTAGCAGAAATGATGAGGATGATGATGCAGCAGCAGCCGTTCTTCTCTGCGTGAGTAGCTTAATGTTGTTCGTGTGTAATTTACGTTGAGTAGGCTAACCACGTTATTACATTAATGCATGTAAGGTGAACTAGCAAACACCGTCGTAGTTAAATGCGGCTGTCTTCCTGTTTGATGGCAGATACTTCCTTCACCCTGGCCAGAAAGGCTAAAATGACCAAAGAAAAAGTGGGAAACAGCTGAACATGAGAGGTTTTTGGACAAAGTTTGTGTTCTCCATTCTTTAAGCACCGGTTCGAGCACCGTTTAAGCACCGGCACCGTTTCAAAAGTACCGGTTTGGTGCTGGTATCGGATAAAACCTAAACGATACCCATCCCTACTCGTGTCTCCAAGTGACTCATATGTTGCTTTAAAGTTTGTTGATGATTCAATGGAAATTAAACCTTTTTCTAATTTGTGTGACCCTGACCTTTGACCTTGAAGCATTACAGCTTCTAGAAGCGATTTCAGCCAATTAAGCTTCAACCATATGGGTAAAGATACTCAAATAGACCATTTTAATAAGTAAAGTTGAGATTTTAATATGTATTCATGCAGAGTGTAATTTTGCAACACTGTGACATTATATGGCAAAAATTAAAACAGCACCATCTGTCGATGGATGGATGTGTGGATGGATGGATGGATGGATGGAGTCACACTGAGCTCTCCATGCCTTTTCTATAATATGATATTTTACTCTGTGTTTTAATGTAATTTTTTCCAAGGTCAACTTTGATCTTAGGCACTAACATTGAAGGTCAAACTCGAATCCTTGGCAAACCTAGGTACGCATATCCCCCAAGGCCTCTAGTGTATCCTTGTCAAGTTTGAACACAGTCCATAAAAACTGTTGATATGTTTTTACTGATTTTCACATCCTGACTTTGACCTGATTTTCACCAAAATTCAACAAACTCAAGCTGTTATTGTTTTCTACCATTACACACAATCTGAACATGATATCTTAAAAACTGTGGATGAAAGACTGCAAACTAACAGACAAACCAACAATATGGACTTCATGCTAAGGATGACTTCGTCTTACTACCAGGCACTAGTCAACCAAACAGAGAGCTGGGCTATAACACCAGGATCTGATTGCAACAGAAAGAAAACTCCCTAAACATGGTTCAAGAGTTCCATTTTCCACATACCTGCAACCAGAATGAGAAACAACACCAAGAGAAACTGAACAATGGATTTCAGGTGTTCCTTAAAATCAAGCTCTGAATGGAGAGCTAAAGGAAGAATCAAGGTTAATGCTGTGTTCAAAAGCACTACTCGGGCGAGGAACATATTTCTGAGAATTCCCCAGCACAGGACCAAAATAGTCCACTTTAGATGAATTTGCACTAAGGCAAATACACCATGTTATTTGATGTCTGATGTCTAGAAGAGTTCAAGGTTGCATGTTCATGTTTAAACAGTTTTAAGTGATATTTATTTGGGTTTAAACGGGTCCACCTTTTGTCAGGTGTGTTCTTGTCTAGTTCTGACTCTAATCTCCCAGTAACCTTCAGATTGAAGCATTTTTAGTGACAATTTCAGATTCATTGATACTGACTGATACTGTTGGGATATGTGTTAACCTATCAATATAAAGAAAAGAAATAAGAGAGAGGGAACTACAAGCGCTGAGAAAGTGCAACAGGAAAGAAAACCAGCAGAGAGGAAAAGGTGGAAAGGTGTCTCACTGTCTCACCCAATAATTAAAACAAAGAAAGTGAATATATGTGTGAGCCAGGAGAGCGAACAAGAGGGAGCCCTTTCCAAAATTGAGACCAGGAAACTCGACAGATGGGAAGGTGACAAGTCGACATCTTGATGAGCAACAAGAGAAGGTGTGAAAAGGAGGGAAGGAAAGGCAGGGAATGGCAGATGAGAAAAGTCCCGATATTTCTCCATTACAGTTCCTGTCTTTCATTGCAATTGTTTTTTATTGAGAGGCATAAAGGTTGCAAAATCATGTGATAGCAAAAGCAATAAAGTCACATTTTACCAGTTTGATCGGATTAAATGTGTGTAGATTTCATCCTCAACATAAACTGTGCAAACAAGTCCCATCTCACATCACTAATTAGGATTTTATTTGACAGTAACTTTGGCTTCCAGCTCCCAGAGATCTCATCTGATTACATTTCCTGTTTCAGTTGAGTCACTGTGAGTCACTGGTACATCTGACAGCAACCTACATGTTTGTCACCTATATTTTTAGATTTATTTACACTGTTTACACTTCATAAATGCCACTGTTAGCTATTGGCACTGTAGGTTTAAGTGTTAAATGAATATATACTGTAGTTTTGAAAAGGACAGTGAAATGCTTTAGTTAATGTAATCAGAAGCTCACCTGCTGTGTGATGGCATGATCAAAAAATAACTAAGAAGATTTAATGGGTGTTGGAAATGTCAATTAAAGGACAAAGTGATGCAGTTTCTGAAATCTTGCAGAAGTCAGGGGGAGAGTTTAGACAGGTTTTCCGGTTATCCTGAAAGATTGTGGTTAATCAAGCTCACGTGGAGAGGTTATTAAAGAGTGAGATGGACAGCGAGCATGTGGCATGACACTCCTCCGCTCCAGATGAGCAGTCAGTCCCCCTGAGGGTTTGAGGTGACTGGATAAGCTTCAGTCTGACTCTTCCTCCTCCGCTGTCTCCCTTTACTCCCACCACTTTTGGCATCATCTTCTTCCTGCTCTCCTGTTTGTATTTCACGTTGCCTTATTTCTTCCTCATGCTCTTTTTCCCAGCTTCCTCCCCTGCTTTAAGTTTTCCCTTTCTCAGCCTTTTTTTAATCTACAACTTTTTTCCTATTCTGACCTTCCTCTTCGGCTTCATCTCATTAGGTTTTTGCATCAAGCTTTATCATTTGAGTGAGAAACAATACGCTATATTGCAATTAACGGCAGCTACTTATAACACAGTACCCATTTTCTTCCATCCCTTCTGCCTTCTTGCCTGCATGTTATGGCCTACATTCTGCTTGTCTGTGTTTCTATATTTAAGCTAATGCTTTGATTTAGTGAAAATTACAACATGCAATTTTAAAAACACAAATAGAACTGTCAAACGGAAAAGATGTGCTCCTTTACGGTGATTTTTCTTATTAGATAGAACACATCCTGGCTGTCCTATTCTGGTCCTCCGACTCACTGTCTCCCTTCTGTCCGATCCTCCTCTAGACACCCCCCCCCTCAGTCCACACTTGTGCATTTTACTTATTCAGTTACAATGCACTGCATGTCTCAGCTGTCTGAAGGCATTAAATCCTTTTTAAGCCAATCCTTCCTACTTTCCCTGCATGTCAGATGAATGAAGTGGCTTTAATCGCCATGCTCAGAATGACTGGCTTTTACCCGGATTCACCTGGGTGAGTTTTTAAAAAGCCAGGAGTTAGTGTTTCTTTCAGTCCTGCTAAAGTAGCTTTTTCCCCCTCATTAGTCTGGTAAAAGGATTCTGATTATTGGAAAAGGTGAAGTGACAGTTTTAAGTTTAGGCCTTTATAAAGTGAGGTTTAGGCTAATTCATTGGTATTCAGTTGCTGAGCAGGTGGCGATGTACTGCTTCGGGTACAGGTAAGACAAGGGACAGAGCTCGACTATCATCACAGATTGAGTTGAGGATTCTCTAAGGGCACGTCTGAGCAAGTCATTTGAAAATGTACAACTGTAAAATAGCTGATATGTGCTATCCACCCTTGTAATGAATGTTTTAAGTAAAAGTACCCAAAGGAAAATAGCCCATGTGAGGATTATGATATATTAGTATTACCCATGCATTAATATAAAAGCAGCATTTAGCTTTTGTAATTGATGAAAATACAGCATACCTGCTGTATATCAGGTTTGGTCTGTACAAAAGCCAAAAAACCCACCAAGACTGCAATTCTGCTTCATCCAACCAATAAGCAAACTCTCTAAATTAGAAAAATAATGAAAATGAAATGCTCCAAATCCCCAAATATACAGTATACAGTTATTGCAAAAGGAATTTTTGTACAATAATACTTCTATATAGTCTCAACCTAAGATCTCCAAGTAATTCATTCAGTACTAATGTATGCTGTTATGGCCACCTGCTTAACCCTCTCGAGGCAGGCGTTGCCGATTTGCAACAGTTAAAAACTAACAACCTGATTACCCCACATACATATTTTATGAGTTTTTTTTACTCAGAAGTACCACTGCAGGACTTGGTTGTGCATTAGCAACAAAAAGTTTAATTTGAGCCTGAGAGGGTTAATATTGTGCTCTGGCCCATTGACTCCACAAGGTCCCCAAAGGTGTGCTGCGATATCTGCCACCAAGATGTTAGTAACAGATCCTTTGAGTCCCGTAAGTTGCGAAGTGGGGGCTTCATGGATTAAAACTGTTTGTCCAGCACATTCCACAGATGCTTAATTGGATTGAGATTTAGGGAATTTGTGAGCCAAGACAACACCTCAAACTCACTGTTGTGCTCTTCAATCCATTTGTGAACCATTTATATTCTGTGGCAGTGCTCATTATTCTGCTGCAAGGCCACAACCATCAGGGAACACCATGAGAGGGTATATACGGTCTGCAACAATGCTTAGGAAGGTGCTACGTGTCAAAGTAACATAACGTGGAAGGCAGGACCCAAGGTTTCCCAGCAGTACACTGCCTCTGCCAACTTGAGCTCTTCCCATAGTGCATCCTAGTGTCAAGTGTTCCCCAGGTAGGCGACGCACATGCACAGCTATCCACATTGCTCCGTGGTCCAGGTCTGAAGTTCATTGTTGTTGCAGCCATCGTTGGTGCTTTTAACAGTGGACAATGGTGAGCGTGGGCACCCTGACTGCTCTGCAGCTTTGCAGCCCCATATACAAAAATTTCCAATGCGCTGTGTACTCTGACACCTTTTCTATCAGAATTAGCATCACATTTTTCAGCTTTTGGAGCTAAAGTGGCTCATGTGTGGGACTGGACAGGCCAGCCTTTTCTCCCCACGTGCATCAGTGAGCCCATTGGTGGTTCGCCACTGTTCCTTCCTTGGACCAGATTCTTCCTTTTGCCAGATATTGATTACTTAATACCAGGATCACCCCTAAAGAGCTGCAGTTTTGGAGATCCTCTGATCCAGTTTTCTAGCCGTTACAATTTTTCTCTCATCAAACTCTTAAAGCTTAAATCTCTGCACTTACCAATTTCAGTGTTATTTACTTCATCTGTCAGTACTCACGAGGTTACATTTGATCAGTGTATATCTGGTTAAATAGCTCAGTGCGTCTGACTGATAAAAATAGTAGATTGAAAAGAGGACTCTATCATTTGAAGAACCAAAGATTGCAACTTCATACTTCAATAAAGCATTTAAACCACTGTAACTGTCACTTACAGTACTGTTTACAGCACTAAGTACGGTAATGTTTAAGCGCTGCACTGTTTGTAAATTGATTAACAAACCCATAGCCTGCAGGTGCATTTTCTCAGTACTGTGTCTTTAAAACAGACACAGCAGTAGAAGACTGTACAATGGTCAGGCACTATAACAACAGCTGCTGAGACTGAGCAAAGAGAGGGGAGCAGAAGATGCTTGCATCACTTTACTTCACCTCCTTTTGACACACCTTGAGGGCTTAGGGACTCACAGTAGACTAGAAAACTCCCATCAGCCAAATATTCTAACCCAAAACGTGTTGAGTGTTTTTATTCTTTATTATTCGAAATAGCAACAACTGCAGAAGCCAACAACTGCAGACAACACAGTCATCATCACGCTTAATACTGATGTAGATAAACATCGGCTGGTGGTGGAGACCAAACCCACCTACGGCTAAACACTGAGAACACCAAGGACATGGTTATCAAGTTCAAAAAGTTCTCTCACCCCCGATTGAAAACCAATATGAAGTGTAGATATATTGAATCGGTGGAACATCTTATAATATAAATACTTTGAATTGGTCATTGATAATAATTTGATGCCAATCTGGAGGCAGTTGTCAAGAAGCGCTATCAATGCCTGTAATTATTGAGTAAGTTGCACATATTTAATGTAGGTAGAGAAATTATGACTCTATTGCTCGGTTTGGAAATGTTAGAACCAAAGATAGCACAACAGGCAGCAAAGTAACAGGCCTCCCACAGAATCCACTACCTGCAATATATGAGCTGCAGGTAGAAAGACCCGAGTGACTGAGGAGAGTCACAGAGCCAGACCCACCCAGCTGCTTCCTTCAGGCTGCAGATACAGAACACCATGAGTAAGTGTAATAAGACCAAAAAGACTTTGTTCCCCATGCACTTGTTAAATCAGTTTATGTTATATCTGAACCCTACCGTCATGTGTTTTTTATAACTGCAGGACTATATTCTATATATATATATATATATATATATATGGATGATTTCTTGAGACCTTTCTGTAAAACTAATTTCCTAGTTGGGACAATAAATCAGTGAATAAATGAATGGAAACAATCTATACTAGATTGTTTTCTTGGCATTTCACACATGACTTGTTCTCCCCATCGTGCTGTTAAAGTTACTCATCACACTTTTTGTTTAATTGCATCTGCTTTGTCAGTATCTTCTCAAATTTTAACATTTTAATAGATTAAGAAATAATAATAACAATAAAAACATTGTTAAACGGGGCATCAGGCTGAACAATTGTGTAACTTCCCACTGTTAGTAGGGAATGCTGCACTCCAGCCAAACACTAGCTCAGCAGGACCCTGGCTGGCCCTCCATGCTCCATGTGATCTAAAGAAAACTGGTTTGCAATCCTCAGAGGTAGCTTTTTCCAAAAATTGCATCCTTTGTCAAAATTATCAGAAGAAAAAAAAAAACTAAAAATGTAGAAATTCTTGGCTGTTGATGCAATTTTTCCTCAGGAATGTGTGAAGTAAATGATGTAAGATGTGCACTTTGGAATCATCATCGTGTTGAGAAGCAACAATTTACCCACAAACATGTCTCGACTTGATCATTTTGCATGTTGCCAGAAGTGATGAGTGAAGGGTGCACCTGATTGCATGCATATACAGGAGTAATCACAAAGTACCCACAAGCTCATAGATGCCTTTCCTTATCTTCCAGTTTGCCTTGACAGGGATGTTACTTTTTTTGCAACAGGCAGGGTCGACCCGCGTTGAAAGACTGCACAGGGTTAACATTTCAGACAGTCTTTCATAGAGTCTTTGGTATCAAGTAAACCGAATCTTTTGGCTTGTAGCGTTAACAGAAATGTCACAAACCACTTTACCAGGAAAGTCCACTTTGCTGTCAATTATCTGAATGCTCTGTATGGACCCCTAATGGATTACACCAATGTAGTGCAACGACTGTCCAGATAAAACTCTTAAAGTCAAATTCATGCAGGTGGTTTGACAATAAAATGGCATTTTTTTACCCATTTTTTTTTACCTTTGGAATCCTTTGTAGCTGAATAAATTCAAGTTGCTGAAGAACAAATCTTTTGACATTGTTAATACTCTTTATCACAAATGCGCATCTTTGAATAAAAGCTAAAGTCTTGCTTGTCACGGCATGTTTTGAAATGTAGTTTATTTCAACTTTTTATAAGTTTTGTATTCCAGTGAGTTTACAGCACTGACTGAATGTCATTGTTATGGCTCGATCTGTTGTGCTGTACGTGTTCGCATTCTGCACTGCTGCTGTTGTTTGCAATCTGATGGCTGGAAGCTGCAAAATGATTTCCAAGCAGACAGCCAAATCACCATCATCATCGTCGTTATCGCTGCCTTTGTCTGCTGTCATCTACATCTTCAATTTACTCTCTCTCTCTTCCCTCATCCATCCGTCCTCTCGACTCTCTTCCAGCTCTGCCTGCCAAACTTCCATCTCACACGTTCCCTTTCTTTCAGTCCCCTCCTTTTCTTCTTTCTCCACATCCTGATATTTGTGTGGCAACGTCTGTCTACACAAGCAGCTGGTTGTTCACTTTTTTGGATGAACACAGCTCTGTAGCAATAGTTGTGTATTATGTGTTTTACTCACTTGTCAGAAACAAAGAGTAGAAAGACTGACTAATGGAGATTGTTATGAAGCAAAACGGCTCCAAAACATCCTTTTTCCCCACCTGATTTTTCATAGGATGAGAGTTGGCTGAATGCAGCAGCCACACAGAAGAAATTTATGCATGGAGTGGGAATCTGGCATACCGTTTTCCCAGTGGGCTGACACACTTTTGGGCCAATGGGCTGGCTTTAAGGGCCCCTGTGCAGCTGTCGTACAAATGCTGACAGCAGCCCATTCGATCATTTTCATTACCGACACTGGATTGCCCAATCAAATATCTTAATGCAATTAGCCCCTCCCCAACCTTGGCTGTGCAGATCCATTAATAAGCCCAAAGCTAAGGGTTCCTTCTGTATAAAAGCATAGATAGCATGAATTTATTTCATGGTTTAAATCCTGAACCATGAAATAACCGCCAGGAAATTCAAATTTCTTTAATAATGGACAATTGCAAAATCAAAACATTAAAAAAAATGCAAATATGAATTTTCATTTGTTTTATATCTCTTACATCTGTCATTTGTTGCAATTTATTGTTTAAAAATGTATTGAGCAATTTATTTAGAAGAAAACTCAGGAAAACTGTATCAAATATGACATACGAGGGATTAAGGGGTTAAAAAGGTACGAGTACTGTAACACTACTTTGCAGCTTTTAAAAAAACAAAAGCAAACAACGAGCATCGCACGGGAGGCATTTTCAGAAAGTGCTTCACAACAGATTGCACGATCAGTCATGAAGGAGCATTTATTCCTATAATGGCTCTGAATCGAAACACAGATAAAAAACTGAATATAAAACAAATTCATATCATTTCAAGGTCAAACATTTTCCACTCATCAGCTTTTAGGCTATTCACTGCTTCCACCCTATTGAATGTCATCTGGGGTTTTTGAAAAATCCTCCTCAATCAGTGTTTTTGCGCTGTTTGTGACAAGGTTGACAAATTCAACAGTGGAAATATTACACCAGTAAAAACAGGTATCAACTGCCACACCATGTCTTGTAGTTTAAAAAGCATGTAGCTTTATTATTTGTTTCTCTGGCACAGAGCATGACGGTATAGTAATGGTAGCATTAATGGTGTTGTGAAGAACATATTTATGTTTGGAGTTGTTTTAGTCTGAAGAAGATTCAAAGTGAAGAATTAAATAAAGCTGGTTTCTTTTGAATTTGATAACCTTGAAGGCTGAGTACAGTCGTCATCCTCACTGTAGAAGCATGATTGGACTTTTATTTATTTAAATACTTTATGCTCTTTGCTCAGAAGAGCCTCGTAGTTTGGTTTGAGGAGGTGATCATGAGCAGTTTTTTCTTTGCCAACTGTTTTGTGCACAGAGGCAATAATGGGAAGTAACTGCAAACTGAGCAAACAGCTTTTATTTATTTATTTAGTTGTTTATTTTTTTCCAAATAGGAAGTGGAGGATTTTAACTGTAACCACATGAATTTAATCTAGATTAAATAGTCAAACAGTCTATTTGATGTCTTACTGTGCTTTGCTAGGGTCATTTTACAGCTTTCACTGTGTAACATATTTATTTGGATTCTTTTTCTTTCTCCCAAACCAATCTTTCCGTTTACGACTGGCAAAGAAATTTAATCTGTAAATCTGTGGGCACTGCTCATCTCTGACAGCACAGTTTATTAACCATCAGTAAAGATTTACACATAGATTTTTTGCCCCTTCTCAAATGTCTCTTGTTTAGCTTGGTATATAAAGTAGGTTTAACTGCATGTGAGCGAAACTGTATTGAATTGCATTGGATTTCATTAGCTCTAACTTCTAAAATGACAAGTTGAGCTTTCAAGATTTCCAGTGGGCTTTTCATATATTACTATTAATTCAGAATTAAGTGTTCCCAAGTTGTTTGCATGTGAATAAGGCCACACAGCAGCTAAAAACAGGTTAAGTTTTATTTCGCAGTGCCACTTCAGTCAGAGCAGAGATATTTTTGGAAAGGTGTATATCTCCCCGGAGAGAAAAACCCTTCATGTGTTACAGGTGTCGTTCATGCAGCTGTAGCGAGGACTATCACTGCCACTCGATGAGAGTCCCATGAGCCTCTGCGCCCGTCAGCGTGACAGACAGCCCTGCTGCTGATGGAGAGCAAGATTCTGAAGGGCATGAAATGTTTTGCCGAGTTTAAAATGAACCTGCTCACTTCATTAAAGAGTGCAGGCAGGCAACCTGTGGTAACCATCCATCTGCAGTTGATCTGCTCGTCTGTGCAGGCAAGATTTCCCTGATATTGTCATCAATCTGTCATATACATACAAACTACAACTGCTTTTTCTTTCTTGTGGTTAAGTTTTGTAGTTTAGACTTATTGTTGAGTCTCTCCTTAAACCTGCCTCATGTTTCACTGGGTTAATGTGGCAGAATTGTTTTGTTTTGTTCACTTGTCGGTTCATTTTCTTGCTCAAGGAGCACAAGGCTTACAAAGCTCTGTGCTACCACCTGGATTGATGATAACTCGTATGGGCAGTTACAAATATAAAAAAAAAAAACAGAATGTGGGAGTAAAGTGGTGAGGTTAATACCCCCCCTTGACACCTGTACCTGCAAACTCAGAAGTGTCAAAACTGTCATTCCTCCAGTGGCCACTAGTGGCTGGGTGCAAAGGTTGTTTCCTGTAAATGTCCATGAAAAAATGCCCAACTTCACAGGACAAATAAACAGCATCATACAAAGATAATGTTGGTCTACATTTTCAAAGTTTTCTCAAAGTTCACTCTTTGAGAAAACTTTTTTTAATAACAGAATTTACCTGTACATAGACTTAAGCCATGCATTATTGAGAGCTTAACTGTTTTTCATGACAGGTGCATGCTGGTGCCATCTGCTAGGCTTCGCCTTAGCTATTTTGAGTTGTTGAACTGGAGCCTATCCAGTGTTTCTGTGTTTCTTTTAAAACATTATCTGACAAATATGACTTCCTGTGCAGTTAACAGTATAAGTATTGCTACCAAGATGCCTTCACTGAGCTATTTCTGCTCAGTGCACCTGCAGTAAGCCAACAAGTATTAATTGAGGACTTAGTAATGCACCCATTAAAGTCATCACTGGGGACAAAACCCAAGATGCCTGATGCCATGATGCTAATTCAAAGCTTAAAAATGGTAGCCACAAACAAACCCATCCTCAAAGTGTCAGAGTCACAAATTTCATTGTTACCATCATTTTGATCTCAAACACCTGTAAATGTTTGTAACTGCATCTTTTGCAGTTTTACGGCGTTGAGAAAAAAAATATCCCCAGACAGTCCGACATTACAATTTTTTTTTTTTTTACAAACTATCCAAAAATGAACTTTGGAGTATTTAATACCAGCAACACATTTTGCTGTGACAGAGGCACGAGATATGAGAAACAGCTGGTGATGAAGACACAGCCACAACTCATTTAGTATTCTCGCTCAATACTTACACAATATTAATACATTGTTTTTGTACTTATGACTACACCAACTGCTTTCCATGCATATATTTCACTCGTCTTGATTAGCATACAATTTAAATGCACTCTGGGGACTTTGGCTTTGCAGACAGCATACCAACACCATCCATCCACCCATTCATCCATCCACAAACAATACTAGATCCAAGTGTACAACAGTATATAAACCTTGAGGGGAAATGTTCAAAATCTGTTTAAAAACCAATAGCCGACAGAACAAATGACTTTCTTTTGGCATTACAAAGATGGAACCATCTGGAACTCCACGTTGTAAAAGATGGTAAGGGTCAAAATGATGGTCTGTGCCCTTGAAAGAACACTAGACAGATGGAGAAGGTCTTTAAGTGTTACAGTTAATAGCAGTTAATTTGTGAATGCAATACAGCTGCACACAATTAACAAGCATACAGCAGCAGTAGTTACCAGACGGTTTCTGTAACTCTGACACAGCTGAGAGTAAAACCCAACTCCACCACACAGTTCCCAGAGGGAACTGTGCCAAAGAGCAGGAGCAGTCAAACAAGCTTGTAGTTAAAAGTTGGACTTCTGCTATTTTATTTCTTTGCTTCACATATTTAAAGTCTCCCTGATTGTGAAGGGCAAACTGTCCTAAATGCAAATGGTAAATTTGGTTATAACCAGTTTGTCAACTCATCCATAGCACCTAATGTCAGTATATTCACAGTCAAACTAGAAATGCAGCCATTTGTGTGGCACAGGGTACAATACTACACCTCACTCTCCTCACAAAATATACCAAACAGACATCAATATGGCAGTCTGTGTAAGCTGAAAACATTCCTCCTCCATTGGACATGTAAGTATTACTGCTGCCCTGCATCTGCTGCCTGACATCAATCAGCGTCCACCATCACACTCAAATGTTATTTGTAACATATCTGCGTGTGATAAACCAAACTCTCTATAACTACCAAACTAACTATACTCTGCTGCTGTAATGAACCATTTCAAATGGAAGTCATCTGACTGAACTTAACGAACTTGAGTCTGAGTCAAGACTTTCCACTAAACACTGGAGAAAATATATTAGGTTTTAATCTGCATATAAACAGACTTTTAAAAGCATCTGAAAAGGTTTTCAGTATTTTAATATCATTATTAGCTGGTGTTTTAAGCACCAAGCAGTAGTTTCAACATCAGCAGTGCACAACTCAAAATACTCCCCACAAATCTATCAATTGTTTTCTTACATTAGTGAAGCTCTCACATATTTAAGTTTTGTCTTGAAACAAACAGCCCGTTTTTAAATAAACAACTGCATCAATTCAGTCATACAGAATAAAGGAGCACTAATGGACTAAGACTGAGAACGATGTTGCACAGTTGCTAAATCAGTCAACTATTTGCACGTTCCTTCATTATGCAATTTAATGGTCAATGCAAAGCAAAAACAATGTTTGCTTGACAGCATGATTGCAATGCACTCCAATCAGTCACTAAACTAAAAGACCTAATAGGTCAGTCTTTGACTCTTTGGGGCATGGGTAAATGATCCATGGGGGTGTCTTGTGATTTTTGGCACTGTGACAGTGTCAGCAAGTCCTTTGGGTCCTGTGGGCTGCAGGCTGGGGCCTCTGTGGATTGGTCTTATTTTGGCGGGTCCTGATCGGTTTTGGGTTCTGGGTAGTTTGGACGCCGTCTAAATGCCTTGGGTTCTTCGTGCTGTTCCCTGAGCTATTTCTCAGTGGCTCTGGTAGTGTGACAGTGCACATTGTCGTGCTGGGGGAGGCTGCTGGCACCGGTGTCAGTGAGTAGTCTTTGGAATGAGTGTCCTTGAGCTCTAACAGACAATTAGACAGATCTTATGTGTCAAAGTAGTATGAATGCCAGGGCCAAAGATTTCCCAGCAGCATATTGCATTGTAATGAGATGATCAATATTATTCACTTCACTTGTCAGTGTTTTTAATGTTGTGGCTGATTTGCGCAGTAAATCTTTAGCATTAACAAATGCAGAATGAAACCAGCAGTGAAAACATGGATTTTCTATGTGGAGTTTATCCATCTGTAAAATGTTGCTATAAAAACAAAGCAGCTGTTTTCAGGCCAGAATGACTCAGCTCTCTGGGTTTGCTTTGAATGAGGACATTTGATTAAAACTGTTGGCAACTATTTGCCTTTCCATGCCGTTGCACTGTTTGCTTGTTCACTCTGATGCCAGTCACATTAGATTCTCACATACAGCAAACTTCAAAGTCACCCTCTGTCCCTCGCGCTTCCTGCCACTTACTTGATTCTGTCTGGCACTCGATGGGTCTGGTTGCCGTCGCTCTGACAGTTGCCAGCGTACTGCGCTCGGCTGGTGGCTCCCTGGTCCCTCCGCAGAGCCATTGCCCCATGGGTGAGGACAGAAACACCTTTGGCAATACGCCTGTAGGATTACAAAGAGAACAACATGAGACCGAGAGACTAGATTCGTTTTAAAGGTCTTTTTTTTTTTTTTTTACCTGATGGGGTCCCAGGAAATGCACAGATACTGGAGAGGACAGAGACTTAAGCTTGAAAAACTACTCAAATGCATATGACAACCTGAAATAATGAATGTGAATTCACAAAATAGATGACTCCTCCACTAGGTAAGCTGAAATGTGTACAGTTTTTTTTTTCAGTATTGTGGGAAACAGTTGTGCTGATTTGACCATTTAATATTCAGTTCAGGTTGTCTCTAGATGATTAGCCTCCCTGATGACCCATTGTAATCCCACTGGACCAATATAACCAAGTAGATTTATTTGATTATTTTATTTACTTTATTTACTTATTTGCTTTCTCCACCCTATATTGTGTACAAATATTACTCATACCAGAAAAGATTTAGTTTCTTAGTCTTTTGCAGATTAATTGAATTACATTAGATCAAGCTACCAGGGCAAAAGAGATTATTCCATGACATATTTATCAGGTAGACATGAGAAAATATACACCTTCCAACATAATAAAGAACTCTTTTTTTTAAATTACATTAGATCAAGCTACCAGCTGAAACACTCAGTTTATTTAAATCCAGGTTGAAGACTCACCTGTTCTCAGCTGCATTTGAATAAAGCACCAAATCCACACTTTTAAGCTTAAATTTCAAAACTTACATTTAACTACTGATTTTATCTACTGTTCTGATTTTATCTGTTTTGATTTTATATACTGTTTTGTTTGTTTGTTAATTAGTTTGTTTGTTTGCTTGTTTTAATCAATTTTAAATGATGCTTTTTATTTGTTTTTGTTTCTAATGTCTCTGTAAAGCACTTTGAATCACCTTGTTGCTGAATTGTGCTATACAAATAAACTTGCCTTGCCTAAAATTTCAACTCCTAGAATCCTTTTGCACATGTTCAAGCAAGAGTTGCTGGTTTCTTATTTAAATACACTGAAATAGAAAAAAATATATAAGCCTGTTTGATGGTCTCAGAAAACTATCACAACTATCACACTCAGTTCACTCATGATATGAAGGGAATTTTCATCCTTGGCAAAGGAATGTAGCCATTTAGTGCCGTTGTTTAGCTCTGCATTTCTGTTTTTGGTGTCTGAAGTGTCTAACCTACATCTAGTGGAAATCTTTCAACTCCTACATAGCTTGAATTCCAGTAGAATCATAGAGATCGTAACTTTAATGAGGGAAGCAGTGTTTTAAAGGCTACTTTATAAATGTGCTTGGATGTCACTCTGGACATTGTAAGTCAGTTTGTAGTCAAGCAGCTGATGAATGTCCCAGTGACAGAGAGGCATAATAAAACAGCTGATAACAAGCCAATCCAAGCACAACTTCAATAAAAAAACTGAATATCCAGTTTCTAAATTTATTTGTGTGTCAAGTATTCTCAGTTTGACTTAATAAATATTAGCAGACTAAGGAAAATTTAATAATAGATCAGACTTTGATCTGCTGGAAGCTTTCCTGCAGCAAAAGGCACAGCTTTTAATGTGGCTGTAAAGTCAACACTGATTTGTAACTTGCATTAAAAAACAACAACTGCCACGTCTTACATCCTATCACGCAGAATGCTGTTATTTATTATGGAAAATCCCCAAAAGTTGATGAAGACTACTTCAGACTTAACAAGTCACTTAAAGAGTGATGAAACGTTTCTCCTACTGAAAATGTTACATCCAAATGAACAGAATCAACTTTTTGGGATTTCCTTACCTGGATGATTGAGCATGCATCAACATATTATGTAAAATAAACAGTACATCTTGCTCTAGTCTTGATGACAAGGCCTTCTACCAATTGAGCACGAAATGTGAATGCTGCCAGCTTCATAAAGCATTTCCATAATTCTGCAAATTACCACTTTAAAAAAGCTGGTGAGCAGGACAGTTTTGTAGCCATCACTCTTTCTTTAACGATTTAAATATGTTTAAAATTTTTAATGTGGTCAAAGTGTTAACTTTCTATTATTATGCTATTTTTTTTTAATGATTTGCATTAAAAACGTGTTTTTCCTCAAGACAGGGTGAGATTTTTGATATGCAGTTATTATCGATGTTTTAGGTCAGGTCTTCATTTTACTTTCCACATCCTGAACTTCCCATGACCCTGTGATGTGAGTTTTGTAAGACTTAGGGCCTCGGCCTGCTCATTTTTTATATGACCACAGAAACTTGCCAACATAGACTTTACATTACCATGAACTGATTATGCATGCACCTGAGGCAGAAGATTTCAAGTACAGTTCAAACAAGTATAAGAGGAGTGACTACTCAACAGTCTCCAGCTGTACGCGTCTCTAACAGAGAGTCGTGGCTTTAGACCGCTTTAGACCTTTCGGGGCTAACACACTCATGGGGGGTAAACAATGTAGGCTTTAATAATCACCCACTGGTCTGTTAAATATCATAAACAATCTTCTCATCTATGAGACATACTGTATTTCAGAATTAACATTTTTTTAATGCTTTGAACCAGCAACAGTTTTTGTCCATGTGCCGACTGCAATAATGCATTTCTCTGTGACATGTGGAATACACATTATTTTAAGACAATACATCTCCTTTGAGGGCAGCAGAGGTTGCAGTGGTTAACACCATCACCTCACAGCAGCTGGGGCCTTTCTGTGTGGAGTTGTTCCACTGACTGGGTGGATTCTCTCCTCGTAGTCTGGCTTTCTCTCACAATTCAAAAAATGTCAAGTTAAGTTAACTAGTGATTGGTGGCCTTGGATGACTGGCTCTCTGTGTTAGCCCTGTAATGGACTGGTGACCTGTCTAGTCACTGCCTCTTGCCCATTGCTATATGATAGGCTTCAGCTCCCTGCAACCCTGAATTGGAAGGATGGATGACCTCTAAAGTGTCCGGCTCTTGGTTTCTGTGAAACAGGTTGCTGTGATGAGCTAATGTAAAGTCAAGAATGTTATCAAGGACAGTTCACAGAATTTACAACTTCAGTATCTGTACAATAGCCACAAATGCCTTTGTGGCTCACCCTTTGAAGTGAACCCTTCACAGGGCCAGTGGCTGCTCTTTCTCTGTACTTCACAGCCTCTTAGTACTTTTATAATTTTCCTAAGTTGCTTGTCAGCGCTGATATAATAAATTCCTTTGTGACTAATACAGAATGACAGTGCAGTTGGTCTTCTGCTCACATCCCAGTCATTAGGATTTTTACGTCCTCCATTTTTGCATTTCTTTCATCTCTTTTTTGGGTTTAAATTTTCTAAATTTTGCAGCAATGTCAACCATATCATAGCTACAGTGACAGCACTTTTTGTGGCCATGAATTACAAAGTAAATGATTTGCAAATTGTACAATGATAACATTTCTTTGTTGAATGGATTATCAAATAATACTTTTGGTGTTTAGAAAAGCTCTATGAAATATCCATCATAAGCAGCAGCAGAAGTGTGGAAAACACTCAAAAGTATCAAACGCATAAACACAGATATAGTGACGAGGTTATTTTTCAGATTCATTCCATATACAACTGGAGAAGACATATATAGTGCATCCAATAATTGCAACATGGCAACAGTGTAAACACTCAGCTCCAGGCTTCAATCACTAATCACTGAGCGGAAACCATGATGATTGCTCACTCCATCCAGGTAGAAACCTCACACTAGATATCAAGGAAGATGGGCTTCATTTAGCATGGAGCCGTTTTCAATATTTAATGTAAATCTTGTTCGTTGCTCAAGAGTTGGGAGTTCGCCTTGTAATCGGAAGGTTGCCAGTTCGAGCCCTGGCTCGGACAGTCTCGGTTGTTGTGTCCTTGGGCAAGACACTTCACCTACCGCCTACTGGTGTTGGCCGATATGGCAGCCTCGCTATGTGTATATGAGTGAAGTGCATGTTAACCTTAACTTAATGCACTTGTCTTTTCGACTCTGTAACTGTAGTGCAATATGTGTGGTAACTCGTTGAAATGAAATTATAAACATTCGTTCTACATTGTAATCTTTATATCGGAGAATGGATTAATAGGATTTAGACAGTCAGAATAGCCACTCCATGTACATCTTATAACATATGTAGCCTCGTTCTTGGGATGCAGCATCTGTTTCAGTATGAACTATGCCACTGGAAGTGGTGACAAGTGAACCGCTCACTTGGACTGTCCTTCTAGTCTGGGCGTACATTTTACAAGCACAGTGACACAATACATTAAAAAACTGACTGAAAAGGTAGAAAAGGATCCTGGATTTCACAGGAGCCAAGATGACTGGTAGACAGTGAAGGTAGAAAGATGGCGAGTGAAGTGAACATTTTCCAGGTGATATATGGAATCACATTGAAGGCTTTGTCGTCATGTTGTGTAAAAAGTTTTGTATCCAGGGAAATCTCTTTGACCTTGTTTGGATTTATGTTGCAACTAAATTTTATATTTGCATAATTGAACTATAAAAAGAGTTAGAACCACCACACATTTCACATTATGAGGTGCGGCAGACATGAGTTTAAAGGTAATAAAGAAAAATCAATAGAGAATTGTATCTTTCACCTGGATACACTCGGTCAATTTATTTCGATTAGATTGGATGTAAATGTTATGATCCCAGTGAAGAGATCAGGTCATTCTTACAGAGAGTGCATCATGAACATGCAGGTGGTTGTAAAATTAAACTGTATACTCATGTGCAAAAAGTGTACTTTTCAGGGATGAAGAGAAGAATATTTATCTTCTCATGTAATTTTTAATCATAAGGTTTCTCCATCTTCGAGGCTTCGTACAGAAAAAAACTCAATGAATTCTCAATTCAGCAGAGAGAAAAGAAACTACAAAATTGATAATGCATAAAGTTTCAGCACTAGAAGCAGTCTGCTGAAACATAACATGTACTTTATATAGGATCACAAAATGAGGTAAAACTCTTTAGCTACAGATTCCTAATTAAAGAAATGTAACATTTTAACAAGGATCAGCAGTACAGTAGCAGCACTAATTGATGTGCTTTAACATTTGAGCAATTTTGTCATTTTACTCAAGGTTTTACTGATTTGGGGATTTTCACATATGAGCTGCTTGGAAAATCATATTACACCAAAAATAAAGGTTTTTCACAGAGTATAGACATGAATGCTGTTAGAATGGGACGTGTTATAAAAACAGAAAAAAAACCTAGAATTTTTTTACGTGAGTGAAGTTTTGAAAACAGTAAATAGAAAAAAGCTGAATATATATATATATATATA
>NW_024582529.1:708194-710606 GCF_018398535.1 Haplochromis burtoni | reverse complement strand
TTTGAAAGGACATCTCATTCTCGTCAACACTCCTCTTGATTATTCTTGTTGTAAACCAGCACTACTCCATCAACTAACGGACAGCCCCAACAGGATAGGGACAATAGGTTTCAACTGAGGCTTAATATTAATCTGTGTCTCTGGAGTCAGTGTTGTGCAGCAGATCACAACAATTCCACACAGAATTGAAACATCTATTAAATTTCACTTTCAAACCAGATTTAATTCAATTTTAGTCTCAGTGGTTGTTTACCATTTAGATGTCTTTTAGATCTCTAATAAACAGAAAAGAGTAAACATGACTCTATGACTGAAGTTAGGTAAAATTCAGGTCTCTGTGAAAGCCTTAAAATATTACTATCCATCTTTAATTTTCCAGACATAATAAAATGTATTTTTCTTTTTCCTTTCTTCAAAGACTGTGACTGACCAATCAGATCAAGCCCACAAAACAAAGTGCATGGATGTCTGGTGTTCGGTGTGTAGTGGATATGACAGATCTCACTGCATCTGGTGTTCACTTTCATTCTGTTTCTAAAAAGGGTTGTCTGGATAATGTCATGTAATCATGAGGCGTTGGTAATAAGAGGCATACTAATTACTTTGATTCAGTGGAGTATCTGATCAAATCTCAGTATGCAAATCAGGTACTAGGTTGAGCTAGTAGCATTGTCAACCAATATGACACATCCTTATGTGGCTTCAGTGTCTTGTCAATTTTTCTTTCACCATGGAGGGTGAAAGAAGACTTTAATCAGGCTTTGTGTTAACGCTTCACATAACAGTTGAAGAGTTGACACAAACTAATATCTTGTACTGTTCTGACCTGGTTTTACATGAATCAAAGCCAAACTATGGCCGGTAGAGCTGTGTGTCATCGACATAGCAGTGGAAATGACATATTTATGGATTATATGGCCAATAGCAGATGGACAACAAACAGGAGGGGCTCGGGAGATCATTAGTAGTAATTAAAACTGGCTAAGATTTGAACTTTATGAATTAATGATGAGGGCTGTTTAAGGGCATGTCAATGATTCCCATAGAGATTTGTCTTTCAGCAAGTATGCTGTGTGTTTTAGTGTTACAGAGCCAGACATGGATGAGAACACTTAAGAGTCAAATGCAACACATTTAACCTTATCCACAGATTCACTGAACCCGCAGAAGCCCTGTTTGAAGCCCCCGCAGCCTGTGAACCCCTGATATTTTAAATCCTGGGTTCGTACCTGCGTGGCTCATCCCTCCACCCCTGTGGCCGGATGGCAAACAAAGCCTTTGGAAGCCCCTCCAGACCCAACCCGGATAGGGCTGGTCCCACAGCAAACCACATATGGCTGGGCCCGGCCTGACCCGCTGCCCAAGCTGCCCGGAAAATGAGCTCAGCCTCTTCCAGGGAGCAGTACAGAAGGCGGACCTGGAGGAAGAGAAAAAGAAGAAGACAGTTACTGCAGTGGGTGGATGAGAGAAGGAAGAGAAAAGAAGAGGCAGAAAAAAAAAGATTTTTCTTCCTCCCCATTTCTTGTCCTATAATACACTTTCATGATTTCTTTACTAAAATAGATTATATTCAAATATAAATCAAGGCACTTGGTACACTTACACATTCATACTTCACTTTATTTTTTCAGAACACAGTGAACTGCACTTGAAAAATGATGCCTCTTGGTCTGCTTGCATTTTCTCTTCATACATTATTAAAAAGGGGGAATTGAATGGAGGGGGGGCAACATTAAAGAGACAAAGTGAGAGTAAGAAAACACAAAACTCGAGGAGTGCGAGACGGAGGACAGCAGCTGTGTGTGTGGTTGATGAGGGCACTTCAGATGATTACTCAGGAAGCACTTTGGGAGAATTTGCGCCACAGTTTTGTAAGACAATTGAAGAGGTTATAAAACTGAAATTAGCCAAAACCAAAATGTGAAATGCTTTACTAACACACAGGGAGAGCAGCAGGCGAGTAGTGTGTGGATCCTGCCACATGCTGCACATTCACCGCCGAGGATGGCGAGATGACGCTGATCCCTCCTACTCAGTTGACAGCAAATGGGATCAAAGTCGGCATGAGGTCCATGCTCACACTCAGTCTCTATCAATCACATCCTCTGAACAGTCAGCATATATTTAGCCTTCATATGGCATCTGCAAGCTCGAATTTTATCACTCTTTCTCTGAAATTAAAAGTGTTCTCCTCCTCTGATTTCTAAGGAAGAAGTTGACTTCCCTGCTTGCTGTCATCCCTCACAAAAAGATGTAATTTGTTATAATTTTCTCCCATCAATCACTTTGTTAGCACAGGTGACTCATTTTTCAAACGTTGGACATCTCATTTTGGAAGAGAACATTTCATTTAGATCCCTGTGGGTCGTCATATTTTATCATGACAGAGCTTAACTGCGTCAACATCCAGGT
>NW_024582529.1:692139-708088 GCF_018398535.1 Haplochromis burtoni | reverse complement strand
CACACACACACACACACACACACACACACACACACACACACATATAATCATATTTTTTGGCAGTGCTAGTATGAGTAATTACTACACGACTTACCTACGTACTAATAATCTCAGCAGTGAAAGTGTCCATTATGAAAAACAGCTTTCATCTACCTTAGCAGGACTACTTGGATCCCAATGCACTTTTATTTATTATGAAACAGTTAACATGTCGTGACAATCCTCTGTGTTAAATACAACATTTTAACAGGTTTCAGCTCATTATTTAGCTTTTTCAGTTGCTCTTGCCATTCTTTACTCTCACTGTGCACTGGATATTCTACACATTACACCTACAGGAACTGTCCAGCTATGAAAAGCCCTGACACAACGCTTCCAGCACACAATGCTTCTGCTGTTGTTAATGCTAGAGGAGGTTTGGAGTTAGGTTGTCCAGTCAGCACAACACTGTCCCTCAACAACCCCGCTCTAGCCAGGTGTTTCCAGGTGACGTCAAAGCTACTGGGACACGCCCACCTGGCAGACAAAAACAGTGCTCTGGTCCTTTGCTCTGCAGCCATCTTTTGAACGTCTTCAAGTTTAACTTAACCAAAATGCCTGATAGTTGCTGTCCTATCAGATACACTAATCACGCCAATCATTGCTTCTCCACAGCGACCCTGGCTGTCAGCGGCGGCTCATTAAACTGTAGGATTGATACTCTGTCAGCTTTACTGTTATGACACTGTAAATGTCCAAGTCAACAAAACTAAAATTTACATGTGGTAGCCCGTTTAAGATAGCTATGTAGTGCTTTACTTTACTAATAAATGAAGAACAATTCCTTGTTCTTCACCTCCAACATAGTGGTATTATTTACCCATCCAGATTAAAAATACATGTAGCAGTCCATACTGTGAAAGCTTCATCCATCCTGGCAGTAGGTAAAGTCAGCAAATCTCTAGAAGATACCTGTAGATGTCACTAAACTCCAGCTCTGGGAACGACATCGCCAGGGATTTAAATAAAGCTGATGGGCAGAATATGGATCACCAAAGTTCCCAAAATTTGTAGTTTTTCTTCTTGGGGTGAAAAGGAGAGGTGAAAAAACCCTACTTTACTCCAGCAGTACTATCTACTGTTTATGCTTAAAGGTGGAGCACTGCTTTGTCTGCCAGGGCAGTGAGTCGGTCACGTGACTGAAAATGATGGATAACTTTCCAGTGAGCTGGAGTGAGTCTTAAGAGCACTTCCACTTTGCTTAATTTCTTCACACCTTGATAATCAATGATCAGCAGTAAGGGATATTATTGCAAACTGACTTCTTGCACTATTGCATACTACTGCAGTACTACGCTTGAATCCATTGAGCCCATTCTTTTACAAATGTGTGCAAAGGTGATTTCACTTGACAGATTGTTTGGCACTGCATTGGCTTCATAGCTGAGTTAGACAGTCAAATGTGGTAGTTTACTGCTGTTCAGAGGGTACATTTGTCCAGCAGCTGTGTAACGAGCTCACTGGGATGTTGTGGAGTTATAGGTGAACAAACGCTAATATGTCATTGTAAACATCAAGATCTACAGCTGTTGAGATCTGGGGTTTGAACTGACTTACTTTCAAACTTTTTTTGCAAATGATATGTTTAAAACTAGCGTCAAATGCTAATGACTGGTCAAATTCAATCAGCCCTTGATCTCTGTCCGTTCCCAATGTAAAGTCAGATCCATTAAATGCTAATATAGATCCATAACAATGGAGGCATCACCTAGAGATTATTGATGTCCATGTTACTGCAGACTTTATATTGGCCCCTCTCTGATGTCCTAAACTTATCAGAAGCAGTGAATTTGGATTTTAAAATCACTGAAACTAACTCAGAAGATGGTCTGAGTTGTGGTGTAACACTTTAATATCAAAATATCTCCTCCTGGCTCCTGGTCAAGTCACACATTACTCACAAGATTTTTCTTACTTACAAATCTCTCAATGCCCTGGCACCTCAGTATCTCTCTGACCTGCTGCAAACCATACACACAGTCTCGGATGCATTGGTCCTTCTCTGTTTTCTGTACCTCGCACCAACATCAGAACCTTTGGGCCTTCAGTGTGGTGGCCCCCACCCTCCAGAACTCTCTCATATATGAGCTTCACAATGCCCCATCACTGGAGTCCTTCAAGAAACTTGTCAAAACTCACCTCTAGACTTTTTTAAAAAATATTTTTGCTACTCTTGTGTACAGTGTAATTTGGTTCCTTGAAAGTTATAATTATAATAATAAATGAAAAGTTAAAAATAGCATTGCACATTGCATTCTGTTGGTCCCCTGCTTGGTTTGTAATGATTAGGCATGCAGAAGAAAAACAGCAAGCCTGCCGTCTCACTTACCAGTCAGTGAGATAAAAATCCTCATCTTATGCCTGTGTTATGTTAATGTGCCGGCTTTGAGATGAACAATAACCCATGCAGCACTACAGCTTCAAAGATCACAAAAACAAAAAAGAAAAATGAAAGATTAAAGGCAGGTCACCGAGGTATATTTATGTTTGGGAGTGGTGGAATGCTCCGGAAGCACTGGAGGCAAATTTTAATTACAGGTCTAAAGATATACAGATTGTTCACATCCAGATACCATCTGCTTGCGAGACATGTTAATGTATGATGAGAGAAACGGCGAGGGAAACAAGCAGAAGAAAAAAAAGAAAAAGAGGGGGACCAGGAGCCAGGAAGAGCAGTAATAAAAGCCTCAGTGGGAATATGTTGTTTATGAACCATCACAGTAAAGATTAACCTAATTTAATCAATAATTGTAGCATCAGGTGTGTTTGTGTAGAGTATTTCACTGGACACTCAGTCTTTTTTACCATTTTGTAAATGCCATTCAGTACTAAACCTGCACTACAAAACCACTACAGAGACATTATGAGACAGTAACCGTTTGGATATCCACCAAAGAATTGAACATTTTGGGAGGATTATGCAAGTCCCAGTAGCAGCATTTGGAAACAGCCCAGTGATGGTGGTGACAAGGTCTGAGCAACACTGCCCGTTAGGAAGTATCCTACTATAGTGGAGAATTAATTACTGTGCAGCCTGTTGGCATAAGATCTGAAAACGGCAATCACTGTCTGGCAGATGATCACTTTTTGGCACAACACCTGGAGCTAGGGGGCAAAACGATCGCATGAGTGCTGCTGTTTGGCTGAGGAAGAATATAGTAGTCGTGGTAAGCCAATCACATGACTGCTTCAAGATGACAAAGCAACAAGGTGCCAGTTTTTAAATTGTGCAGATAGGCCATGTAAAACCAGAGTCATGATAAACAATATATACGCGTTTTTTCCTTAATATTTTCATCACAATTGCTGTCTAAGGACAGCGCAGCAAGCACTCTCTGCTTATGAGCAAACAAAAAAGAGCCCGTTTGTGTTGGTGGAAAAATGCACCATGTCAACCAATCAGAAATGATATGGCAACATGACATTTGGTTGTTTAGGAAGAGGGGGACATTTTAGGAGCGATGGTGAGTACTTAGTGTGTGGTGTTGTGGATAGTTTTGTGTGGTGACTGCTGTCTCCAGGTAGAAAAAGCAGTGATACACCTGCTGCTGTCAGACCTGCAGGTATCAGGCTGTGATGTTCTCCTTTATAGTGGACAGAAATTATTTTTTGGAGTGGCACAAATAATTTGTGGCATCTTATTGAATGCAGAACAGCTGATTGTTATGTAAATAGTTTGAAATGGTTATTTTAAAAAAGGTAAAAGGTAAATGGCTGCAAATAACTTTGTTGTTTGCAAAACTTGTGCATAGGATTTTAAAATTGACAATTTATATTTGCATTTAAAGTTATGAAATATGATTCATTAAACATGTTTGTGGTTGTTACAGTAAAAAATATAACTTTTTCTACTCTGATTTTATGTTTTTTGTCTGATTTTAGATCAATTGTGTTAATACAGTATGTCAAAATGAAAACATAACTGTAAATTCAGACACGTGAGGTTGTGCTGAAAAGAATGATACCAAACATGGCAAATAAACAGTTTTTAAAGGTGAAATGTAGGGATAAATCAATCAAGTAGTTAAAAATGGCCAATTATACCCTGGACCCCAGAGGGTTAAACTGTTTTTTTAAAGTAATGCAATAGTTCGACTTCTTCTTTTGCTCTTGACGAAGGCGGTCACACTTTTCTCCTCCTCCTCCTCCTCTCCCTTAGCTTCCCTGCTTAGCCTCTTGTGTCCTTGTCTAGTCTCGTGTTTTGTATTACTTTTCCCTGGAACACTCTCTCACAGTCTGTTCTCTAAAACCTAAAAGAGAATTATGGATTTGATCAACTGGTCTCTGAATGCTATTGACACCCTTTTCTCAACGAGAAGTCTGGGCTCGGGTGAGCCTGAGTGTCCTGGAGGTACTTTCCCTGCCGGATGCACGATGGACGGGTGGCAAACTGGAGGGTCGTGTGCCTGGCGGGACTGTCGATTCGAAGACGCTGAAGATATCTACCTATTCGGAACCATGATAACAGGGTTCTTGCTGATCGGAGCTGGCTTGGCCCTGGCTTATCGAGAATTAAGAAAGCGGAACCGGCTGTTCAAACCCCCACAAGGCTGCGTGAGTTCTCAAAATGGGCTCATTGAGTGCAGCATGGATAAGATCTTGGAGAAGCTTACGGATGCCGTGAATACTCAGAATAAGACCTCTGAGTGCAAATTGGATCACATCTTGGAGAAGCTCACTGTGGTCGTGAGTTCTCAGAATCTGCTCTTTGAGCACAAGAATGACAACATCACGGAGCGTAAGGTTGATAACATCATGGAGAAGCTCACGGCTCTCCCACGGGAGATTGAGAGACCAGTGTTGGACTATTAGAACTGCTTTGAAATTCTCATGAGTTGTTCGCACTAAAGTAAAAACCACCATCACTTCATGCGGCTACCACTTCGGCGCCAGCTGCGGCTCAATGCTGGAGCTGAACAACAACACCCTGATAACGACTGTGTTTAGACTGTTCTTCCCATTCTATGCAAGGCCACCTGGGTTGGCTGGAAGACTGTTTACCTAGAACACTGTCTCAGCTGACCTCTGGACACATACACACATGCACACACATACATATATACACACATGCAGATGTACACTCATCCCCCCTCCCCCTCCAAATGCCTTCCACGCTTATTCCCCTCCGATGCTGACGGTGGATCAAGGAGACCAGCGCTTACGCTGCAGGCCCGGATGTACTGTCTACACTGTCTCTCACCCTTTACCCATCCCTGTTGCTTGTCATGTGTTTCTTTGGTGTATTAAGAGTTTTTTTTCATGTGCAGAGGTGTTTTTTCTGTTCTCAAACTGATCTCCCTGTTGGAGCTCAGTCTGGGGGGAGTTATCTTTTTCTCCTTATCTTTCATCATGTGGTGCATTTTCCATTGTTATACCTCTCTGACCTGTCTTCCCCATGTGATGTTTTTGGGTAATGTATGTATGGTTGGAGGGTAAGATGGCGCCGCCATTGCGTGCAATAGGTCGGCAGCCTTAACATGAAATTTCCCCTTGTGGGACTGATAAAGGAATCTTATCTTATCTGAGTTACTTTTCAAGTTATTAATTACTTTTAGAATCTTGTAATGCAGTTACTAACTCAGTTACTAGTTACTTCTTCAAAAAAGTAACTAATTAATTACTTTTTCAAAGTAACTTGCCCAACACTGCTGGCAGCACACCCCATTTAATAGTGTTCTTTAAAACAAAGGGAACGTTAGTTCCATCTAATCCAAAACAGACTGACATGTATTAGAATATACTGCTGATAGTAAAAGAGACCAAATCACTTCCAGCAAGAAACAAAAAAAAAAAAAAAAAAAAAAAAAGGAGACTGAAAAAAACCCATCTATGAGCCAAAAACTAACTGGGCTGCTTCTAAAACACCGTGAAATACAGTAAAAACAGGAGTAAGCTACTTTTTCCAAGGACGTGCACTCACATATTTGTTTTGAAAATAAAAAATTTAGATAGATGATACTGACCCTGGGACTGGGGAACACAATCCTCATAGGGCAACATTTCAGTGAAAGTAAGAGAGAGAGAAAAAAAAAAGATGCATGACCTTGGAGACAATCCCAAACTTTCCATTACAGCCCTGTTCGTATTTACTATTGCTGAGATGGACGTGACGATTTTACTAAGGAAATGGGAGAAGGGAGTTTGGGGAGCGACTGTTTACTAACATCTGAATTTTAGCACTGAGGTGGTTTGTGTATCCAGTTTAAGCTCTTAAAATACCTTTAAATCCAACAGAAACAAACAAATGAACAACTTCAACAAAGAGATGTCAAGTTTAAAATGAATGGCAGCCATTGACAGTTCTGTCAGAACTAGGAAGCCTCATTTCACAAATCTGGTGAAATGCTGACCAGGTGTTCATAGATATAAAAACATTTCAGTGCTTTTGCTTTGAAAAACACTGACAAACACTTTGTCACAATTTCTAAAAATATTCCTCAAACATACAGTCATCTCCTCAAAAAGCAAATAAATAAATAAAATAACTCAGAATATGTACATGTGAAGATCTAAAGGCCATTCGCTGCTACTTTGCTGTTCAAAATTTCGTCTCACTTTCATTAGATTACATCATGTTCACTCGTGTTCATCCTTTTTCTTTGGTCCACTCATCCCGTCTACATTTCTTCCTCCCTTTGATGGACTTTATTTTGACAAAAAGTCATTGAAGCTGACAACAGTAAAAAAGATGACAGCAAGGAATCAATATGTATGAACCGGATACAGTGAGAGACGAGAAGGATGGTGGGAAGAAACACAATCTTTTGGTAAACAGAAACTGATTTCCCCCTATCAGATGTGTTAAACCACAGCTAAGGTCAACTCAGAAGATGTCTGTTCTACTTTTTCTGTAGTTATCTGTAGGTGATGTTTATGCTCTTCAACTTATGTTTAACAGCAGTCCAATCATGGCCTTTTATGTTGTTCAAGGTTGAAAGTAATGCACAATATCACTCCTACTACATGACCAGACTAATTCCTGAAATCTATTTTGCTCAAGTTTGCAAACCAAGACATAATATTTAGCTTAATATATAACAGGAATGTGTTGCTTTTCCAAATGAAGGAAGGAGAATTTCCCTCTCTGGCTCTCTTCCACAGTGTGTCTTTGTCCTGTCTCCTCCATACCCCAACCAGTCGCCAGCAGATGCCCGCCCCTCCCTGACCCCTCCCTAAGGTTTCTTCCTGTTAAGAGGGAGTTTTTCCTTCTGTCACCAAAGTGCTTGCTCATATGGATTTTCCCTGTGTTATTGCAGGGTCTTTATGTTACAATATAAAGTGCCCTGAGGTAATTATATTTGTGATTTGGCACTATATAAAGTGAATTTGGCAATAGCCTCTGCACTGAGCTGTGTGCACGAGCCTTTCAGTGAGTAAAACTGTAGCAATGCAGAAGTTAGCAAAGCGATGATCCCGGCTGTGAAAAGAGCAGAGTAATGCAGAGCTGCAATAGCTAAAAGTTGTAGTTACACTACGAAGCTCCTATGTGTCTGTGGAGATGCTGTGTGGGTGGGTGTGAGTGGACCCCCAGGATATCACAGTAAATGAATAGCATATCCTCAGTCGACCCAAAATAGGGCTTTTACTGTAAGTGAAGGGCCAATTTTAAACGGCTCGATGCTTTAGCCTTCTTCACAAATGTTCAAAGAACTAAGTTCTGGGCCAGTGTTTCAACTTCATAGTTATTGCTGATATGCTGATCTGGGGGAAAAAGCTGATTAATCTGGATTTCTGTTTAGAAAGAAGTCCTTCTGTAGCTTATAGAAGAAAACTCATTTTTTCTTTGGGTATGGTTTTACTTGCATACATAAACGTGTGCCATGATCATACGAGTAATGAAATAGAAAAATTCTTTCACAGCTATAATTACAGAAAGCGAGGGTGTCAAACATAACACCTGGGGACCAGAATCAGACCGGCAAAGACTCAAATCTGCCCCACTGGACAGCTTTGGAAAATGTGAGGGGGCATCAATGTTGGACTTTTGTTTTAATCAAATGTAACTTTGTGAAAATATGTTTTACAGCTTTTCTTACAAAAAAATGGCAAAGTGTTTTACTCTTTACTACAGAAATAATAATACAAATCTATAGTAAAAAAGGACATGTTTTGTAAATTAACAAAAGCTTTGTTTTATTAATACAGAGCAGGCTGGCCATAAGCTACCAGCACTTTTCATATAATTCTAAACATTTTGTACAGCATAAGAGTCATGCTGAAAAAGTTTTCTCATCTACTACAGCAGCATTTTCTATCATGTAGACAAAGCTGTACGATGTAGCTTTGACTCAAAGATGAGTTTCAGTGGTCTGGTCCATTTAGGAAAAAAGTGAGCCCGATTTGGCCCATGATGTAAAATGAATTCGACATTCCTCACATAAAGTATAAACTGTCACTGTGATGTGAGTGGGTGATTGTCATATTGGCTACATTTACATGAAGCCTAATATTAGGATTGGCATTTCTATCAATCATAATCACAGAAAAAGTAAATGCCTCAGTCAGACAACGCTGTGAAACCATTTTTATAAAGAGACAAGAAGAATGACTCGACCCATAGATTATTTAAACTGAATACCCATAAAGGAAATTTTGTTACATTTTATGTGACACAAGCACAACCACAGGTACAAAAAAACCCCGTATCCTCGCTTCAGGTAAATTTTACTTACTTATTATTCATACATTTATTCATCAGTTAGTTTGGGTATCAGTAAACTAGGCTGTTATCGACTAAAGGTTTGCTCACAATAGTGGTCCATATCATAAAGTGCATTTAACCCACAGTTCCATTCATCCATGACCAGTATTTGATGCCTGGGCACGGCTAAGGAAACTGTACCCTGGGCCAGTTCAAGAGGGGAAGCCAAGTCTACATCTGGGTCTGAGAAACACTATCTATAATAAATGGTAAATGGCCACCCACAGCTCGTAATCTACCTGCACCTGAGGTAAAGTATATAACCCATCAAAGGCACAAAAAATAAAATCATAAGCCCTAATGGCTTTTGTGGTGTTCTACCCTGTCCCTGATTACGACTAAACATCCCCTCCGGTGATAATATGTATGCACTGTTAAAAAATTAAAAGCAACACAAAACCATACTAAACAGTCAGGAAGTTGATCATGCATGTGTCCAAGTAAGCTGAGTATTTCCCGTTGAAGGAGACGAATGCGGGACATATTCATCATTTAATGCACTGCACACAATTCTAACTAAGTGTGTGTACACTCATGCAAATAGTATTAGTGTTGCTAGTATTAAATCACATACCATTTAAAAAGCTGACCACAGATTTTCAGTGTGAATGATTTCAATCAGACCTCCAAATGGCACCATGCAAAAAAAAAAAAAAAAAAAAAAAAAAAATCGCTTCCTCCCCATCTTTAGTTTAGATCTTCAATGTTTTGTTTCACCTTAGCTGTTTGCACTAAAACCCTTTGAGGTCCACCAAGAAAAAAAACATTTTTTGTTTGCATTTCTTATTGATTTGGGTGAGTAATAACCACAATCAATATTTTTTTTCAATAGACCCTGTAGTTTTTAAAATATTGATCTCTACCAAACGGTTGAGATGTCACTTAATGGTAAAAGTATGAAATGTCATGCAAATACAAGTACATTAGATAATACAGTTGAAAAAACATCATTTAATAAAGGCCAAATTATTTAAATTACATATATCCAGGATTGGATACAGTTTATTTCTAGTAGCATGCCAGTGAACATTGCTGTTTTCATTCCATCAAAGAATTATCTCAAACAACAAAATACATGGTTTTCTAATCTGCAAATGTGAAAAATGTGCTACAGCACAAAATACTCACATTCAGGCCACTTCTGATTGAATGCTACTGTGCAAAATCATTTTTGTTTAAAAAATAAATAAATAAAAAAACAGTGCAAATCAAGCACATCTGCTTGTGGTTTTGGTCGTTGGGGTCTATAGCATTTATTCTGCTGTCTTGGAGAGCTGAATCATGGTTGTCCAACTCTAGATGCTGGCTTGTTAACTTGGTTCAGACATAGCCAGGTGGAAACCTTTTGAGAGCCATTGGTTTCTGAAGTTCTTTTATGGGTTTGCACAGTGTTTTTTACAACTTTGGCCCCTTAGAGGTCGCTTCTGTTCCTTTTTACTGAGGGGAGCACTGAAGAATGTAGATCCCCATGATATTTGTGATTTCCACATGTTGTTCTTGATTTTTACAATATTTACTAATATTAACTCAGAAAGTTACAGAAATTACTTACTGAGGAAATTATTTCAACATATTCTTGCTGTGCTAACACTTAATGTGATTTATCAATAGCAATGGATAAACATGGGTCTAGTGGTCTGACTTAATAATACATTTTGATAACATTTAGGTTATGTTAGCATTAGCACCATAAAGGGACAAATCAACCGTTTGGTTGACCACTTTTTAAAAAAATTATTAAACATTTAATTTCACTTTTTTTAATGCTGTCAAGTGACATACATCTGTTTAGTAAGTCTTCTAACACTATCATATATCAAAAAATTATATCTTTCTATCTCAGTTTCATCAAAAACACTCAAAATATGTTGGATGGTTTTTTTGTTTCTGACTTCCTGGTTTGGAGAGGTATAAGAAGAGCCAACAGTTTCCATTCACAGTGCCTTCTGGAGGAAGTTTTTGGCATTACAGATGTAAACCAATTGGTAAAAAAAGACTCAACAAGGTAGGTCAATTTCAGTGAAAGCCTCAGTTAGATATAGGGCCTGAAAATGTGCTACCAATTGGTTGAGCAGAACGCTAAAGGGTTGAAGGCTAGTTAGCTAAATAAAGAACCCACAGTATGTGAACAGTTCAAAAGTGTATTTTGCAAATGTCATGATTCTGATGATTTTAGATGAAGAATCTAGACCTCTCCATTGCTGTGTACGTAGCTAAAATCTTCCTCACATACTGCAATGCACTTTTAAAACTGCTGAAGGCCTAAGCGAACAGTACAGCCTTATAGTGTGTGAGACATTTTATCTGTCTAGGGGCAAGACCATTGAAGGTTGTGACTTTCAACGTGAACCTAGAAGCTGAAAGCATGAGGTTACATTAACAATAGAGGAAAATATCATTTTTGAGGGAGAGATCACCATCTGCTTCTTCAAGGCTTGTGGAGCCTTCACAGATCTCCCCCACCTGAGCCTCGGGCTACAGAAGTGATTTCAAGGTTGGCAGCTCATCAAAATGAGTGGCAGGTGGTACAGATATCTTTCGTTAAATATATTTCTTTGTATTTTTTTCCTTTTTATTCACCATAAGATAAATGAAACCTTTTTCATGGATGTGTACAGCAGGAAATGACATTTGTGTTTCCAGCCTTACCTGGGCTTCATTGTCCTTGAGCAGTCGTTTCGTCCGTGCCCCACCGGGGTCGTCCGTTACATTAAGAATCACCACACTCTTCCTTTCCCAACCAATGAAAGAGCCATCGGTCATACCCTCCACCATGGCCAGGAAGTCCTCATAGCCATGGTGACGAGTGGTCACTACAGAGAAGGAGGTCCAGTCATACTCTTCAAGCACCTCGAAGATAACTTCAAGCTGGAGCAATGTGGAGCAGGTGAACTGGAGGTAGATGGAACCGCTCTCCTAAAAGATAGGAAGGAGACGCCATGAGACAAATTTATTTGAGGACTTGGACAAAGCAAACACAGAATTAAATGTCCGTTAATTAAATAATAATATTATAGCTTTAAAAGGTCCATTTGGTGTCAGCATCATAATCGGGAAATGGCATCTTCTTTAAACACACCTGACAAATTAAATGAAAAGCTAAACCCTTGACCCCCCACACTAAAGGGGATCTTGTGTTTCATTTACACATTTCTGCTGGCATGGATTGACACCACTTGTCCTTTTCAGGGAATGGCCTCTGCAAATTAATACAAAGTTGACTCATCACATTTATCTCAAATCATTTTTATGATGATGATGACCCAGGGTTGGCGTAATAAGCAAATGCTTCAGCCAATACCTTTTGATTAGCCTTGTCTCATGCTTTCTTTCTTTATGGTAGATTTTTGTTCTGTTTTCACTGTTTGTTTGTTTGTTTGTTTTTTCACTGTTTTCACTGAGATTTGAATTTGAATGCTAATCAATAAAATCAAATCAAATCAATTCATAGGCATGCGATGTAATGTTTGCCCTCTGAATGGTCTGAATGTGAATATTATATCAATCATACACTCTGGCCTTCTCAGTGCCCAGATCTCAACCCAACTGAACAGATGAGTTATGTTAGGCCAACATCATACAGTGTTACTTGTAATGTTCATGTTCGGCAAAAGTTAAAAGCTTTAAATCTGGCAACAAATGAGTGGCAAGTCTACATCCATCCATACACACACACACACACACACACACACACACACACACACACACACGGTCTCTACCAACTCCTGAAGTCTAAACCAGTGCCTGCATACTGCTGAGCTGAGGAGGTAGTGCACAGTGGGATTTTAGGGCTTTCTTTAAAAAATTAAAACAGTTTGCTGCAGCAGGAAACATCCAAGATGAAACCAAATCAGTAAACTGCTGGACCAGAAGAAAGTCTTGTTTGTACTCTCCTGACAGTAGAACCACCGCCGTGAGACATGCGATTCTGTATTTTTTTTTATTTTTATATCTCTTCTTCTATATCGTGTTAAACACAATATCAGTCATTCATATACCATCAATTATCTGCTGCTTATCCTTTTTGGGGCCATGGGGGGGGGGGGCTGGAGCCTATCCCAGCTGTCTTGGGGGAGAAGCAGGGTACACCCTGGACAGGTTAACACAGACAGATTCACACCTATGGGAAATTTAGAGTTTCCAATTAACCTATCCCGAAGCAGTCAAAACACGTCTTAGATATTTTTTGGCCAACAATGAATGACCATGTTCTTAGTTTCTGTGCATCTACTGACACAATTTCCTGTTTTAAACACGAAGATCCGCAGTTAAAATCCACACTGCTTAACTGCTCTGGATGTAATTCAGTGATACTGGACTGTAAGTGTGTAAAAGTGAGCAAATTCATACAGTAGCTGTCTAAGCAAGTTCTCTTCCAGCTTAGCCCTTTTCTTTGTGTGAGACTGACTTTAGTCCTAATAAGAGGGGAGCACTCAGAGGAATAAGACAGTCTGTCAAGAAAGTCCTTGGTTTCTGAATAAGGCTTTCAGTGTCAATGAAGGAAACAATGATGGCCGTCCTCTCTGCTTCTCCACTCATGTTTAATCTGGACAGATGAGCTACTCAGTGAATTCTTTTCTATTGACTTTTGTGCCATTGTATTTTTTGCTAAAATGAGAACAAAGTATCAGGATGGGAAAATCCATAAAGGTTGAGAGTTGGAATGAATGTGAGCTTAAACACTGAATATATATTAAAAAAACTTATCATGACAGCGTGCATATTCCAGCGCTCTTTTGCTGTCCAAGGCTTTTATCGGTTTAGCTTGTACTAATTTTGGCTCTTTCTCAACATTAAACAAAGAGGTAGAGGGCATGTGTTTAAATTAATCATCAAGGCTCTGCATCTGCGGCTACATGTGGATGATCAAAGAGGAAACTTCAGGGCGTAGCTTTCCACCCATCCATGTCGACAGGGCTCACCTCAGGTTGCGCTAAACTGAACTAGGTCAAATATCAAACCAGCAGCCTGATTTATGATGTAAGCTTGTCTGCTTTCTTTAACCCAGCTGAGAGTAGAGTGTGCTGGGAACGTGCATCGAGTGAGCAGTTGGGGTGGTGGTGTATGAAACAAAAATCAAAGCACATGTGTCCCCTTGGAAGCTGGAGCAAAAGAGAAGAAAGAAAACTTGCACTCTTGTCATTTAAACACTCACCAGAAACAATGAATGACTGACGTAGTGTCCCAAAACACAGCTGTAGAAGCACTTGTGACACAAGGTTGATTAATTCTTAAAGCGTATTAGGAAACATGTTTGACTCAGCGTCCCGAAGGCAATTAAGAACTGATTAGAGTTTACTTATCAGACATTTCTCAAATGCAAAGCTATACTCTGGAGGTAAAAATACCCATTTGTTGTGTTAAACCTCAATTGGCGGGGTCAAACAATCGTGGCTTTTCTAGATAACATTTAAATCAGTCACAGTGGAAAAGGCAAGACATAAGCTAAATCCTAGTACAGTGCTAGTAAACTGCAATGTACTCTTGTTAAATTAGCCTTACTGATTTCTCAAGTTCCAACCAACCAGCATGCTTCTACAAGCACAGATGCTGTCACTTAAACTAAATGTATGCTGTATACTGTTTTAAAGTCTGTTTTGATACACAAACTGCCAATTAGGTTCCCAGAACTAGATAGATTCTTACTTATATTCATAGGGAACTTAACATCTCAATATACCAGCAAACTATTAGAAGCAACATGCCAGGTTAAGTCTCTAGGCCCTTAAATGCACCACCTTAAATTGCCCCATGGGCTCTGCCTGGTTGCCTCGCAGAAAATCAAGAACTAAAGTTCATCCAAGACATGAAAATTCAGAGGGATGTTCAACATAACCAGGGGTGCACATAAGTAGTCCGCAGACGTGCACCAGATAAGAAGTTGCAACAAGTGTTTGCGTACATAAGATTTTCTGGAGGAGGACAGACATTTGTTTAGAACTGTTAAAGATGTCGAAGAAGCAATCTCCTTTAAGCAATTACTTTGGTGTTGTTGTGGGATTTCTCTTTAATGCATTGTCTTGATGAAATGCTTTGATGTTACTTAGTTTAGTATGTCTGGTTCACGCCTCACTCACGCTGGGAAACAGACGGTGAGGACCTGGTGAACTGTCTCCCAGGAGACAGAAGCTCACACAGGAAGGCTTGGCCCCACAGTGGGGGAGAGTCTCACAGGTGATAGAGGGTTTTCTGTTTAGAGCCAAGGTGTGAACCTCAACTGTAAAAGCTTTTTGTTCTGTGACTGTGTTTAAAAGGAACCTGAACTGTTCATTGTCAGAGACAACTCTCAGTGTCCCCTGACTGACGTCTCTCCTCATGCATGGGAAATAAAGTGTTGGGTTTTAACTGCTCATCGTGTCTGCAGGCTTTGTTAATAAATTTCCACAACAGTGTTCAGAACCGCAAAAGAAGCGCGTATTTTCGTACAAGTGGTTGCAGGAGGTGAGCTGGCTTCAAACAAATGATGCTGTGAAAATTCCACTCTAGCAGACAAAAACAGTGCCTTTTATATGTACGCAAACGCACTTTGCAACTTCTTATCTGGAGCGCGTCTTTTATTTTGACAGCACATGCGCACCTGCGGACCACTTATGTGCACCACTGAACATAATGATGCTTTCTTTGTGTCAGGTAGCTCAACAAAATCCCCCAAAAGATGAGCTCAACGATGTGGTATCACCCTGCTTGTCAATCAAAACTATTTGCTTTAAGTTTTGTGTGCTCACATAGCACACAGCATATGACACATTCTCTCAGCTAAGAATCTATTTCACTCTTAGAGCATAATGTCATGAAAAGCTGGAACTTTCAGCAGGTTTTAAACTGAAAATATTAACATAACCTCCAGAGCAGGTTAGGTGTGTATATTAAGTTGCAATGATGATCCATATGCTTTCTTACTTAACCCTTTAAGACCTACCATAGAACCAAGTCCGCCAGAGCTCATCTTATCTTATATTTTTACATGTTGTAGTGCCATTTTGGGGAGCATTTCAAGTTACTATACATCAATACAACCATTATAGCCCAAATTTTATATGCATTAAGTCCATAGTAACTACATAAATTGCAAAAAAGTGCAATTAAGTACAAACAAATTGAAATTTGTTTTTGTTCCATATATTTCTAGTTAGAGAAATTTAAGAGGTTTGTCCCACAAAAATGTTGCACAAAGTAGTTTCAAACAACACGAAATTTATTTTAAATGTC
>NW_024582529.1:664379-692118 GCF_018398535.1 Haplochromis burtoni | reverse complement strand
CATCAAAAGAAACTATTTCCAGCAGTGCAATTTGAGTTTTAAGCATCCCAGAAACTATTCAGAAAAGCATAAAGTCAAACAGGAAGTGTTTTGAACAGCAAACAGTTTTTGATCGGCAAAGCGTGTTTTTGTTGCTGCAAGTGCTTTTTATGCAGTTTTTGCAAAGCCATATGTGGAAGGAAACTGTGACCTAGGGCAAACTTATGGCATAAGATGTAAGTACAACTCTTCCGGTTTCATATACAAAAGAAAAAAAAAATAATAATAATAATCATTGCGCTAGCTGACGTTGTTCCGGTTTACAAGGATTTAAAAATAGTTACGCAAAACGGAGTGTGCCCGCTCTGACCGGTTTTAAAGGGTTAAACAACTTAGGAAATGCAGGGTACACCCTGAACAGTCCATCACAGGGATAGCCATTTTAAGAGAGAACTGTCTTTATTAGGCTAAAAGCTCTGACTTTGCATTCAAAATAACTTTCCAACTCATTAACCTATTTTGTTTTATCATTCTTTTATTGAGTCTGTTTTATCTTTTTGTTTTGTGGCATGGTTCGATCAGACCTCCATCACAGAGAAAAGCTCACTGAATCAGATAGTGAGATGGTCCAGTCGAGTCACAGCCTTGTTTAGCCTCCCTGTACCCCAAACAGTTACACTGATTGATTTATCAATTCTTAATAATGGTTCCTCTACAGCAGGGATGGGGAACTCCAGGCCTCAGGGGCCGGTGTCCTGCAGGTTTTAGATGGTTCCTTGATCCATCACAGCTGATTTAAATGGCTAAATGACCTCCTCAACATGTTGTGGCGTTCTCAGGAGGCCTGGTAATGAACTAATCATTTGATTCAGGTGTGTTGACCCAGGGTCATATCTACAACCTGCAGCCTTGACCTAACCCTGCTGCCATCACTAAACTTAATAGGAACTTTTTTTCTTTTAATCTGACTCATCTTGTCTAAATACCAAATATATATCTGTCAGGTTTATATAGGAGTGTGTTTTGTGAAGTGATGCCAAATGCTATCATGTTTCTGTAAAGCAAATTTAGCTATGGGTATAAATAAAGTAACCTTGAACTTTAACCTTGGTTTCCACTATAGAACAGGAGTAAGAATACCTTTAGCAGAAAATGCCATCAGTGAGCAGCCAACACGATAATTCACATGGAGCACTAAACATGAATGAAGATAAACAACAATTGAACATGGCTGCTGGTTGATTACAGGAAGTAAAAGACAATCTGGATCTGAATAAGGGAAAGCTGCAGCGTATATATGAGTGACTGATTAGCTGATTGAGCACAGCTGTGTCATATAATTGACAGGAAACGGAACAAAGGGCAGATGTATGATGAACTGAAGCGCACGACAAACAACATTTACAAAGTAGAACAGAGTGAAAGAAGAAGAAGAGAGTCAGAACCATGATTCCTGGCGATGAATAAAGTCTCTTCTTATCTCATTTTATCAACTGGCAGAGGTTTGCAGCAGCTCCTCTTCTTTGATTGCCAGACCACAGATTTACAAACCTCAGGTCACTGAGTCTACAGATGAGATTATTTAAAAGGTAAAATACATATTAGACTTTGTAAAAACCCAAGCGTCCATATTTGAATTAGCGGCATAAACATATGGAGTCTTTGCTGGCTCTGTAATGATTCTGTACCTTGTGCTACTTCAAAGCAACCTCACAGCCTTCTAGAAACAAAGTTGCTTTTGATTACGAATATGCTGACAGTTCAGTGCCTGAACGTGTATCATCAACCAGTATTTATATTCATCTACTCACAGAACTGCAACTGAAGTTCATTGATGTAAAAATCACAATAACCACATCGTATTGTCAAGATGATCCACTTAAAATAAATTGGCCCACTTATTACACATCACACCTGTCGCAGTGAACTGCTTTGTTAGCTTGAGCTGCTTATCGCTAATCACCGTCAGAAGGCATTACCTTCTTGCCACACTCAGATTAACTAGCTGGAGAGCAAACACCAAATAATTGGCCTACAACAATGAACAAAGCAAGAATCATTTTAAAGAAGATGCCACAGTCATGGTTACTAACAGCTTCACGAATTTTGCCACTAAAATGGTGATCAACACATCAGTGGTGGGAAAAAAATATAGAAATAAACATAAAAACACAGATACTGCAATTACTAATCCACCACTTCCCAGCTGTACGATAGTGGATTGCATTGTTACTCACACAGTCTGCTTCTAATGTCAAAAATCCAACACATTTTTCTTCACTGTGAAACTGCTGATGCTGACAAGCTCAGCAGCAGCACCAACAAAAGTGGAGCAGCTCGAGCAGACATTTGCTTTCTCTTCATCATGCTTACCAAGGAGATCAGAGGAGCAGTTTTCTGACTTTTTAAAGTATTTAGAAAATAACTGCCTCCTACGAGAGACTCGTAGGATAGAAGTTACATATTTCTCACCAGCTCTATTTTTTGCTACCGGAAGTATGACATACACCCGACTTTTTCATATAGAGAGAGTTACATCCATATTACTCACACGCCTAGATAATTTGTCAACTCTAAAGCTTTTTTTTTTCTAAAAGAGTTATGAGCATTGAATCAAGTCTGCGCCAGCCCTGCTTCTACAGTATGCTGAGACCAAGGTGGAGAAAAGAAGTGAGGAGAAACTGTACACTTTTAATAACTTCTCAGATTTCATGTCTGGCTCATCTACATAAAAGGTGCCATGCTGCTCTAATTTATATTCTTATATTAACAATCAATCAAATCACAATAGTTGCCATCCCTCACAGTGCCAAACCTGCAGAGAGTGATCACAACGCCGCAGTACCGCTCATTAAGGTTTTGAGCTTCTTCGTTTTGGTTTTGCAGTTCACAAATTTCTGGTTTAGTCTCACTGCTTTTATTAAACTCATTTTCCACCACAGCAGGCAGCCATCAAAAGACTTCCAATAAACCTATTATACACCACCTGCCCAGCACCAAACAGCAGACACTAAGTCGGGCTGGCAGTGCGAACTTAGAGGTTTTAGGAGCTAATGGGCTGATATTTCCCAGCTCCTTGAGACACAAAGTGGAGTGACATCCTGCAGGTGGCAAAAAAAATTCTATTCAAAATAATATTTGATGAAGTTTCAGCTTTGAGGGCAAAACATTAATTTCCTTGCTTGAAATCGCATTTTTAATTATTTATCAAAGTAAATGTTTAAAAACTAATCTGCCAAGTCAATAATGTAATTTTCATGAAGAAAAAGCTCATTAGGAAAGCATTCTTATCCAGTGTCAGATCGCAGAAGGTGTGATTCTTCACCCACTTAATCAGAAGCAAAAGCAAAAATGAACAAATGTGCCAGTAATTTAGTGATCATACATAATCTAATTAAAAGACAGTGCAAACAAAAATGGCAAGTAGAGCTTTAGCCATTACTCAACCATAAATATGCTTTAAGTTAATGGATAGATTCATGTTTTCACAAGTGAATTTTAAAGCAGTCACATTCAAATATAGACACAATCCCTGCTTTGCTTTTCTGTAGCCCACATTTCTCTGTTAAGCTCCAACAAAAACAGGAACTTTGTCCCAGTAAAAATGCATCTTTCGAGGTTATCCACTTCATCCATGTTAGACTACTTTTTTTTAAAAACCTTGGCTGATTAGAAAACGAGACACAGGTGAAAGTGATTACACACATGAAGAGGAAGTAAAACTGGTATCATGAAGCCATGAAAGGAAAACTGTCCTTCAAAGTAAAACAGGAATAAAACAAAGCTCTGAATCAAGAGGAATCCTGCTCGACATCACAACAGAGAAAATGGAACAGGCACAGAAAGACGAGACAGAAAGGCCTAAAACAACTACAAAACATGAACCATGACACTGGAAACATCTCGACAAAATAACCATATGGTAACATCAAGCTTGAAAGATTGAAAATCACATGAATCAAGGATCACAATATGCCAGAATCAGAACAGGGACCCAAAAGCTCCACAAAAACAAAACTCCAACTGTAGAACAACAGCAAACAGAAGGCAAAATACAAAAGCACAAAACAGTGGAAGCATAACAGGGTCAACAGCAGCCTAAATGCTAACTAGAAAAAGGACATACCAGCCATTTATTTCACTGGTGAACGGACTCCAGTGTTTACATCGGTGTGTAAACTTTGTCTTAGTAATAAAAAACTCTATACTACAGCAAGAGGTGAACGTGAAAGCAGACAAGGCAGCCAATCAGATGAAACTCAGGGAGGGGAGCCATTAAACAGACAGGAATAAAAATGGCTGATGGAAGTGGAAATGAGCATTGGAGAAAATAATGACATGATTGCACGATACTACCAGGTCTAAAAGGCACAATTTGAACTTCTTTTCATGCAGATCACTAAACATTTTCATTGGTTCTAATTTTGGTTTCACTAAATATTAACTATAAAATATAACTTTTAATTAAAAATACCAAAAACTGTTTCCTGGCCCCCTTCAAATGGTCTGAGGAGGTGAGGAGGCAATTATCACTTGGCTTATTTCTTAAAGTGTTTCATCTTCCAAGCCACAGAAAGCTCTTGGTTTAGTTCAAATGAAATTAACTGGGTTGGTGATGCAATGATAGGTAATCCATTTTTACCTGTGGCTCTCTTCCCAGACTGGCTCCTCCCCCAACGGCAACAACGGGAACCCCTGTCTGGGCAGAAACGAACTCCAGCATCGGGGCCAGAGGGGCGCGGTTCGGCGGTGGCGGTCTCTCTTCCTCAAACACTAAACCCTGGAAGTAAAACAAAGGTTGCACATTGAAACCTGGCACATCAGACAGAAGACATTACATCAGCCTCATTGAGAAGCAATTTCATAATCATCTCACCAGAATTATATTCATCAAAGCTATTTTTTTTTTTTCCCCAATCGTGGCGCTCCGAACCCCGAGAATAATTCAAAGACTAACCAAGTGAGCAAAAGTTAATGGAACAATAAGTACATTCACATGCTGTTCACAAAATTCCTGATAGCACTTCATTCTAATGAAGACTGTATTTTCTTATCCTGCTCAGAAACTGAATCTCTCCAAAGACTTTCCGAAATTTAATGAAGTCATGAAACATCTATCAGATGTTGGGCTTTGCTTCTCTGCTTGGCAATCAGTGTTCAGAGATATAATCAGAGTTAAATCCCTGCAGTGGACTGGCATCCTGTCAGGACAATGGGGTGTGTTGTACCTGTGCTGCTTAAGCTGCTTCACACCACAGAAACAACAGATAAGCTCCTGGCTTATGGGCCACCTCAGCTCCTGAAGGGCCTGCTAGGTGTGGCTGTTGCATGCATGCTGAACTATTTCTGCAAAATCTCTGTCTCTCTCTCTCGATATATATGATTTCTTATTGAAATCTGCGTTGCTAATGGTGTTTTGTGCGACTATTTTTTTCTAGAAATCCCTGTCGCATTATAAATAAAATCATGAAAAATGCATGAACTTCTGGTGAGGCTATTGCTTTACATAATAATATGAGGTGGAGCTATTGTGATTTGAGGTTGGCTTGATGACTTAATGCTTGTTTTCTTGTAGCAATTCGAGGAAGTGGATTGAAGTTAAGTGTAGATGACAGCTCAATTCTCAAAGGGAAGCATTTGATATGCAAATAGCTTATAAACAGGACCTGGAGATAGGGTGGCAAGTGTTACTTAATAGTTAATATCATACTTGATCGAAGACATTCATAACAAGACCCTTCACTCTGCTAACATGAAAACAGACAGAGACACAGATTGGATACATGCATGCATAATGTATTTTTCTGTTGATGAATGGATGGATTAATATATGGCCGAGTAAATAAATCAGCAGTATAGTATGCAGCACATTTATTACCTCTCTGTATGGTCACAAGCAGCTCTCAAGTTGCAAACTCAGATCAGTTCCCATCCACAAGAGTCATACTATGAATGAATGAGTGAATAGATGAACAGTGAACATGGATGAATAGAATAAAAGCACAAAACACCAAACCACGACACTTCCCTAACGACCTAACACATGCATTTCTCTACTAGAAACCTCTGTGACGTGTCACAGTAAGAGTACCTGAATTATCACATACATGGTCCCATGCATGAAAAAGCATTCACTGATTCATTTAAAGCCACATGACCTATCAAGAAGGTAAATGAAAAGAACCTCACGCATGCTTTCCAACAAAGTCCATCTGACAGTCACAGCGCTTCATACTGAGACTGGCCAACTGTGCAGATGTGAGTAATTATGCAGGATTTGGAGTTCTCCTTTTATTCTTCCTCTGTAACACCTTTTGTCAGAGTGCATCACTGTGACCAACTGGTAATTTCAATTAAATGAATCCTCATTAAATCTAATAGTGATAATTACAAAAGCTGCAGTGATACAGAATCCTTTGTACGTCATACAGATGATGATTATCATAGTACTGAAGAGCCATTCCAAAACCGATTAAGGCTACTCAGATTACATTCAGTCTGAACCAAACACACTGCATATAATCTTAATCTTTCTTATCTTTAAAAAATATTTTCAAAGTCAATTAATTTTCTTGAAGACCAGCATTGTTTACATCAGTATTTCTACATTTGAACTGTTGTTGCATTTGTTAGTGCTTTGCTGTCTTTATCGCTCTGCCTCTTGTGAACTAAATTTGTCTCAAAAAATGATTTATAGGGGACAAAAAGTCATGTACATTATCATATATAAGATGTTTAAGAGTAACCACATTGGATCTTGACATCCAGCCATTATCACATTTTGACCTGAAGGGAACTTTTTTAAAAAGTTTTTTATCACTATTTATGATGATTTTGTTCCAATTTTGGCGATGTTAACAGTTTCTCTCTTACAGTCTTTGGGAATGTAACAGTAGGTTTGTGTACTTGTTTGTCTACCTGCAGTGGTGTTGTGGCCAGCAGCTCACACAGCTGCAGCAGCAGGGTCCCGGGACTGCTCTCATTCACAGCCAGGTAGATGACGTTGGCCTGACCCGAGGGCGTCATCACCGTCTCCCCCACGAGCGCGGCCAGCGACAGGTGTGACGAGGAGGAAAATGAAGTCATCTCGGCCACTTCAGCTAATGAAGCTGTCTCTGTTACTCCCCTTCCTCCCCCTCCTCCCGGACCGTTTCCCGGACCGGGCCCCGGCTCCCCGACCCCCGCACCTCCCACCACCGGCGTCTCCGGGAGCAGGGAGGAGCCCGAGTGGACCACGGCGATGTTGACACCACCTGAGTCCCTCTCTCTCTCCCGGGGCCGGAGAAGCAGGGGGGGCGAGGGGCGCGCGGGCCCCGTACAGGCCAGGACAGCCAATAGCAGTGAGAGGGCGGGCCTTGGGGCCACCATGGGGTAAAAGGGGGGCCAGTTGCAGCTGTCGGAGGGAGTTTGGCAGGTGTTGGCAGGTGGGGTTTGGGGATTTAAAGGTAGTGGGTGGTGCCTCTAGGGAAAGAGGGGAGGAGGAGAGGAGGGAGGGTGGTGAGGGGGTCGGCGGTTCACAGTGCTTCACCTGATGAGGAGAAGAGACCCTGGAGAGGGAACAGAGAGAAGAGCGTGTTTGAATGAAGAACTGCAGCTGACCTGCTGTCATACAGCTTCTCTAACCATAACACGCATTTCAAACAGTCACTTATTTTTCTTTGTTATATATCAAGTATGCATTTATGCATTATCTCAAGTGGGACGGCTGATTTATGTAGGCGTTGTGAAACACTTATTCTCCAGTAAACAATGTACATAAATGACACAGTACACCTACTCATCCTTGAATTTAATGCTTCTGTTCCGACATCCTGCAAGTCTGTAAACAAAGGAAGGATTCAGGCAGGCAGAAGCTGCTAATTTTCTTAACACCGCTTGCATCCCTAACAGCAAAATTCTGCTGACATTTCAGATTAAATAGGACAGCACATAAAAGTTAAAAGATTCACATTTGTCAGAGTGCAGTGCAAAAACTCCAGTGACTTTATCATCAAAGGTGCCATATCAAAACGAGGATCTCGTGGATTAATTCTTATTCCAAATACAACATGGGGCTGAAGTCTGGAGAGGATAGTGGCTTTTATTCTTGCATTCATAATGGAGCGACAGAATTAAACCAGAAAAATCTCATTAAGCAAAACCATCAAATCCTCTCTGTCTATGGACCAATAAGAAGACACCGGGTGCCTTGTTTCCTTTATATTTATCAGGCCAACGTTGCATCTGAAGTCCTTTTATTCAAGTAACAAAACATGTCTAAACTCAGCAGTTTAGTGTTATTTCACTGGTCTCAGTGCCAGCTCATGTCACCTGCCCTTCTGCCCATCCCATTTGCAAATCACACATGCATGTCACAAAATGACACACCACCATTTAAGTGGCTATAGCCTCACTCATGTTGCTGCACATCTGCTACCAGCTTTGCAACTCGTCTGCACCTTATGTCCTCTTTGTCATGATTTGTGTGAATAAATGATGAATAATCCTGAAAAGAACCATTGCAGTGTTTAGTGTGGAATCCAGCCAAAGTGAAACTAGAAGTGGAGGAAAAAAGCACAGTAAGCAGGTCAGGTCATTTCCTCCGAGATAAAAACCTGTCTTCTGAACTTTCTATCTCTAACAAATTTGGATTGTTTTTCGGGGTTTGTTTTTTGCACCTTTCAGCAGAGACAGAGAAGTGAGTTGGAGCATGGCTTTGTGGGGATGAGCCCAAAGGAACAAGCAGGAGCAAGACCACAGATAATAAATGGAGAGAACAACTGGAATAAAGAAACAAAGAAAAACCTGCAGGTGACAATGGTATAAAAGATGAACTGAGGCATGAAAGGAGTAGAAGAGCCTCAGATAGAGGAGTGTAGATTCAGCTGCAGAGAGAACATGCCGTTTGTGTTTGTAAAGGAGAGCAAAAGGGTGAACAGCGAGACCTCTGTGGATTTATGAAAGTGGAAAGGAAGGAATGTTAGGAATATGCACAGAGCACTGGTGTATATATAAGTAGGTGCAAAAGACAGAAAAAGAAGGGCCAACCAGTGCATCAGTAGATGGGCAATATGGTAAATGGCCTGTATTTGTATAGCGCTTTACTTAGTCCCTAAGGACCCCAAAGCACTTTACACGTTCAGTCATCCACACATTGGTGATGGCAAGCTACATTGTAGCCACAGCTGCCCTGGGGCGCGCTGACAGAGGTGAGGCTGCCAGACACTGGCGCCACCGGGCCCTCTGACCTCCACCAGTAGGGTGAAGTGTTTTGCCCAAGGACACAACAACCGAGACTGTCCGAGCTGGGGCTCGAACCGGCAACCTTCCGATTACAAGACGAACTGCCAACTCTTGAGCCACGATCACAATATGACTGCAATGAGCTGCATACTACTGTATATAATGATTTCTACCTATAAAATAATAATAATAATAATTTGTGCATGATCTAACATTATGACCAAAGTCCAAATGTTCCAGCTAAGCTGAAATGCACAGAAAAGGCAATCACAATAAAGACTCTGCTGCAAATTCCCTCCAGAGCTACCCTTTGGCACTGTAGTTGATGGTTTTCCAGAGGAATCCTTGGGGGAAGTAATGATTATTTTCCTCATATTTCCCACTACTAGTTGCTTAAGATGTTGATTATGCAAATGCACACTTTGAAGTTTCTGTATACTACAGTCTAAGCTACGCTTCTGCCAGGAGGACTACCTACTTGCATAGTTGCAATGAATGAAAACATGTTGACTTTTACTCTGACAAAAATGAAAAATCTGACACTTGTCTCCTTTGCAACTTGACAACATTAACTGTAATATAATTAAAATTATCCAATATTCAAATACTGTAATAATTCAAATCCTTAAAATGCAGTAGTCTTTGGTGAGCAGGTGATCTTTAATTTATTTCATGAAAATTATTCTATTTGAGTGAATTTTAAAAGTCTAAGTCTGTAATTTTTTTTTTAATGATCTAGATTTCATACTTCATCAGTTGTCTCATCTTATAAGTCCCATGATTGCTGCCTATCTTTATACGCGTTACACATTAAACAAAATTATTACCATCATGAGGTTACCCAGATCCCTGTATATGTCTTAGGTCTGCAGTCATAAAATAATCAGTCTGACAAGGATTCGTCTTTGCAAATATGTGTAGGTAGGCATTCATGGGCTCTTAGAAATACCCAATTGGATAAATCAACTAAAGATAAGCCTTAACAATATACTAATATGCACCACTGCAGCTTGCTTTTTCTCTGTGTCCTTTTGGTTGGTTGATGTTGGCTCATGGTAGATGGTGAAACAAACTGCTTGTCCAATCACAAAATGAAAAGCAACTATTCGTGTTGCCTACCCTTGCCCATACAGGTTCCAAGGACAATTTCCCAGATGGCTCTGTGTAACAAACCATCTGGTGTGTCAGGTTAATCATCAGGTATCCCACCTGACAGTCATGTACACCTTTCTGCTGCCTGTTGTGCACTTTGACCACTTGATGATAATAATACAAAAAGAAGCCACAATTCAACAGCTGACGAGGAACCTGTTTACGGTTTGTTGGCTGCATCGGCCTTAAGCGTTGCACACGTTCACACATCTAGGAAGTGCCCAACACACACACACACACACATATCGACTTAGTTGTTCCGGGTTAAACAACTTGCTCGAGGGCACCTCAGCTGTAATTGCTGAGGGAGTCAAGAAAGCTGGTTTTTCAGACACAGATTAAATTTTACAATAGTTTGATAAGACTCTGTACACTGTGCTCAGCTCTACTAAAGATGTCCATGTAAGAGCTAAAAGAGGTAACAACACTATCCTGCAGCAGGTTAACATGTAAGTCTGCCCGACCGAGGCACCACAGACATTTCCTCCCCTCTCACTGTCTAGTTGAAGTAGGTAGAAGACTAACAGGCTGATTCTGACACTATTTTATTTCCACTTTTTACCAAAGGAAAAATGTAGAGATCAGAGATTTGATCAGGACAGCTGACACAATAATACGTGGATGAAGATGAAGCATCTAAACAGCATGATAAAATAAAACATTCGCTTAGAGACCCGTGAGGCTGGAACACAATCATATTACAGAATCATTACCACCGTAAAAATACAACTATTGGGTAAAATAATTCAAGCAGCATATTCTACTGTGAACTGATCCCTTATTAATCACATACTGAACATAGAAAATAATTAAAGATATTATAAACAGACTTGTATTAAATACAAAGAGTGATGTGAGTACATAGAGATACACCTACAGAGAAATCATTAAGCCACGGCTCTCCTTGGCTCTATAGCTTACAGCGAGTTTTAGTTTATTGTTACAGCTGTGCCTTTACTTCACTTGGTTTTGTTTACTGTCACTCTCATTGTTTCATTTACGTAAAGAAGACAGCTGCTTTGTGGAGAAATCCCACTAAGCAAAACGTGGCAAAAAGGTAGCGAACGTAGTGGGACATGGTTGCTACAAGAAAGTGAATCAAAAATTTACATTAAACAGACGTGACTAAGATTACAAAGGTGATTCAAGTGTCTGTGAATGTGATGTTTGCTGGTGCCAGATGGGCTGGTCTGAATATTTCAGAAACTGCTGAGCTAGTGGAGTTTGAAGAGTTTACAGTGAAAGGTCTGAAAAGGGAAAATATCAGTGAGCAGCATTTCTCTGTAACAGAATTCCTTGTTGCAGCCAGAGGTCAGAGAACAGTCTGACTGTTATGATCTAAGGTAACAGTAACTCAAATAATCACTTGTTATCACTAAGATATGCAGAAGAACATCTCTACACACACAACACACTGACCTTTTGAAGGTTACGGCAGCAGAAGACCACACCAGGTGTCACTGCTGTCAGGTAAGAAATTAAGGTTACAGCTTACAGCCTCTCAGAAATTACACTAAAATGCTGTAGAAAATGTTGCCTGACCTGATGTGTCTTTATTCTGATTTCTACATTTTGGAGGGTAGAATCAGAATAAACAACATAAAAGCATGGATCCATCCTGCTTTCTCTCAGTGACTCAAGCTGGTGGTGCTGTAATGGTGTGAGCTTTTTTTTCTTGGCATCTATGGAATCTATGCCTCAAAGAATTAAGGCTTAATAAAGTGGCAGCTACGTGCATTTCCTAACTCTGTTGTCTCAGAGTTCATAATTGTACACAGAGATTTAATTTAATCAAGAATTTGCATATATTTTATATATTACAGTACAGAGCACTGTGACCTAGTTACACCACCTCCTATTAATAAATGTTAATGTGAGCAGTGTGCATTATCAGTACTATCCTCTAGTGGATAAGATATTAAGACATCACTTATCTACTCTACATTAGTGCATTACTAGGTTGCTAAAATGTCTGCAAGAACTGATTTCCCGGGTGAGGACAGAGAGACCCCAGTTGTATCTTTCACATAAAAATCCAGCTTTAGTTTCTCTTACACTGTCAAACACCATCAGTCACACACTTCAGTACATTCCAGAAGTTGATAAGTGTTGTAATTTTCTTTTTGGGTGTCCCCTCAGATAACCTCTTTTCAGTAACAACATTATCTGTTTTTAGCTTTAGGGTTAAAATTGGAGTTAAATCTAATGTAATTGACTGAAAGGGGGAAAAAATGTGATCTCTGCCACTAAAGTAAATCCTGATTCTTGTGCAATGCTGCCAGTGAAGGAAAAGGCTGGATTGTAGGGGATCATGGATTTATATTACAGTTTCATAAAGGGCCATGTGTCGTTCCCAAATGGATCAAGAAACAGCAGCAGGAGTCATTTTACAATATGTGAATATGTGGATGTGAAATGTAGTACCTTCAACTGTATTTAAGATATACAATATTCATGGGATTGCGTGCGTTTACTGCAACTGTTCCTGTGAACATTCCGCAATATACTGACGGTATTGCAATGCACAGCACAAAACAAAGCTTTAAACATGTCCCTTCGGCCTGAGTGCTGTGTAATATACTGCTAAGAGCAGTCCAGCAAACAGAAGCTTTTTCTAAGCATTATGGTGAATGTGAGGATATAAAGTATATATTACGCTGTGGTTCCATATTGTCTCCAAACTCTACTTTCTTTTTAGCATTTCATAGCTGGTGAATTAAATTAATGATATGAAGAAAGACATAATTGCCTTTGTTAAAGTAAACCTATTATGCTTTAATATATTCTGCCACTTACATATTTTTATAGCGCTGATGGTCCAAATTACCAATAAGCAGCCCAACGTTTTTATGATGTTGACTGAGAATGTCATTAATATGATCATATCAGGTTCAGAGAAGCTAAAATGGTTTGTTTCATACTGTGAACTTAATGTCTTCACATGCAATGAGCTGCACTATATGAAAGTAGGGTCCACAAATATAAAATATGGAGTTTAGCTCTCCTTTAAATGCAAATTTTTAATTTTCTGCTTTTAATTTATTAAAAGCAAAAACGAAACGAGCCTATGAGCATGTTCTTTAGTAGCCACTTTAAAATTCTTCACATGACAGAGGCTTTGTTTCTTCCATGAGGATTAGTGTTTCATAGCATACAAATTGTTCAATAAAATAAAAAGTGTATGTTTTATTTTAGCAAGATCATCTTCATAATGTGTTAAATTGACATGCATTAAAAAAAACATTAAAATGATGTGCTCATGTTTGAACATTACAAAGATACATTAAAATGTTGTTGTTCATTAGATCATAAAAAGCCTACAACTCAGCCTGGTGAACACCAGACCGAGTGTGACATTGACACCGTCACATAGTAATATGGAAAACAGAAAATAGAGAGCAGGCGTGTGACGAGACTTGACTTTCTTCCAAAAGACGTTGGCAAAAAGTTGGTAAAACACACCAAGTCCTGAAAGCTTGGTGTAATACTGAGACATAAGCCTGACCATAGGTCTTATCAGCCTACCTCACGAGTGCAATCTCAAAATTTATTCAGCCACAAAGCAAAGATTTGTGAAATACCTGAAGCCTGAAAACTGGAGGTGCTTTATAAGAGCAGACCAATGCAAATGGTTTTATAATGAAACGTTTAGCAGTCAGACATGAGTGGCTTGATTGAATGTTTATGACTTTCTTTAGGATTTAGGTGTTTTTTTCAGAACTGAAAAAAGTTGCTCAAATTTTCTTGCAAGTGTATGAAAAATAAAGCAGTAAGGTAACATTTTTCTGTGTGAACCATCAGAGTCGCTCTGCTTAAAATGTAATGAATGCTGAAGAGCATACAGAGAGACTGCATGTGAATCATACCTGTTATGCTACATAGTCTTAATACCAGTCATTAGTCATGCTGTTGGCCTTGGCTATACTGTATATACAGGCTCAAGCTGTTGACACTTATCACACTTAAATACACGGAGAAAGGGAAGCAGTATGAGGACTGCAGGCTGCCAAACAGCAGACGCACAAAGCTGTCAAGACACCAGCATTATCACAGCTTTCAGTGACTGTCTGTTTATTTAAAGTAAATGGTAAATGCTTGAACCAAACCTGTCCATTTAATTTAATTTCTTTTATTTTCTTGCCTGCACATCTTAGGGACACACTTCATCATGTGGCACACGTGAATGCAGCAAAGTCACCTGTGCTACTTTATGCAATTTATAATGTAAAGTAGCCTAATACCCCATACTGTAGAAAAGCTGTGTCTTTGCAAATACAGAGTCCGTTAAGAAAGGAAATACTTTGAAGCTATTTTTGGCTGAGTCTGATCAGTGATTTGATTAATGATGATAAAGGTCGCTTGTTATCTTTTCTCCAATCTTCACTGTGTTGTAGCTGTTATATTTTCTTCAATATTGCTCTTTGCTGCTGCAGTGACCCACTTTCCCATCGGCATCGTTAAAACTTCATCTTGTTCTATGTTGTGTTATCTTTTTAGAGGACAAGATAATCTTCATTGTATCGATTAAAGTTAACGTGTGCCACAAGGCAGTTGTGTAAAGAGAAGTGTGGAACTGAAAATCATTTAGCATCCTGTACATGTAGCAGGAATTTTGACTTCCGCAGCCTTAAAAGCCTGCCTTCAAAGTGACATCAACTACTTGATGAGCTGTTCTGGAGTTGTGAATGGTAAAAATACAGTAATTTAACCTCGAATCCAAACGGTACACTACCACATATTCTACCGCGAATCAAATTTTTCTTGACTCCTTTGGAGGCTGCAAATATACATGAAATGACGTTGATCATTGCGCACTTGTCAAATGCAATAAAAGAAATGCAGAAAGGTTTCAAACTTTAGGGGATATTACTTCTCTTTTAGTCATAGTCTACATGGTTATAGCAAAGAAAGAAAGGACAAATGAAAGGCAGAAAAGAGAGTGCTAGAAAGCCAGAGATACAGTGGCTACAGTGCTGGGAATTCATAGTTTTCTGATGCATCGAAGTTTACTGATTGGCCTCTGCAGTGAGCGCAGTGTAAGCATATGGCTTAAACCTAGAGGCAGTATCTACTGCTCGGCACACAGAGCAGCAAACAACACATGCAAGTCATGCAGCATTCATGGTCCTGCGTTGGTGTCTGTAAAACTGGAAATTCACCTGAATTAGACCTACCAGGGCTAAACCACACAGCTGTGTACAGTTCTTCAATGAGCCAACAGGAAGTAGTCCAATGGCAATGATGGCACGCATTGGTTGCAAAGTTGACTTGAACAGGAAAGGCAATGGCAGCACAATAAAAGAAGAATGGACAAAACAAAAATTATAAGGAAGGAAAACTATGTTTGGTAACTAGGTAGGTTACCAAAGGTAGGTAGATAGCAGGTTTTTCCCATGAAAAGCAATTATTACTATTACCTGCTGCCAAATTACCTATATGTTACCCTGTTTTAGGTGATTATGCATAAATTATGACTGATGGGTGGCACAGGAAGCCATAGAAGAATAAGAATTCTGGAAGCTCCTGAAACTTGTCTGTCGCCATTGCGGATAGCCACACATCAAAGGTTGATTCAGACACATCAAAAATCCTGAAAAGGGTACTTACATAAACAGTAAGATAAAAAGTTCATGCCAGTTTTTCAAGTTACACATTTTTAACACCACGCCTATCTTATATCTGACTGTGAACCATCTCATTTTCCCTTCAGGAAGGGAAAATGACCAGAAGATTGACCAGTCCAATACCTGTAAGTGTTCTGCCAATGTTGTGGTTAAATTTTTTATGAAAGTTTACCAAATCTGAGACTTATTCAAGAATATTTATGCTAATTTACTTGGCCTCTGTTAAGAACTTAGCTGCTTCTAACAGGTCCTATATCGATTTAAAATAGTAAAAAAATTGTTGCAAATGAACCTTTTTGTTGAAAATCTAGATATAAATAATATGAAAAAGCACCTCTGATAAAAAAAAAAAAAAAGGAAAACCTTGTTTGTGGAATTAGGATTGTTAATTATTCCTTTTTTATTGAATGTGCTTTTGTTGATGCTACCGGAATTGACATTTAATAGGTTTAATTTAAAAAAATATATGTAAAAAAAAAAAAAAAGGCATGAAAAATCTGAAGTGAACAGCTGTGGTGGCAGTAAATGTGTCAAAACCTGGATGCAAATTAAGCTGTTGTTGGAAAAACAAATTGCATCCTACACAAACACTCTCCGGAGGGATGAGAACAAGAAATGTCAAAGCGGCGGCTTGTGGGAAAGATGCTAGAGCACATTGTGCATTTAGCACATTGCAGTGCTGGAGAGATGGATGTTTTTCTGTGCCTGTGTGAAGGCTGCTAATACATGATTGATTATCAATCAGTATTCTGCTGCCTTAGAAACCGTGGGATGCACCAGAAGCATTGGAACAACTGGAGCTGTGAAAGCAGACACCAAATCCTGTACGTGTCAAACCATATATGTTTAAATTTTTTAAATTCCCTGTATGACCAACACAACAGCTGTGCTCAAACAACGATCTGCAGGTTGAGGTGTGTGTGAGTGTGTGAGTATGATTATGTGTGCACAGAAATAATGACTACTAAAAGAAAGATGAAGATGTTCAGCAAGAACCAAAAAGAAACCACACAGACAGAGAAAAGGTGTAAAGAGGATATGCAGAAATGCAGTGGCAACAGCGTCTGCAGAAGGGAAGGCAGACGAGGGGTGGGGGGAGGAGCGGCTGGCAATGTACGCAACGATCAATCAACATCACTTTAAGTCAGCATACTCACAAAGTGGAGTACAGTGTGTTTCCTTAGGAGCTACGAACCTCCGGCTCTGAGGGCAGAGCGAGCGTGGCCACTCCCCTGTGTATTGATTATGGCTACTTATGGCACCCACGGGTTTCATGTTCCTTTTCATTTTTCTCTTTTGCTGCGTTTCTTATAGAACATACTGCTCTCATGCTGGCAGTAGAGCCAATCACTCTCATTCCACCGAGTGCTGCTACAAAATTAATTAACTTTACTGCACTCTGCCTACATTTTTAGCTAATGCTAATTATGAGAACTTTTCATAGATACATCACGCTAAGGAAATTGGATTCTCTTTGCCAGTATTCCAGTATTTTATTTATTTGAGGAAACAAATAAAGAAATTATATTTTGTAGTTTTGTTTGTTTATTTGTTCTGGTAATCTGTGTCACACCTTAGCTAAGACATTAGACACTAGGGTCCCACATGTGGTTACTTTAAGTAACAGAAAGACTTTCATTATTATTATTATTATTATTAATTACAAATAATTATAATAATTTGTAATAAACTGTGACAAAAAGATTATGTATGTGTGTGGATGATTGATTTATTTAAAAAATAAACTTTTTTTTAGCATAGTTGCTTACTGTGTTATGAGATCAGTGTGGACTTTAATTACTTTAGAAACGAATCAATCACTAATTATTTAATCACTCGTGATGATTTGATGTGGACCAGTATATGCTCTCTGATGTGAAAATAAATGTTTTGCTTGGTGCTGTATTGTCTGATTTGGGCTTTCATGTTCTGCAAAGAGGCAGAATGGACTTGTGCTGTAATTGTGTGCTTAGAGCAATACAAAATGATACAGAATGGGAGAAGCTGATTGACAGAACAATTCAATAATTGCTTCTTTGCTTGCTTTGTAAAGAATGTGAAGAATGTGTGTAGGGCACAACGTTAGATATAAAGAAGAACAAGGAAAGTTAGCAATGGGAGTTTTGATTGAAATTGAAAGAGTATGTTATTAAAAGCAGGAGATTAAAAAATCTACCCTTTATTTTTATAACCATGCTGCTACAGTAAGAGGCATTCTCACTAGTGCAATATGATGTACCAAACAACAATAACTAGGATCATTAAAGGGGCCTATTATGCTTGTTTATATAGGTTTTATTTTTGGACTCTATCTTACTCTTATCTTATCCCATAAACCTCACTTCATCCTCTGACTGCAACATGCTGTTTTAACCCCCCACCCCTTTTTTTTCCCCTCTTCTAATTGGCTGTACTGTGCAAAAAGAAGATTTGAACAAGAGGTGGGCGGGGCCGTTTTACTCAGTTAGTGTGGGTTTTCCACTTTTTTGACATTATACAGAAAAACAGATTTTAAAAAAACCCTGTTTGAAACAGTATTTAGAGCACTCTAATGTTGCTGTTCTACACTCAATAAAATATTGCACCTGCCACTGTAACCGTAATAAGATAATAAGAAAAAAACACAATAGATTTAATTTAACAGTGATTTAATTTACCGCCACAAGATCTTTGCGTGATAGCACTTTAGTACAAATTGTGACTTTTATTTTTTGTTGAAGTCAAATTAGTAATAAAAAATAATTAGAAATTAGACAGATTTGATGTTCAATAGAATAGCAATTACAGCAATACAACATAGCAATTAAAGGATATTGCTGAGTGTGTGATAGTCAGATGAAACAGATGAAACCATATCAGAGCTTTTTAATGAGAGTTTTCCAAGATTAATCATTCAAAACTGATATGGAGAGAAATATCTCAGTTAGGCTTTTTTAAACTATGTAACACTACACTTAGTTAACCCAAATGTGTTTAGCTGTAACAGATTCTATACAGTCAGGATGTACCTAATAAAGTGGCATTATTAGGTATATCCTGCAATTACTGAATTGGATCTTCTTTTAACTTCAGACTTTTTCATTGAATTTTATTTATACAGCAGCAAATCAACAACAGTCGCCTCAAAGTTTGTCAGAACTGCCTTAGATTCATTTTACCAATGTTACAAAGAATTATCTTCTGTTGTCCAATTATGGCCAACGTGTACACAACCTGTGCAAAATGTAGTCTCTGTTCTGCTTACAGCAGTGGCACCCAGTCTAGTCTTCTGCTTCATAGTTCAATGTGTTGTACAAAGAACTGCTTATAGACTATTTGGACTTTTTAGTTTGTCTTCTCCTAGTGATGGTTGTGCAGGAAAATCCCAGTAGATCAGCAGTTTCTGAAAAACTTATACCAGCCCACCTGGCACAATCAAGCATGCCTAGTTCAAAGTCATGTAGACATGGCATGTGATTGGTTGATTATACAGTTGTGTTAACAACCTTTTGAATAGGTGTACCAAACAAAGTGGACGGTGCATGTATGTAACTGTCAAAAACAACAACCAAACAAAAAAAAAAAAGCAATAAAATAACTGCTCACTTTGACGATGGAAGAGCTTATACAGTAGTATTGTCCATTTTTTTTAAATGTGAGGACCAAATTGACTAAACCCACACATACGTGGCAACCTTCCTCATTTTTTCCTTACATTCATTTTCTTCCCATTATCACTTTTCCTGTCATTTCCACATATTCTCTCCTTTCTTTACATCTCCCTTCCTCTCCCTCCTACACTGCCTCCTCTTCATCTTCCTCCTCTCTTCCTCCCCTTTCTCTCCTGTGGGCCATCAGAATTCATTACAGGCTGAGCTGATTCATGGCTCAGTCCCACATCATTGGAGAGCATGGAGGCATGCTTATAAATCTACACACTACTGAGAGACACATGCGCACAAACACGCACCGTGTCACAAAAACGACACTGCATGCATACTTATCAGCATATCAAAGACATGGCTAAATGAACTTAGTGCATGGACATGTCCTCTCACTATTACACACAGCATGCAGTTACACATGCACATCGCACTGGCTCATCAGCAGAGCGCGCAGCCTTCGTCCTGCAGACCATCACAGGCAGCAACCTGCTGAGCATCCAGCTCTGCACATGTGCAGGAAACTCCTCTTCCAGCTTCATAACAAGCAGGGGGACTTGAGGTCTCTTAACTGTGTAGATACTCTGTGCATAGAGTCACAGTGAAAATTGCACAATTTAATGCGTGAGAGAGAAATCAAGTATGATTCCATTACTAGGTAAGTTGTAGGTTCTGTCTGTACTAGCAGCATTTTTGCCCTCTTTCACGATGCTGTTTAAGTATTAAAAATAAGAAAAGGATGCATGAGAGTTTCAGTACATTCAAGATGATTTAGTAACATGCATTTCTCTCTCATTTTTAGCTTTGTTTCTTGACATGAACTATTTATGATTGTGAAGGATTAATGCATTCAGACAGAGCGTTACATTTGTGCATGGATCAGTGATGCAGGATCAAATGCTTCATTCATGCTTATCCATCAGGGCCTCGTTCATCAGTGTCTTGGCTACCAGCTGACATGTAACATCATATTACAGGTTACTGTGCTGCGCAATTCATACCAATGCTTTGCCTGAGGTGGTGGAATAGCTGATGCAGCAGAGGTTTTTGCTTTTTGGGGGGGTAGGGAAGTAGGGAAAAGACACCGAGGTATAAAGAGAAACTGATTCTGATTGAAATGTGTTTCGATGCTTTGGTTGCAGGGTCCCAGCATTATGGATGCTGGCTCACTGTTATTTATTCACCAAATAACACCTGTGGTTTTCCACTGCTGTGGAAAGGGCCTGTTGTTGACTTCATGCAACCTAAAGTAGCAAATATTTTGACATTTTCCTGCACGTGCTAAACAAAGTTTATGAAGTTTATTCAGGACCGCTATAATAAAATATAGTCAAGAGACTATAATGATTATTCACATTTCCTTCTTTGGCAGTCTGGCACTGTTCTGGGGCATCTCCATTCCTCCATGCTCGAATAATAAAGGTTGAAGGGAAGGTACAAATACAAACCTGAATCACTGTTCAACAAAGTTATGTCTGTAACTGTATCTAGAGACTGTTGAGGCACATACTACCACACATTTCAGCAGTGGGAAACTGAAATTCAGGATTTGCAACAATTTCTCTGACTTTTCCTCTCTGAAACGGTCCTTTATGCCCATCCATTTTCACAGGAGCACTCTGACATGTCATAGCTGGGCATTCAGTGTTTCAGTTCCAGAACAAAGAGAATTTTTGTTGTTGTTGTTGTTGTTGTTTTGCATGCTTACTGAGTTTCCCAACATCCTGGGATAATGTTTTGAAGGTAAAAGGTTCAGCTCAAGCCATCACCTTTCACTAAACACAACCAAGTGTTTTTTGCTGCCAAACTTGAGCAGAGTTAAAAAAAAAAGTAAAAACTGAATGAAAATGAAACAAATCGGCAAATAAAAACAGTGAATGCGAAGTGAACATGAGCAAAAATTACCAAAAGAGTAACCGGTAGAGTCGCTGGTTCCTGGCAGCCAATAAACTGAATGCAGGTTTGAGGTACTATGCTATTTATTATACACAGCCTATATTACCACTACATTTCATTTATGAAAATCCCACTAATATCATAAAATAATCAGTAACTTTGCACTTTACTGGACAGCATAAGTACACATAACTTACAAATGTAGGTTCACTGAGCACAGGTCGAATCAGCCAGCAGAAACACAGTAATGTTAATGTTGTGTATGTGTTTCCAGGTGGTGTTTATATATGTGTATGTATTTGTACTTACATCGGTCTCAGTATGTGAATGATTTATGAGACTGGAAGCGAGTTAACTGAGAGGCTGACTGGGTGTACTAGAACTTGAGACATAAGCAGTACTCGTCGATGTATCATCTTCACGCACACACGCTTTTTAAACATCACCTACACACATCCTCCATCTTTCTTTCTTATTACCTTCATTACAATCTGTTACACACTCCCTTATTCCAGTCACTTTCTTTAATTAACCCCCCTCCTTCCTAGTTTTCCCTTCAGGCTAGCACAGAAGTATGCCAAAGCACTGAAATGCATTTCCCTTATGAAATAGCACTTCTACAGACACAGGACAAACTTTGCACCATACAAGTATATCTCTTAGATGAATGTAATCTGCAACAGGAGCCACAGATTTACTATCCTGATATTAGTCCTTATAGTGAAGGCATGGTCTTTTATCCTGATATAAACAATCACATTACACATTCACATTATGGGAGAATATATTACTGTGGGTTAAAAGCCTTGCTGCGGCATTTTGGACCGCTTGAAGGTGATTTAAGGAAGCCCTATACAGACAGGAAAAGAGTGCGTTACAATAGTCTAACCAGGAGGAGATGAAGGCATGGACAAGCATCTCCAGTTCACCTTTGGAGACAACAGTCCTACGTTTAGCAATATTTCTTAAATGAGAAAAACAGGAGCGGGTCACAGATTTGATATGAGCATCAAAAGACAGAGATTGATCAAAAATTATCCCAATCAGCCCAGTAGAGCATCTTTAACATTTAATACAGAAAGACCCACAAACAAGCAGCAACTGAAGGTGGCTGCAGCATGAACACAGCAGTCACTGACTGCAAAGGATATGTAATTGCTAAACAGTGCATGCTTTTCCTTAAACCCCTGGAATTAAAGCTGAACATGTGCACTTCAGTTACGTTGTGCTTATGAATAAATAAACAAATACACAAAAAAGCGTCATTGTAAAAAAGTCCACATGCAACAGATGTTACATTTTCCTTAGCATCCCCGTGCTGAGGAAATAGGTTTTGCAGCGGTTTGAGCTAAGATTTTCAAGTTATTCACAAAATGAAAACATATACTTTGTGCCGGGCGAGAACTCCATTCAAATGCGTGTAACAGCGAGAAACGCACTAACTTGGTAAAATAAAGCGTTTTTCATCAACTTCATGAATATAGATGTAACTTTTGATATAAGACTCAAACACACATATTTATGGCTTTGCCTCTTAAGGGTCAGTGCACGCATGCCCATCCATACATTTTCTTAAATGCTTATCCAATTCTGTGTCACAGGTATAATTGGAGCCTATCCTAGTTTTTTTTTTTTTAATTCATATCACTTATATAATATTATAATATTTTTTTTTTTTTAAGTGTAAGTTTAAACTGAAGTTAAAAGTATATAGTATATACAATGTGTGCTTACTGAAAAGCACACAAGTGTGGATGGTATGTACACTCAAACACACTCCTCTGGCTGCAAACACACAATCACACACACAATCCATAACTGTCACCTTCTCCCATATTGGCTGTTTTCCAAACATCACTTATTGCTTTGAACAAGCAGGCTTCTTGACAAAGTCTGCCTCCCTCACTTTCTCATCTTTCTCCTTTTCAACTCTCCAACCTCTCTCCTCCTGTTTTCTCCCCTTAATTCCATTTCTGCATCCCTTATCCTGGCTTTTCCAGTCTGTGAGGAGCCTTAAGAGTAAAGAAACAGATGGGACACAGGGATTAAGGTGATGAAAACTTCTCATTTTGGAAATTAAAAGCACTAACCGCAACAGATGATGAAACAAGTACTGTAGCTTTGGGGAAAATCTAATAAAGAATGGTTAAGATATGCTTTAGCCAAGACAGAGAGGGTGACTGATTGAAGAAATCAGAGCAATGGCGAGCATGTTCACATGAACACATTTTCACTCACTTGCTTTGCAGAGAGGACGAGCGAGCCCAAGAGCAGAAAGAAGACGGTTGGAGCAATAAACTACAGTAAGTGCAGCATATAATGAGGAGAGCAGCAGGGGGAGAAGAGTGAGATACAGGAAATGGAAGGCAGGGAGGGAAAAGGGAGAAAAGAGATATTAAGGCGACAGGAGAAAAAGAAATATTCCTGATATCTCTCGCCGAGGCTGTGCCGAGCGGCGAGGCCTGGAATAAGGCGAGGAATGACTCCTGGTTTGTGAAATGCCTTTGCATTATTCAGGCAGATATTAAAGGACTCACACAGCCGTTGGTCACGATGGGAGGAGATGGCAATAATGGATGTGTTTGAGTCTGTATGTGAGAAAATAGGGGAGCTGTTATTCCTCAACTCGCAAAAATACCGTTGTTCCGAGCTGAACCAATTTACGAACATAATTTTCAATTTTTACCTCAGAGCGTTTCATCCACAAAGTTGAAGTATTTCATTGTAAGCGTGTTGCTTTGTGATTATGCTGCAGAAATATTGTAGCTCAGTGTTCATTAGACAGCATATAAGAAAAAGAGCTCAGGAAACATCACCTTGTAGAGTAAAGCCAACGCTGCATTTTTAGGCCTCTTCTTTCATTTCACTTCAGGTCATTACACTTGTTTGGTACCTAATGCTTACCATACAGTCTTATACAGAAGAACACTTTGAACTTTCGAGAACTCAAATTACACAAAGCATCATCTCAGTTTACAGTACTGTAAAAAATATTGTGCCACACCTGATTTTTGTTATATTTTGCTAGGTAATGTGACATAATGAGACGCAGATATTAGCTGAGTTTGTACAGTTCTAACAAGCTTTAAACTCAGTATTTAAACATATACTGAACTCTCTTAGCCAAATTTGCTTCTAATTTCTTTAAATAGTCTTCAGGAGGTCCAGGCTGTGGGGAGGAGTCTATTGTGTGCTTTTCTATTCAGGCATGCTGTTACTGCATAGTTAGTGTGTTGGGGCTCATGCTGAAAAATGAAGCCATTGTTAAGCGGATGCTTTCTAGATGGTACAGCATGCTGGATGGAAATCTGATGGTATTTTTCTGTGTTCATAATTCCCTCAGTTTTGACCTGAAGCCATTGGCTGAAATGGAGCCTCATACCAAGACAGAGCCTACGCTGTATTTTACTGACGGCTGTCGACAGTCACTCTCTACTGACCTACTTGAACAAAAAAAAAAAAAGTAATATTTTAGATTTGTTACTCCATAAGACCCATTTCCACTTAAAGTTATGATTTTGTGTTTATATTTTTAATGCAGCTGTTCAAACCGACCACATCATTTTACTGGACGGAGGTTGGGCCGTTTATTTTTTCGAACCAAGCTTGATTTTTCTGATCCGAATAAACAAATCTCACCAATCAGACCATTTCATTTGTCAACAAGTTTGATCATAAGTCAAACAATTCATTTACACAATGAGATGTAAATAGTTAAATGGTACTATTTTACCTCAGACACACTGCTAGATGGTGATCCAGGTCAATCGCCTCCTCAGATGTGGCCCTAACTCTACTAACAAGAGTTCAAACTGTCCCACAGACATCCCATAATATGCACAAAAGCAGTCGGGATATAGCTTAAATTCTTGTATCGAACCATGAAATTCTCTCTGCTGTTACCTTTTTGTGAGGATGAACCCATTATCAAAGTTTCTTATGTTTCTTGTTTAGAAACATCAGGATCACGACACGTTTGTAGAGTAACGTAACAGCCATTACTCTCTTCCTTTAAAAAGGTTTGCCACTCTTCCACTGTCACCATTTCTGATGAGGCTTCACTGAACAGTTAATGGATCAGCTGAAGGGCAGATGCATCTCTCACGTCCCCTGTTTTTTGTTTGTTTTTTTCACTTTTTCTTTGCATTAAAAGCTTTCAGGCCTCCCTTTTATCCTTCTAATGTCTGACACACAGCACATCATGCTGAGATATCTCCATATCTTAGGCATTTTTCACAGATACAGCTAAGAAATGGGAGCAAATAATGTGTTTTTCCAGCAGGCTGCTGATGGAAAAACGCTTAAACAAACTGCCTAAATAAAAAAATAGATTGTTTCATTGCTAATCTGTTATTTGTAGATGACACAATACTGGCTCATTCTTTGAGTTGGGTGCTTAAAATGCTTGAATGATTCACAGGTCAGTGTTAAGTAGCCTGAATAACAAATAAACAAATAAAGAAAATGCATCCCTTGCACCCCAAAATGGTCAGATACATGGTCTGGACTGAAAAATAAATCAAAAGTAGTCAATGTCCAAAGACAAACTTTGAAAGACCTTTCAGAAGCTGGAGAACTGTGAAGACCACTTAACATATTAGAAGAAAGTCTTTACTGTGGATGAACAATATAAAGAAATGAGAGGGGGGCTCAAGACTTTTGCACAGTACTAACTGTCATGAAAAATATTTAACAGGGTGAAAAATGAGCAGAGCTGGGTGTAACTGATATGAGCCTGACCTGGATGATATTCAGAGCATTTCCAGCAGGTTATTAGGCTACTTTATGTTACTAGGCTACTAGAAATGGTTACTTTCTGTCTTTGTTTGCACCCTTTTCCTGGAAAAAGCTCCTTCTTTGTTCATGTCTTAAAAACATCACACACTGAAGTATGTTATATTATTATAGTTTGCCATCTAATGTAGTTACAAAGTTACAAAGACTGTCGTTACAAAGAAACTCGTTGATCTGCTCAGAAAACGTTTGGTTTGTCATGAGAAATCGATTTCTTAGTTCCTCTTTCAGATATCTGATCGATTACAGAAATAATTTTAGAGTAATTAAATTTTTCCTTCAGTTGCCACAAAACAAACAAACAAAAAGAACATGTTCAGTGGTTTTCTTTTGGCAAAAGCTGGAGATAAACAAGCTTGTTGCTGGCTATGAAGGGGATGCTCCCAATTCCAACTCAAAATGAAATTTAGAAAATAATTGTACAATACACACCTGGAAATAGAGGCCACATCGACAGGAAAGTACAAATCGGTGTTTGCTTTTAATGATGAAAAGGATACATCACTTGGGCTAGTAGATAACTTTGTCTTTAATGTCTGTGTACACTCTCAGTCATACAGGTCATGGTAATGCAAGGAGCTTGGAAAGAAAAGCCAGGTATCCCACTAGGGCTTAAATACCTGGGAGTCTCCACCGTTTGCTCTTAGAACTGATGGGAAGTGAAACATCTTCAGGAAACTTAAAGAAGTCTAGTCACTTTTCTTTCTAAGATCCTTAGATTTGTCTATAATCTTGTCATCATCATCATCATCATCTTCATCATAACTGTCATAAATGTGCCATCATCTGTTGTTAAAAACAACTTAATTAGGCAGAACCATCTTGGCTGATAGAGCCCATCGTTTATTTCTTGTCTTTCTAAAATCCATCTCTCCCAGAGCTCCAATCCTCCCAGATTGTTTCCAGCATCATGTAAGTTGTGTAAATATTTAACTCTGTGGCCATTTTTACTCCACACTTCTTGCACTGACCCTACTCACTGAAGAGCAACTGCAAACAGTGAAGAACAAGCAGAAAGACTGTAATTGCTGTTTACTCCACAGCCACAGAGAATACCTGTGTCTGTTACACTACAGGTGTGTACAGATACTGCATATCGGGACACCAGAAACATCACTGAACTGTTCTTACCCTTGTTAGGTCCCTTTTCACACGCTTATGTTTTTTCACTGTACATCCATTTGCAGGAAGACAAACAATTTCCAAAATGAAAAGTGACTTTCCCCCTTCTGTTAAACCAGCTGAGCATCGGAAAAATAGGTCACTGGATTTCATGGGTCAGAGTTTAATCAGATCCAAACACAGTGCCACAAAATAATATGAAATAATGTAAACAGTTAGCTCATGAACATAGTTTAATTTCTTTACTTTATTTAAATTAGATCTTCTCTATTTATTGTCTTTAATTTAACTCAGAATGTATTTACACGT
>NW_024582529.1:651816-664359 GCF_018398535.1 Haplochromis burtoni | reverse complement strand
CTAAATCTAATCAGGCTTGAAACTGCAGGAGAGTGCTGTCATATTACATCATTTCCTCAAACAGCGACCGGCACATTGATTTAGTTTAGGAGCAGAAGGGAGCCGGGCGTACACTTCAAGCAGGCTTTCATTCCTGTGCCCCACTGTTCCACAGGATGAATTGATTACCTCTGATACACTTCTATTTGCTCAATTTAAGTTACTGCCTCATACTTATTACAGCATAACAAACACTGACTAGCATATTAGATTGGAAAACCTTCCGCGAGCAAACCTATCACTTTATTTTTAACAAGGAGCTGCACGTTAATCCACTCGCAATCATCTGCATCTACTAACACATTGCAGTTTTGCTTGACTTACCGGACATGCCAGGCTGGGATACTGCGATACAACCTGAAGACTTCGTGTGACCATTCCCAAGTTAATTCACTCATGTCAGTGAAAAGAAAGCCTTCATTTATTAACAATGATTCTGTTATGCAGAATTTGCAATCACACCATTTGGAACAACAGCCTGACAGGATTAATTTTTGGTTGGTGCTGGACTGGATAAGCTGGATGGCTGCTCTGTTTCTACAAACACACACACAGAAAGTGAAACTATGAAACGTTTGCGAATATATTGAAGTTTTCAATAAAACAAAAGTGATAGCACTAATATAGTTGTTATTTTAATTAGGTAGGGGCATTCAAAGTCTACTTTTTTAATATTATATTTTAAAGTTGCAAAGCTGCAAAATTACAGATTTTCCAGACTTTGGTTCAGTTCTGTATCAGAAGCAATGCATCTTGTTCTCTTCCACACAGAAATCACTGATGTAAAATAGGATTTATGCGATGTTTAGATATACTATCACAGGAGAGAGAAGCCAAAGAAACGCTACCAGCCTGTCAGTGTAGAGAAGCAATACAAATACTGTGGTGCTTTAAAAAATTGAAACAGTAAAAATAAAGTGTAAACATAATATTTAAGGGTATAAGTACTGACCCTGTGTGGGGTTCAAACTGTGTCATTTATTTTTTTATTTTAAATTTAGGATTATTTCACCTCCACCACATTTTGCCACCAAAGAGGAACTTTCAGCTTGTTCAAGCTGGAAAACAGTTTATGGCCAAAGTATTTAGAACATTTTTTGTTAATCAGTATTAAGATCACACTAATTAATCATTATTATTCAGACTGTTTTGTTACACTGTCACAAAAAGACCACACTATGTAGAACAAGCTTAGGGCCTTGGTGTTTATAGCTTTGGAAAAACGAGTGCACATCGAGTTAGCATCTTTTGTTCAGTATGTTGAACATTTTTTTGAAGCCTCCATTAGTCACTGTGTTTATTAGACACAGATCTCCGGCTAAATGCCGCTGGTCGGTGATTTCAGTGTGTAACGATGATATGTTACATAGGTGTGCTGGGGAGATGTTTGCCACTTTCTATTAGCGACCATTGCATTGTTTTTCTTGACCGTCATCCATTCATCATACTGCAGGCTGTAGTGTTTTTTCAGGCGGTTGAATAATTTGGTTGTTTGCTTTGCAGCGCAGTTACTACATCACTCTTTGCATATGATTTGTTCTTGATTAACATCACTTGTGCTAAATCCAAAGGATTTCTAAACAACAGAGGATGATTTACTTGGAGGGACAGGCTCTTCTCCTTATACTGTGCCAGACATTTGATTTGTATCTGCCTTTTAATGTCATGTTACTTGTCCAGAATACGTTGAAGAAACTTCATGGGTGCAGGGTGCAGCTTTGGTTGCCGCATGCACACACATGCATAAGATTTGCTTATTCTTTGCATTTTCAGTACTGGTTAATCATATTACTTTAATTGTGGACGCCAAAAATAATGATTGCCATTAAAATTCAATTGACTGTGCAGCTCAACTGGAGGCACAGCAATACGTGCCCATGATCATGAATTGATACATTTATAACAATTTAACAAACTTACATTTCTGTGCTGCAGAAACTGTGTCTGCAAACATGAGTAACACAAACTAACATCAAATATGTAACATTTTGTGATCAGTTCAGGAGTTGCTATGTTGGGAAGGTGTTTCATAGAGGTCACAACAACCTTTTTGTCTTCGAAAATGGAAAAAATATTTCAACTATAGTTACCCAGTTTTATAACCACCTATCATGATGACTATCACCGACATGCCAGTAGCTGCTCCAAACTTTTCTGGGTTATCCTGCTGGCTCAAAAAAAGGGAAGTAGGTCAGCTAATCAATACAGCAGCATCCCTTAGGCCAATAAAAGCGCGATAGATGTACCTGCCAAAATGCTGAAAAGCCCAACATAAAGGGTTTTTAATAGGCTAACACAGGCCACCCAGATGGCTTCAGTGAGTCCTGACTGATGACATCAGCTCATTCTCTGGTGGTTGTCTTCAAAGCAGAGAGAGGAGGCTTTGCTTCTCCACAGGGATGACTAGATATCACACAGAAGCCTGAATTAAACATGACAGAAACCCCATTTCCATATAAAGACAGCCTTTATTGACTGTGCTAACGCTCAGGCTGTAGAAGATGAAGTTGGGTGTCTGAAATGTTTTATGTAAATGAATTTCTTTTGAGATTATAGTAATCAAGTCTTATCCATTTGTTGCATCGTCTACTGAGGTATCTCTGTTCATTTCACTTCAGCCAACAAGAAAAATTAGTATTTTGTTGTGATCAACACAAACCTTTGGGAAATTTGCTGTGTGAGCAGCTACTGACAGAAATTGTGTGGTGCTTTTTTGGGACTTTTTTTTAATTTCACCTTCCTCCTTCTCTTCCTCACTCCTCCACAGCTGGTGCTAACAGCAGCAGCCTTGCGGCCTAGTTGTTGCTGGTACTACTGTTCACGGTGCTGCAGACCCAACATGTCGGTTAATTTGACACATTTTGTTGCATCTATTATTTGTTTCTTTTTATTGTTTTCTCTCACCTTTCCAGCTAAAAAATTTCACCACTTAGCCAGTAACTGAGAGAAGTGTTTGTAGGGCCTGTGCACAGGGGACCTTCAGGTTGGTCCAGGCACACAAAAGTGCATCAGCCCACCAGGAAAATGTCCAATATACCAGTCCATCCCTGATGATAGTGCTAGTAAAGATGGACAATGCTGTGGTATAAACCACTTAATCTGTTTGGGAGCTTGTAACTGTTCATTCTCAAGTCTCAAGGTGGCAAAAAAATAACATGTTTTTACATGTTACAGACAGATCCGGTTAAGTCATGTCAACATATGCCAGCAGTGGAAACTTACTTAATAAAAATCATATGTAAATCAGAGTGTGAAGTTGCTTTTTAGACATATAAACAGAGCTTGTATGTGCGATTCATTTCCTGTGAATTAAACAGGACAGTTTCTAGTACCTTGCACTGATATTAAATAAGATCCTCCGATGAATTCAGCCTTTGCTCAAGCATACTTGCTCCACTGTATCATAACTGCTGATTCTAATATTTGTCTGTAGTGATATGTCTGTCAGTTATAATTCAACTCATCATCTTTTCAGTCACAGGAGACTTCTGCTTCTCACTGAAACCTCGTTAGCGCCACAAGTGTGGTAAGAACACAAACAATATGAGAAAAATGATGGAAAGTTTAATTGGGTCAAAATCATTTCTTTGAATTTTAGGAAAAACTGACCCAGATCAGCAGGCAGAATGGAAAAAACGTGGAAGATCCATTGCTCCTGGAATGCACTTAATGCAGCCTTTAAAGCAATGTCAGCAGTGGAAATAAACAGTCATGACTTTCCTTTCCAATTTACCAACCTTCCATGCATTCTGATTCATTCCACCATTCTTCCTTCCCTGACGCTCTGCAGTGCACCATTAACCCACTCCATCCCCCCCATCCCCCAAAACAAAAACAGGTCTCCTGCTGGCTGTCAACTGCTATCCATCGCACTTTTACTGTGAGGTTTCCCCATGAATTTGCTAGTGTGATGAGATGCTGAAGGGGGGCATTCCTGTTTGTGAGAAACGGCGTTCTGGCTCCCAGGCTGGTGATTGTGTATAAGTGTGTGACTGAGAAGTTTCTGCTTTATAGGCTCTGGATTGTGAGAGAAGAGATCTGTGCCTGCAGTGAATCCTGTGTGCATAGTGTGCACTTGTGAATTTAATGCGTGTTGTGTTTTGGTTCGAAAAAGGGAGTTGCAATGTTCAGGGAACTGCCAACACCGGAGGTCTTCTTTACCCATGTGCAGGAACTACAGAGAGGTTAAAGTCACCAGTAGATAAATTATAAGTGTAGAGTTTGATCCCTAGAGGAGACAGAAATTCCTTGGAGGTTGCATCAGAGAGATTGTTTTACAATCTTCCAATTCAAACATGTGGTGCTACTCGCTGTGGCGACCCATTGTGAACAGTTGAAAGCAGCATTAAAGTGCAGAGGAGTATAAACTAAAACCATCGGCTGAGATGAGATTGACTTTGTGGTCTGCCTGAATCAGCACTGGTGTTTTTCATTGACTACTGTCCACATACACTTCAGTACTGCCATATTTACTATTCATTCCACCACCACCAAGGCTGGACTCTACTTAACAGCAGTTAATAAGAGGTACTTATACTTGCTTGAGAGCAGAATAACAATCAAGCAAGGAATTTAAATAAAAATGAAAATCTTCCTTTTTCATTACTGTACTCTATGCAGTGATAATATATAATAATAATTTAAAGTGATGGCATTTTTAAAGACAAATTCTGACACCGGGCTTCAGAATTCTCACAGTAAAGAAACACTTTAAAGCACGTGTCTTTTCAAGCGCTCAGACATGCTCGTGAAAGAACGTATGCTGTAGCCAGACGTGAAGCAAAGCAGACATTTAAATAAACCATCAATCCGTTTCCTTCCTGGACAGGTCCCTAGTCTATCACCGTCTATTACGGGGCTAACACAGAGAAACAAGATCAACTTGATTCATGCTCAGAATCACCAATTTAGATTTTTTGCAAGTCTTTGGACTGTGAAAGCTGGAGTGCTCAGGAGAAATCCCAAGCTAACATGGAGAAAAAAATGCCACTCTACAAAACTCCATAAAGAAAGCCCCCAGTCAGCCACTTGGTGAATTTGGACATTCTAGGTAACAGTGCCAATCAATGGGCCGTTATATTGCCCACAACCTTGGCTAGGTTTAAAATAAGAACATGAAACAATGAAAAGGTCTTGATCAGATGATTGGAAAGACTGACTGGTGGATCCTGTAAGCACTGGCCTGTCAATGCTTTGTGCTTTGTATATGATTAATAACATTTTTAAAGCAATTCTAAAATTCCCTGAAACCCACTGAAGGAGTAAATGAACTGCATTGCAAATATAGAAAGATAAGTCAAAGGGCACACAAACACTACACCCATGTGTTGTGTTCCAAAACCACAGGTAATATAATAGTCTGCTTCTGTGACAGCCCTCAGTCCTCTGAGAAGATTTCCCACAAGACATTGTACGCTGGGATTTCTTCCTGATTACTGTAAGAGCTTTAGGCCACATTTATAATGATTCTAGTTCCCTCGTTCAGTTTAATGGACCCATTCCATCAATGCCAATGCAGAGAACTTTGTTTAAAAAAAGCAGAAAAATAGAAAAAGTATCTAGATTGCAGCCATTCATTCAAACAAAACTTCAATATATAAAATGTTGATTAAAATCATAAGCCAGTCAATTCCAGGCTTTGCCATGTTGGTAACATTGGTAAGGGGTCTTACCCATCTATTACCACTAAGCTGGAAGTGCTTCACAAAACAATGGAGCTGCACATCATTTCAACTTTGTTTTTTGGCAACATGCTGCCAGCTCTGACAGGCATCAGTGGCCCCTTTTCACCAGCTTAACTCAGTTTCTGCCTTTCATTCATAACAATTGTCTTTAAATGAAGGCCTGTGAGTGATTCTTCTCCTATGAAGATTTTGTCTTGGAAGCAACCATGAGTAGCTATTGCTTTAGGTCACATAGCTCTTGGGGTCACAGAGGGGGTGTAAACCTCTTCACTCTCTCCTTTTGAAGATGGGTTGGGGAAAAAAACTCCACAGAATGTGTTCAAAGAAAATGCTTGAGGTAGTTCAGGATGCTTTTCTAGGGTTGTTCAAACAAGAGACACCAGGGCATACCCAGAACGTACTTCAGAGATTATACTGTATTTCCATGCCAGCGCTTCAGTGCTGCTGGACCCTCTAACTGATTTGCAGGCAAGTGAGCGTGCAAGGCTCTGTGCCTCTGGAAGCAGACTTTACAATTTCCAACTCCATCACAGCACACTATGTGACCATGGAAACTACAGAAACCATAGTGAGGTAGACAATACATGAGCTGATTTTCCTGCATTAGCATGGCATACTGGCTATGGTGAACAGAGCCAGCTAAAAGTAGTGCTGTGCTGCTGTTGATACAAAGAACAGAAGACTAATGCTGCTGGCTGCAGCAGCTGCTCACTGTCTGAAACTTCACTCTGAGTTTTGTTTACAAAAATGAGGAATTAGCAGTTTCTGGCAAAGCAGCCAGTAATCCAAAATTGTATTGTTATTGGAAAAAAACTGACTAAAGCCCCAACCGTTGGCCATATTTAGAAGTGTATTTTACTACACTGCAGAGGTTAGCTGAGCATACATGCTGTTTTACACCCTGTTAGCAGTTCAATCAGCATGCTAGGTATCTTGACAGTCTTTGGGCAGGCCTCTTGCTGTTACTCGAGCTCAAGAGGTTATAAAGCAGCCCTGTGAGATCTTTTCCACTGGTCGGTTGACTGACTGACTGACTATTAATGTGCACTTGGTGCCACACATCCACATGCACTAACCATTTACTCATACTGACTTGCTGACAGGCAGTAGAGGACATAAGAGAGATGGCATGCAAAGACTCCGGAACTGAGATCGATGGGAATTTTCTACAAGCAGCAAAAATCATGGAAGAAGTACAGATTTCAGAAAAAAACTAAAAACTAAAATAAAAATTGCAGCTTAGAGTAAAGTCAGCAAACTCTGGATGTGGTTTACATTGAATATGACTTTATATGAAGCCTTCCAGACACACTTGGTAGATGCAAACTGCGGCTATCTAAATAACTAAGAAGACTGTTTGGTCTTCCTCAAACCTCATCATGCATGTTACGGTTTTAAAGACATAAACCCACCCCAGAAAATCGTCATGACTAATTATACTAACTTATGTTTCTGATTACACCTTGATACAACTGTCCCCAAAAAACAAACATGTTCTCATTTGGATTTTCTGTAAACACTCACACAACACCCACTATGTCAGATGTTACAATTACCCTTTTGGTTATGGTTCTCAGTATCTCCTTGGCTCTGCCGGCCTGCCAGTGACAGCTGAGATATCTTGCCAATATCTTGCCAGATGTCTGGCTCCCGGCTCTGGCAGCCTGCATTTCAGGATTATGAATACATTTTGTGCTGATGAATGCCAACATTATACATTCCATTTGCCACAGAGCTGCACAATTGATTTGTAAAAATGGACAGTGCGTGTTAAGTTAGCATAATTGGTAATTGCAGAATTCTGCATCATATCGCATCACGCATTAAATGACATTTCACTTGACTCACAGCAGCTGTGGTTGAAAAAAAAGTCAAGATTAGTATAATAGAGCAATTTTAGCTGATTCACTGAGATGGATAATCACAGTTAATACTAATGATCACAGTATGTTGAGTCTAATACATTCAGCTTGATATTCTGCAGCCAATAATCAGATGTTCCCTTCAGGGCTGATCAATGGGAAAAGCAGCTAGAGATCATATCAGAAAAGGCTTTAATTATAATTTAAGCTTTTTGCCATCAAGTCTGTGGAGGTAAGATTGTAGGTTCAATTCCTGGGACAGGAAATGAGTAAATCAGTCTATTTATCAGAAAAACTGGGTGTGGTGTTACTCCCAACTCGTGGCATAAGGGCAGGTCTGCTTGATTTAGACTTTCAGGGAAACGGTATCTTGGAAGTGTTTTTCAACATGGAGCGTTTCTGTGTAAGTCCCTGAACACTGGAAATATAGGCAGCATGAGAACGTAGCCAGATATTTTCTACTGATGGGTTTGTTTTGGGATTCTTCACCAGTCCAAGCCAAGTTGCTTTTACAAACAGTTACTGAAGATGGAAAGTCAAAAATAAAGCCTGAAGATGGCAGTCATGCACAGGATTTCAATCAATGACTTTGGGGTCAAACTCAGTAGTTTTTAGTTATTTTGCAGTGTAGTCATCTGGTTTAATTTACCAAAGCAATTAAAAATAAACAGAGTGCAACACTAACAAGTGAATACCTCCCTTTTATAACACTACTGAGTAAATTACTGTGCTTTTCTACTCCTGGTAAGAGAAATTCTTTGGACTTTCTCGTGATATTTCCTCTGCTGACCTGAAATGTTAGCAGTACATTAAAGGTGTAGAAACGTACTTTTACCTTGGAGAGATTGGAAAGTTCAAACTTTTCCACTCTCTCGAGGCCACTGAAGGACTAATGCATGCTTTTATCGCAACCAGGATGAATTATTGGAATGTGAAAACACACTGTCACTGAGTGCAGCTCATTCAGAGAGCTGCTGAGAGTTTCCTGAGATTCAGCATTAATCAACTTAAGCAATTATGCGGATGTAAAAACAAAGATAAACACCAGATGTCCATTATATTTGTCTCTTACCTTCTTAATGCAGCCTCATACAACTGTAGTCACTTTTTACTGGTTATTTAAAAAAAACAAAAAAAAACACACTAGGCTTTTTTCCACTAGCTGACATTAAAAAAATGAAATGTCAGAGCTCTGTCAGAAATTAGGCATTATCCTCTGTTTGCCTTTTCAAACTTTTAAATGTCATTTCAAATCATGAGTTGGCAGTCTTTGCAGCAGCTCTCCAACTGTCTTTACAATACACCCCATTTGTTTGGAGAAACCTGAAAACCAGATTCTATAAATTGTGTTTATTTACTGCATAAAATAAACAGCAGGCTGAAAGCCTGCAGTGAGTATTTATGTTTTGCTTTGTCAGCTGTTTCCTGCAGGTCATTATACACTTTGTTCATTAATTATACTTTCTTTACAATCACAAATACAACAGAGATTAAATATTTATGAAGGGTTTTAATATTTTCCATTTGACTCTTTGAACTCTTGGTGTTTTTTTTTCTTACTGAGTTTCACTTAGAGGCACTAATTCAGCATTCGTTTTAAATAGGTTTGTGACTTTTTAGTCCTGTTGGTGTTAGTGAGTGCTGCAGGGATACAACAACCCCGTTGAGAAAATGCATTTTTTTTCACCTTTGTTCATATAAATGTGAAAATGAAGTACTTAAACTTGAAATTTAATTTAACCCAGATATCTTTACATTTCAGAACTATACACCATGCAACGTCATGTTGCATCACGGTTTGAAACAGAACTGTAACAGATAACAGTAGTCCATCCATCCATTCTAACATGTATCAAATTCAGGGTTGTGCAGGGGTGGGAGGCTGGAGCCTGGACAGATCTAATAACTCCCAGCATTATGTTCTATAGGTCTTCCACGGTTAAGACCTATGTAACCATTCCCGAAGCAACATGTACCGAGGCTTCCAGCTCACAACACTGAGAAAGTGCATATTAGAGGCTCATTCTCACTCATTCTCACCTCCAAGCACCCGGGTTATTAAAACATGGCCAGATGATACTATTCTACCGGCTACTGTTTTGATCTGATAGACTGATCCATCTATAAACAGCAGGACCTGGAGACCTTCGCTCAATCTGTCCTTTTCTACATTAATGTGACAGTGACCAAAATCATCTGGGCTTTTCCTAACCGAAAACCTTGGACGACAGGCGAAGTTCAAGCTCTGATGAGAAATCGTAACTCGACATTTCCCTGTAAAGCACTGCCAGATCCAACCTGAGGAGAGGCATCAAACAGGCCAAGGCGGCCTATCGGAGGAGGATAGAGGGCTTCCTCACTGATAACAACCCTCACCAGGTGTGGAGAGAAATCCAAGCCCTCACCTACTGCAAAGGCCAGAGCCCCCCCCAACCCTCGACAGCAGCCTGAAACTCGAGCTCAACACCTTCTTTGCTCAGTTTGAGACTCTTACTGTCACGGCTGCCGAGGCGAGCCGTGTGGTGTTGAAGGAAAAAGGACCCAAAATGCAGGCAGTGACTGATGATACAAGTGACGTTTATTTACAAGTGGTGGAGTGGCAAAACAGGCAATGAGGGATGACAAATAACTGAAGAAACCTAAACTGGGAAAACTAAATAACAAACCTGAGATCATACAAAACGGGGTGTGGTGCAGCGAGCCGCAGACTAAGGAACAGAACACCATGGACCGCAGACAAGCCAACAATGAGCACAGACCGACACCCACTATATATACACACACAAGGTAATCAGGTAATCACACACAGGAGGGAAGAACAGCTGATCCTAATACACAAAGACGACTGGAGGATACAAGCTGAACACAATGACAACACACACATACCTTCAAAATAAAACAGGAAATCCAGAACACGAACAGGGCACAAGGGGAGGACATAGAATACCAAAATCAGAATAACTAGAACAGAGGAAAATAATCATAAAACACAAAACGCCGGGTCAACGACCCAGCACCATGACACTACGTTATAGTAACCTTCATCAGTCATGACACTCACACACTCTTTTCAGACCAAGTCTTTTCGTTGCTCTACCTCTGAGCACTTTGCAACTATTTTGTTTTCCAGCATGTTTTATTTTATTTTTGTATATATTTCTCTTCTTTTGTATATATCCCTCAAGACTGTATATAGTTCTCCTGTTGGCTATTTATTCCTGCTGTCTACTATTAATATTTTACTCCAGCACAGTTGAGGTGGAGCATCTTCAATTTTGTTGTATATGTACATTAACAATAAAGGGGTATTCTTTTCTATTCTATTCTATCCTATATGCACTTATAGGTCATAATAAAAATTCACATGAAATACCCTTGTGGGTGAGGACAGGTGCACACTTTCAGATCTAATCTGCAGTGATCCTTCTCTGCATCACCAGCTGATGTTTTGTAATGTCTATGGAGTGAAGCAAAGTTTTCTTCAGCCATTTGTTTACTCTTCTTTACTAAACTCTGCAGTCTTCTATCTTTTACCTGCACGTGAGACTCTCTAATTTACTAACCACCAAAGATCTCTGTTACACCCAAAATGTTTGACATTCAAGCTGATCCAAAACCCTGCAGTGACGGTACAGACAGGAATAAGACAGAGATCATTTCCCCCCACACTAGCTTCTCTTCATTGGCTCCTCTTAAATTTGATCAGATGTAATCATATCTTAAAAACCCTATAGTGTCATATTATCCTAATACAGGACCCCCACTCCAAGAGTACAGTAGTCTGGGAGGTATAGCCTCTAGCTATCACGTTTCTGTCTCTTGTCTCAAGTGACGACTGATAATTAGAAGCTCTTAGAAGAGACTCTTAGGATTAGCCTGAAACCTCAATGTATATAGTTGAGCTACCATAGGGTAAAGGTGCTGAGGGACCTCCTATGATGCACTGAGCACTTCTCCCTCCCAATGGTTTTAATGGTTTTACTCCCCATGCATGCATAAGTCACCAGCATATTTAATTAACTACACCTTCTTGCTCCCCTATGGTGTGTGCTCTATAGCTCTAGTAAATGTCTACCAAACACTTGCTCTAAAATAAACTCGTGTTTATCTACTGTGATATCGTTGGTTTATTTTACATATAAAGTGCTCTGAGATGATTGTTGTTGTGAACGATGTTACGTGATTAAAACTGAATGGAGCTTGCATAAATAACTCTTGCAGTCACAGCCGGCATTTGGTGCCTTGTGAAATTCTTTGCTGCAGGTCTCGGTGACGGCTCTGCAGATCCAGCCCATGCTGGTCTGGTTACAGGACTATATCTGTAACCACCAGACCAAGCTGGGACCCAAATATTGACCACTACATGGATTTGCTTGTGGGTAGTTTGTGTGGCCTGAGTTAATCTGCTCAGTATCAGCCTTCTGTTTGCATTTGAGCTTCAACAGGCTGGCAGCGACAACAACTAACTTAACAAAACAGCTGTGTGGTCATGTGAAGTTCAACACACTTACACCCAAGAGAAAGCAGGAAATGCTTCACTCGACACACTAAATCATCAAACACACACACGCACACACACAAACCTAAAGTCATAGCAGCTTTTTACAAACAACCACATAGCTGAACACTTCTGTTAGCTAAATTCTAGAAACACTCACACAAACACATTCACACAAACAAATGTGACAGTCCCAGAGTCCCTGAAGGACCACTCCCTGGCAGTAAACTGAACATATCCAGCAGCAGCAGATTGGATTATGGCTTAGCAAGCAGCCTGGCCTGCACCATACGCTGAGGCAGCTGTTTCCTTATCTGCATGTGTGTCTATGTGTAGATATATATGACAGCGGCAAAGCTATAAGCGAGATTTTATGCTATTGACAAAACAATAAAACGTGTGTGTGTGTGTGTGTGTGTGTGTGTGTGTGTGTGTGTGTGTGTGTGTGTGTGTGTGTGTG
>NW_024582529.1:649335-651796 GCF_018398535.1 Haplochromis burtoni | reverse complement strand
GTGTGTGTGTGTGTGTGTGTGTGTGTGTGTGTGTGTGTGTGTGTGTGTGTGTGTGTGTGTGTGCCTGGACCCTTGACCCCTCATCCCTATGAAGTGCTCGTGAGAAATGTCCTCTCATCCTGTAAAAGACGTATGGAAATCAATTTCCATTTTAACCCTTGATAGATATTGACAGTTTGATTAAACTGCATTAAAGTGAAGGGACTGAGAAACAAGAGAACATAAAAAGAATGAATAGCTGCTGCTGGTTCGTGCACTGCAGTGCAAAACCAACTTTGTCTCCCTGACTCCTACCTTAAATAGTTTCACCTCATTTTAATTCTCAAGTCTCTTCTCTCAATAGTCTCATTTGAATTCCACCCCCCAAAAAAAGAACTTGGAAACCAGCCTCCAGGCCATAACAGATTTATCATTTTGCGCATTTGTTTATTGGCAAGGGAAGAGGGGGATCGGCTGTTGTTTGGGAAACTGATCTTGCGTGACAGTTCAATATTAAATCCTCTGAGGAACACATTATTTTTATGGTTGGACACATTCCTTAACTGAAAGCTGAATGAAAGAGACAATTTCATGACATTTGTAAGGAACAAAAGAGGTCAGGACACATAAAGGCAATTAAGGAAACCTACAGATAAGTTATTTGTTTGGACTGGGTTTAAAAAATGAAAAAAAAAATAAAGTGTTGTGTGTGTGTGTGTAAGATGGAAGTTGTCTACACTATTCACATGAAGGTGCCTTTTTTTAGTGGAATTCTGATATTTCACACTGAGGGATCAACGTCACTTTAAGCATGGATAATAGGAAATATCTTTGTGGTCTTTGCATATCTTACTTCTGTCACTCGGGATGATTTGGCAACTCCCTTTGTACCTTAATGAAAAGTAGAAAACTTTTTAAATATAGGATTCACATTTTTGGAACCAATTATACACTTGGAGCTTAAAATAAAGGAACTTTATATGATGTTGTAACAAACTGCAACCACTAAGGGTAAAACTGAAAAGTGCTAAAAACTGCAGTTCTTTGAATGGTCACTTTAGTTTCTCCAAAATCAAGTACATCTCCAGGTTTTCATGTTAACTGCTGGAATGAACACATTTACAGCCTAGTGTCCGGATCACATTCATATATCATTCATGTTTTCTTTTGTTCTTTTTGCAGCTCACCTGTTTATTTGTTGCTGAAGCTTAAAATCTGCACTCAGACATTTGCTAGATTGAGCTACACTGCATGACTATTTCTAAACATTTATAAGGACTTTAGACATTATTACAAAGTTTGTATGTTGTTAATACTCCTAAAATCTTTTCAAATGTTGTTAGATGAAAAAATGTTTAACAAAGTGCTTTGTAATGAGTTGTAAATAAAGCTAAAAAAGGAAAGTCAACAGAGCAGAGGAGACCAAATCCTATTCTAAGACATATAATTCAATAATGGAGAGGATTACTCGATGTGGGTTGTGGAGGTGCTCCTACCCTAAATAAAAGCATACAAAGTTTGGTTACTGACAAAGTCCGCTGTCCTCATAAAAGACTGGGTGGTGTGAATGCTGGTTCAATCCCAGCATCTTTCTAAAGAAGCTGGAAAAAGCCCCAAAGCATTTCTAAATGCTTGGGTGTCCAACATTGCACAATAACTGTGGCTACTCTCCACAGTTCAGTAGACATCCTACATCACACCAAAAGCACAACAATCTTAGTTCATGTGTCAACCTTTTGGCAAACATTATTATATGTAAAGGAAAAAAAAAGATTGCCAGAATCCTGGAAATAACTCAGCTGACATGATACGTCACTAACTGAAATTGTTTTGTAATCCTCAAAAATTGTTCCTTATCATGAGTGTTGGAGTTTGTTGCTATTAAAGAAGGTTCGAGAATTCTTTAAACTTTGGGTCTAACTTCAAACACCTTGGTGACCATTCCAAAAATAACAGGTATCTTATGATCTGCAAACTGCATCCTCAGGTCTTGTAAATTGTAAGAACCTTAAACCATTTGGTTGAGGTTAGAAAAAAGTAATTGCAGTAAATAATAATTTTTGTCAGGTGATTGAATGTGAACCAGTGTCTCGTGTGTCTAAGTAAATGTGTAATCATCCTTCTTAACCTTGTCTCCAGAGTCTGCACTGGCTTAACATGGCACTACATCCATCTTGGCTAATAGCAGAAACAAAATATTTCATCTTTTTCATACATATTGTTGCATATGAATCTATTTGAATCTTGATTTTTTTTTTAAATACAAGGAAAAGACTTGTCCTCGGTGTGTTTGTGCGGCTGGTGCACAGGGGAAGAGCCAGCTGTATCCTTGACCCTTCACTGCTGCATGGCTATCCATCTCCGTCTACGATAATGGCAACGTCACTGGCTCACACAGGCACCACTCAGGAAGGCTACAGTGTATGTGATCGTGCAGATACACACACACACACACACACACACACACACACACACACACACA
>NW_024582529.1:606615-649315 GCF_018398535.1 Haplochromis burtoni | reverse complement strand
ACACACACACACACACACACACACACACACACACACACACAGATTGGCATCTGGAGGATTTTGTACTCTACACATAGCTGTCAACTGGATTAATGTATTGCATGTAAAATATTGCTGTTCACAAAACAAAACCCAGATGCCACATTTCACTCTGAGGAAGACCTCCTCCCTGAGGGCAGTGGATAAAAGAAAACTAAATAAATAAATAAATAAGAAGGCTAATACTGTGGTCATCCCAAAGCTGCAGTCCAAAAGATACTGGACGTACTGTAGGCACTTAGCCAGCCTAAGAGACACGACTCTGAGCCGCGAGCCTACGCACCCAGACGCTGTGATTATATCCAGAATTTCTGCCAGCGTACGTGTCGACATGTTGAAACACACTCTGCTCTCATCGAAAAGAGCAACAGAAAGCTGTCTGGCCTGTCTCAGTGTCTGCATGACTGCTAACGCACGCACGCACACCACTGTAAAAATATGTGCGCATACTGTCACAGTTGGTGTCTGCCTAAACAAGGACATGTAGTTACAAAGATGCAGGTGCAAAAGACATACTGTAGAATTCTAACATTGTCAAAAATAAGCTTCCATCAAATGGCAAAGCACAGTAGGGTGGAACAGAATGGCATTCTGGCACTCAATGAGCATGTGAATGTGATAGGCTGTTTAAAACAAAATACCGTACAGCAAGTTCATTTTTCATGTTTGGTTCATGCCTGGCAGTCCTTCCAGCAGATGCCACAGAGTCAGTTAAGTCACTGCATGGTCCTGTCTGCACACATCCTTTATTTTCTTCTTGGCCCTGTCATATGTTCATGCATGCAGATGTCAGTAAAGTCCCATTAAACTACTTCCGCATCTGGACAGCTCTACTGAACAAGACTGAGCATAACATGGGGAACTATGTACGTTTTAAATCCAAAATTTCATCAAATATAAAAAAATTGAACTCAGAGATGAAGAAAGTTCTAAGAAAGAGATGACAGGAGAGTGAAGATAAGAGATCATTTTGAAGTAAACGACTGCTCTGTGAGTGACATCTCATCTTTCATGTAATATCCAAAATCACTTAGCCTTCTTTAATCAGACAGCGAATCTGTGCATGATGTTCCGATTATTTCATATTGAAAAATGTCTGTTATAAAAAAAAAAAAAACCTTAAATGATAATAATGTCTTCTCATTCATAAATGCAGGACAGAAAGTGCAGGCTAAACTGGGTCAGTTTCAGGGTTGTGGTACGGCTCACAGTGATGGACTGATGCAGTACAGACTGTAGTATCCACAATCATTGCTAGGTAAGGTCCAGAAAACATAATAAGACATAAAAAAGCACATGTGTACAGTCAGCAAACCTATTACCATCTTTTATAAGGATATTAGAAGATGGATATTCTGAATATGCAGCTTTTAATGTTGAATATTGAGTTTAAAGTTAAATTAGATTAAGGTTTAAAATAAATGCCCAAATAAATCCTCAGCTGTGTTTCAGTATCACTACAGAAAAACAGAACTCACAGAAGTAATCAAATTGAATTAAACACATTTATGTTCTTTTGTAACACTTTCCAAATTCCTCCTTCATAGCAGCTTTACACTGGCTCTAGGCTGGAAAGCAGCCACGATGACTCATGAAACATGTCCTTATAAATTGTAGAATGTATTTGGTCAAATCCACAAAGAGCAATACACTCAGAAGCAGGTTAAATATTTGTCTTTCAAAGTGCTGGAGTTCAAAACAGTGCTGCATTATGATGCCTACTTACTCGCTGTAGAAGGTCATTCTGAGCTCTATTTATTGCATTACCTTTGTATTTCTCTTCAACAGGTCTGTTTGTCACAAAACAGTTAATAATGCAAACCTCAGGCTTCACACTAAATCATATACATCTCTATAAGCAGAGACACATGATGTATTTGTTTTACTCTTCAGGTAAAATCAACAGCAAAGATTGTGAAAAACAGCCCAAAGAGATCTTAGGAGGAAAAACACTGTTATGGCTACACTGACTGCATTATAAAAACATGTATGGTTAGCATTGGAGGCTTCAGTCTTGCAGAGTAGAAATATGGCTGCTCCTTTTGTTTTCTGTTGAAAATCGAGCTTTGGCTTTTAGTTGGCAGAACGTTGGTGGACAGTAGAAAAGCATGTGTGTGTTGCATTGACGTTGGATCTCTACAGTGCCGTACTGGACAACCTGCACTTGCAGGAAAACCTCTGAGGCCTCTGTTGAATTGTTTCACATGACTGTGTTTTATGGTAAGGCTGGTAAGCTCGACGATCACACAGCTAAAAGGAAACAGATCGCACGTCTTTTCACGTAACACAAAATATGACAGAGAAGATGAGGAAAACAATTTAAGTTTAAATGTTTCACAGCAACCAGGGAAAGTCCAGTTCTTAATACCGCTTTATTTACTAAAAGGCTAAAATCTGCTAATGAATTTTTCCTCACATTTCATGATGAGTTTGGCTGAAAAAGTCTTTATAGAGGAAACATATGGTGGCTACAATAGATGTACTAGCTTTGAAACCACAGAAACCACAGCAGTGCAGAGAACGGCAGCTGTGAAGCTGCCTGTTTGAAAGAGGAAACACATTCAATAATCCATCATCCTGTTCCATGACCCCCTAAACACCAATAGCCTCCTACAGTCCCGCCTCCTTAATAATGTACCAAGACAACGCCAAAAAACCAGCCACACCCCCAGAAACACAATAGCACATAATAGCACACGTGGAAGGTCACACATCCATTACACAAGGTGATATTCAGCTATCTCTCCTTCACACACACACACACACACACACACACACACACACACACACACCACACACACACACACACACACACCACACACACACACACATCAGATAAATTCAATTATATGAGTGTAAACTGCTTTTCATGGACATTCATGATCCACATCTGCTATAAACAGAAATTTAATACATTTAAATAAATATTTCAGTAATGCACATAATGATGTTTTTGACCCACTGCAGACTTCCTAAAGCTGTCATGACCAAAAAACAGGAGCATCGGGGGGATTTAATGCTTTGCTCAAAGACACACCTGCAACTCTTACCAGTATAACTAATATAACAAAGACATTACTACTATCTTCCTGCTGACAAGCCTACATCTTCACCTTTGGGCTGATGCTTTTTTTTAATCAAACCATTTCAGATTTCATAGACAAAAGAAACAGGAAAACTTTTCAAGCAATTCATTCAAGTCTTCCTAAATACTAGTTGAAAACGTTAGTTCTGCCAGGAACTTTGACTTTGACTTTGACTTGAAAGACACAGTCAAAAGAAGACTGTTATTTCCAGTGGCTGCCATTTATATTTGGTTCTACAGTATACTGGGTCCCAAAGTGGCTTGCAGTTTGTAGGCCCAACGCTATGCTTAATCATTTGGACTGGTCATTTGACATTTACAACCTAGATAAGGCCACCACTGGCTTCTGGTGAATGATAACAGTGAAAACGTTGTTGTCCTATTGGAATAATGTCAGCTGGGGCTACTGGTCTGTGATTATTTCAACTTTGAAAATCCAAATAACACACATTTATTGTAATTCTGCCAGTTTCACACCTGTTGGTTTAAAGCTTGTGAGACTTCCATAGTTGTCTTCATTGAGATTAAGCCTCCCCCCCCCCCCTTTTGCCTTTTTTGTGGAAATTTCTGGCCACATTAGCAGCGCAGTGATGAAGTAATTGAGACAGACTCACTGCTCTTTGACCCTAACACACTGTGCAGCTTAATTAGTGTAAAAACCAGTGCCAGCAGATCTTACTCATCTAGAGGTTCTAGTCCACACGTGACTTTGCTAATCAAGTGATGCCTGGACACAGTTTTTCCCCCAATGGCTTTCTTTTAACCCTGCGTGTTTTAACTTCATCTCATCACCCCATTAGTGTTTGACACTGCTTAATAAGCACACCAACAGAGTGAACTCATGGAAAACAGGGCTTTGAGTTATTTCTTTAGCTGTAGCTCTAAGGATGACAACTCTGGTTCAGCATCAGAAGAACTATCTGGTCAGTGTTGGTTAATGTTTTTAGTGATCTGCTCAGCTGTGACTCCAAAAGTCTTACCTGATATTAAATGGATTTTGACATTTATCACCAATATTTGTGTCCTATATATTGGAATAATCTTAATCAGTTGGATTTTAAATTTCGAGTTTATCTTACTCATTTGTTTCATCATCAAATATACTCAATGATGTGTTTTGTTATGACGATCAGCTGAACTAAGGAAGTGAAACCAGCTAAAATGTAACTGAAGCCGTTATAAGCAGTAGTGTGGTTCACTGTGACAACGTACGGCATCAGAGCTATTAGCATGACTATAGATTTGTATTTTTACCTATAATTTATAGCAATTAGATTATTATGATTTTATTATTGTTACAAATAGAAAAATAATCATTCTTGGACACATGAACACTCAGTGACACTCTGCTCCTTTTCTGAGTCCATAAAGAACTGAAATGGACACAAGGAACAGGAAATTAGGCCAGACAGGCTGTTTTATTCATAAGTAGTGCCGCTGATGTGTAAACTGGCAGCTCAATAAACCAGTTGCCTGCAGCGATGTTACCCAACTAATAGACTATAAAGTGTTGAGCAACGCTTTCTCTGATGCTCTGCTAAAGTAGCTGCTGCATATTTTATAGGGGCAGGTGCACTGATTAAAGAATCCAAATCCTTTACTTGCAATTTGTATGCAAAAATATTGATATTCCTAGATTACATGACAAGTTACAAGCCAAAAGCCTAGTGTATAAGGACCATTGTGGAACTGTAGGTGTATTTCTTGCTTAGTTCGCAATAACTGAAATTGGTTCTGTCACTTCGATGTGTTTGATTGCTTAATAATACCCCTAAAGAAACTACTAATGAGTCTGCCAGAACTGCTCTGCATCCAGCCTTTGCACTAATTGCAATGTACAGACAGAGAGGTCAAACAAAAAGCCATCAAAAAGCTTCATTTTACTTTTCACATTTTAGACAAGGTGATGTGTGGACTTGTCTTGGAATCTAGAAAAAATGTCTATTTGTCCTCTTTTCCTATAGAGTCATTCATAGAGTTGAAATACTAATGCAAAGCCTCCATTGACCCTGTCGACATACATTGATTAAGTTCAGCCTCCAATTATCTGATCTGTGAACATCTCTCCACCTTGAGCCACTTATTTTTGCATTCATTTGCCATTTCTTCTAAAAAACGTACACGCTTTTCTTCTCTCGTGTCCTATTTTCCACCTTGGAAAATCTCAGTCGTTGTGTCCTTGGGCAAAACACTTCGCCTGCCGCCTACTGGTGATGGCCAGAGGGGCCGATGGCGCGATATGGCAGCCTCGCTTCTGTCAGTCTGCCCCAGGGCAGCTGTGGCTACAACTGTAGCTGCCTCCACCAGTGTGTGAATGTGAGAGTGAATGATAGTGGAATTGTAAAGCACTTTGAGGGCCCCAAAAAGCGCTACATAAATGCAATCCATTATTATTATTATTATCAATCCTCATTCACCAATATGTGCATGGAAATGTTCTTACCCTGCAAAAGAATAAATGAACAAAACCACCTCTGGATTCATAAAACGTGTGCACCAGCCAATTTTGTCCTTACTATCATACGTGTTTGAGTGAATCAGAACAATTTTGAATCAACAGCCTTGCGCCTTCTACCTCCGATCTGTCTACTGCCACGGTCCTATTTCTTTTCATGTGGAAACACACTGACATAAAGGGTAAAATCCTGAAAGTGGTGATCATGTTATACGAGCGATCCCTGCACCGGAGTGACTAAATACCTTCATATGAGACAGAAAATCAGTACTACAGTCCATCTTCAGTCAGGCAAACATGAGAAAATAATGAAAAATATTAAAGACAAAAACCAAAAAAATCATATTCTCTATGTGTGGGAAGCTGGCAAGGATGGAGGATGTAAGTCATGGCTCATGAATAATAAGAGAAGATACAATAATATGAGCCATTTAGTGTTTGTTTCATGTAGCTTTAAAATCTTATTGTTATGTATTTATTTCAAGGTTTTTTGGTCATCATGATGATCGGCTCATTGAAAACTAAATAATGAACAAAAAGAAAGAGGTTTTATTTTTCTTCTGCTTCTTCTTCTGCATTATTGTAATGTGGGGTCTTTACCTTGCAATATGAAGTACCTTGAGGCAACTGTTGTGGTGATTTGGAGCTCTATTAGTAAAACTGAAGTAAATTAAATTATTTTATTACAACTATCATAATATAATACACCAATTATTTTTATTGACTTTGAGTTATTAAGTAAGTTTTGACAAAACTAAATGTTAGAAGAAAAAAAAGTTCAGAATTTTGAAATACCAGGAGAACATTTCGAGACTCCTGGAAAGTAAAAGTCAGAATTAAGTCTCTGCAATGATTTGTTACATTAGTTCCACCAAAATTAAACTAACTTTTCTTCCAGTTAGTAATGCATGCAAACCTAATGACAACCCTACAATAAAAGAGAAGCCAAAAATGAGTCACTTTCCAATTTTCATGCAACTTAATTTGATGCATTATTAGAATAGTCCTGTAGGTTGTAAATCCTCATTATCTGAGAAGCAAATGTAATCTTTTCACAGAAGGATATGAGGGTATATTAGGACTATAATTTCTCACATTCATTAAGTTTTTTTGGACCACCCAAAACTATGTACCACCTGTATGGGCTCAAAACTCCCAGTGCAGAATCACGGACTGGTTCTCATATTCTGTTACGCATGTGGTAACTAGTAAATGTGTGATACTAAGTGATTGATACCAGGGTGCTATATGTAGAGAGTCTGACAATTCATGAGAAAACTCCAGATTCCTTGAAACTTTAAAATTTTATTAATTTTTTGTTTTCACCCGACAGCACAAACAGCATCAGCAAGCAGCTTAGTCTCAAGCACATTCATTTTCCATCACATCCAAAAATGACAAATGCTCAGCTTCATAAACAATCAACTGAAATGCAGTTATAGCAGACCAGCAACTGAAATTAATAGATGTGCCAGCGATTATGACAAACAGTGTTTGTGATACATTTATCCCTTGAGCCATTATGCAAACCAGACTGATTTAGTTTTACTTGTCATCTTATGTGTTGGAGCCGTTTCTCAACAGGTTGAGTATGTCCTAAAAATAATAGTTTTTCTCAAAAAGACATCCACCCTAAAAATGTGTTTTTCTTCGATTTATTCTTCATATTTTAACTAGCTTGTTCCAGTTTTGAGGCCCAGTTATCAGTCCACTTTAGCCCTTGCCTCTGTTAAGTGTTTAGTTGTCCTGTGGAGGCTGCACACAGACATCTGTGCTTCTTTTACCCTGTAACAACTTCACCAGTGGGGTGCTACACATTCATGTTGCCCCAACGAGTTATGCTTGTTGTGTGGTGCTCCAGTTGCATCCATTTGCTTCAGTATTTGCCTGCAGAGCCAGCAGAAGGCTCCTGACAAATGTGCTCCCGTGCAGTACTCAAAAAACCCAACAGCATGTAGCTCAGCAGAGACCTATGTGTGTAGTTTAAATGTTCATTGTTTCAAGTGGAACAGAAGACTGGGACATTTTTTTTTAAATGATGGCCTGAAAAGTACAGACAGTGACTACAGTGGACACATTGTTTCTAACACTTGGTTTCATTAACTTTGCTTCTGTCTTCAGTTCGGTGATGGTCCAACAACAGTACAAGCAGAGTAGTCCACAGATCAGCCCATTACACCACATACTTTGGACACTGCCTCTATCTGGCCATAGATAGAAGCAGACGGGGTATCTGTGGCTCCCTACAGTCTGCCAACAGAAAGCCACATTCAGCCGATTACACCCCACCCAGTGTGGTAAGGTCAGGTTTTTACTCAGTCCATTCTTCACCCAAATACTGTTGTAATGTTTATGTGCATAGCTTAATAAAAAAAGCACAAAAAGGAGGGAGAGGGTCTGTTTTTTCTTATATTTCTTTGCATCAAGAGTACAAAGATACAACAGAGACATCGTTGTTGGAGTTCCACAACAGCAGTCCTTTTAGATCTTCCAGTGTAGACATTTATAAACACTTATTCAGTGCTGCTTTGTTTTATCATTATTACATTTTAATATATTCAGGCTAAGTCAATTGCTTTTGCTTTTGGATGCTTTCCAGGGTAATATCTTGTTGCGTGAACTAATCTTGAAAGTTTGGCTGTAATCCTTTCTCAGAATTAGACTCTGACTAATTTGTGAGTGCTGTCATGTTCCTGGCTAATATCAGAGTGAATCTTGCATGTCTACAAATCTACCCTCTTGCTATAGAGAGTGAAACCCTAGGAAAAAGAATTAAAACAACTTAAAACCAAACTAAATGAGGTCATGAGGGGCATATAAATATTCCTAAAATTGTAACAAATCAAGGTTAAAAGTGTCAGTTAAAGCCACACGGACTGAACACAAAGATATATTGTATACAAAAAGAACAGACATTAGATCTTATCTTTGTCATTTAAACAAAACATTGTTCCTTTCTTCAGCTGTTTCCAGTCAAACTGCTGTCCGAGTCTACAGCATCGGGTCTAAAAGGCATAAAAAGGCTTTTAGCAGTGAAAACATGTCCCATCTTCATTAATGTCCACTCTAACTTCTTCTTGCTTTATGCAGCTTTTAGTTCACAGTAGTTACCACAAAGTGCTTTTGGCTTTTAACGCAGAGTTGACATCTGCTGCTCTCAAATCTTCCACGTCTTCTTCCAAAATGCATCAGTCCAACAAAACATCTAACTCTGCAGCTCTCTCACTGATTGCACACATAAATACCGCTTCTACAATTATCTGCAGGTAATTAGCACTTTGATGTGAGGTTATCTTTCAGTTTATCATTGCAGCCACCAAGCTTGTTTCCTGTTTCTGTATCTGCTGTTTACAAAGAAATGACTTTTATTTGCAGGTTCGAGTCAAAAAACCTCAAGTCAGAAATCTATGGAAACCAACAATTTGGGAAGAATTTGAGTTTGCAGTATCGAAGAAAGAACAATGCCTTACTCAATGCAGCACAGGCACAAGCACAAAAAAGAGATGTGACAGGGCCCTTTTTTGATGGCTGTAGGTACACTAAATCACAGCACTCTGTGGTAGCAAAGGCAACATGGCTCCCAAGAAATAAACTTCTAAGACATAGAGGTCTGTTTTGACAAACCGTTTCTGCTAAATAGATCAGAGTTGATATATTGCAAATAAACTAATACTATCACTGAAATTGTGCCTGACAGTGATGGCTAAGATTGAAAACTGAAGCTCCAATTTCCCCACAAAGCTCCATTTTCCTATCTGACTGGCCTGTTACTAAATGCATCAAAAGCTGTCCAGAGGGGAAACATTGAAACATGAAGTGAGAGAGAGAGATGACAGCTATATGAGGATGGGAACAAGACTAACTCTGCTGCGACATCTTAAATTAGTCAAAGTGATGTTGAAACCGTTTTAAACAGTTGTCAGATGGAGCAGAGCTGATGGTTCTTAATGAGACATTCAAAGAGTGAATGTTGTTTAATAATACATTCAGAGAAGATCTTCTGCAGTTTAATTTCAACTTCTTTTCTAAAATGAAGTTACTTTCCACCACTTGTGTTCTCGCCTGCATCCAGAATTGATTGTTTATATACCTAAAGAACTATTTGTAACTGTGGAGTCTTTTAGAAGATTTTTCCAGTGTGAAAAATCAATCAAACTTCAAAAAGCAGTATAACATTATTCTGTTTTAACATGTTTTTTTTTTCACTTCTATTAACTGTGTTTTAATTTTCTATTCCATTCTATTAAACTGTTATTGTGATTCTAACCCACTTAGTGACTTTGTGACTGTGAAAAGTGCTCTATAAATAAACTTTACTTACTTAGAATATTTTGTTAAGCTTGCAAGTCAATATAAAAAACCCAATGACATCACTGCAGATAATAGCCACATAAAAAATTCAAAATAAACCAATGTGACATAGATGGATGGAAAGTGAACACAAGCCTGCTTTTAACATCAATCACCCTGTAAAAACTCGAGCTCATTACCTGGGACAACACTGACTCAGCCTTGGTTTTTATAAAGAACCCGATGTCTTCTTCTCTGTCGCATCAGTTAATAACCTGGGGTGGCTCACCTACATCTTTAGCTGAATATGATGTGTTATTAGTCTCCTGTTATATAATGAGAAGGAGGAGGAGGTTTCTGCTCCACCCTATGTCCTAGATTATGCATTTACAAACGATTATTACAGTAAGAAATGCAAGATTTATCTACAATATCAGCTCATGAGAACTTCATGTTTTTTAGTAGTTCAGGTCTGGATGATGATGATGTGTTGAGTATGATCCAGTAAAAAGTATACGATTATTTAACCAGTAGGGTTTACTATGAAGCAAGTTCCACAAACTTGGCCTGACAGAGCCTAAAACCTCAACGACTTTCTGCTTTGTACAAAAGGAGTTGTTTGATGCACCACTTGACTCTTCTTTTGCACAAACTTGATCCAAGCACAGGGTATTTCAGTCAGAGAAAAATTAAAAGGAATAGCTGAACTGAGGAACAGTGAAATGCAACACTGGTTCTGCAATTAAAACATGAGAGAAATACTACAGAGAATCGTTAATCTTATGAATTCATGGTCATAGCAAGCACGCCGAGCAGGGAAAAAAGGAAACATTATCTCAAGCTACAATATTTATTTTACCACTTAGTGCACTATCAGTGATGCTGTTTATTTCTACTGTGACAACTGCACATTAGAACTGTGAATTTTAAACCCGGATACATTTAAACATTAAACGTTACTCAGTGTGTTCACATCTGACAGTCTCTCATAGCCTGATAAAAGAGACACCAAAAACACTTTAGTTTGTCACCAAAGCAAAGTGAAATAAATTTTATTGACTGAATATTCTAGGTGATTAATAATAAGTCTACACTGAAAATGTTAATCTGTGTTCGTGTAGCTGCGATTCCAACAATGTGAAATGGACCGAGCAGCAGTTTAAGATCACTCATAAAAACACTCACATTTACATTACATTACAGTACATTTTTCTGCATCAGCAAATAAATGTGCACAAATGCCAGGCATGCAGTCTGTATTTGCATTAGCTTTAAATCTGGGTTTCATTTGGTATTACTACTGAAAAGTCTCAAGAACACTGAACTTCATATTAATCATGAATGATACAAATATCTTTTTGTCCAGTGAGAGTTTACGACAGCTTTTATTAAAAGAGGAAAACAAAACAGAAATGAATATACTGAAACAGTGGTTTGTTTGAGTAAATAATGGTAGAAGCTGTATGTATAGAAAGAATGTGTGAGAACACATTATTGGGTGTAATGTTAGACCATGAAATCTGCTCATGTTAGACATGGAGAGCATCACAGTGCTGGAGAAAAAAGGCACATTCTGAAGCAGAAATCATTACTAATGTTCAGCGATTTTATCTTACTTGAATTATTGTGTGGAGATATGAGGTAACACATACAAAAGCATACAAAAGACCACTGTAGCCATTGTAAAAAGAGCAATGTGGATAGTTAATATGGCTGGTTATGTGGAGCACACAAACCTATTATTCGTAAAGTGTGAATCAGGTAGAAGCAGTGAAATAATGCACAGAGCCAGAAATAATCTCTTAACAACAAATATTAGAAAATAACACTTTCAGACAGAAAGTGCACTTATGAGCTGAGAGGAGAGCTAAATTTAAAAAATACTGTATTATATACTACAATTGTATATACTGACATATTAAAGTTAGTTGTTAATATATAAGTATGTATCTGTTAATATAACAAGGGACTGTGTATTCAGTGATGCAGTTTCATTTGTTTTTTACTTGTATTAACACGTGTTACTTACTGTATATGTTTAATTAGATTCAGATCCCTGAAAAAGTGATTTTAAGCCTGACTTCACTTCATCGTAGATCCCTCTGATCTAAACTTTCTATGAAAACTAATTAACATATGTTTGTTGCCTACATCACAACAGAAACCTGAAGTTTACGTTCATGTGAAAATTACGTGCAAATGAATTATAAAAGGAGATGTTTGTTTGTGACTTGCTTGTTTTTGTTTAAGAAACAACTTCCACCTCTCTTCTATAAGTGATACAGAAAAAACAGGGAAGCCACTATTTCAGTGTTTGTTTCATTACAGTATTCAGATTTCCTGAATATTCTACTACAAAACACCAACATTTGATGGAAGAGAGTTGATAAACATTCACTAAAGCCTCCTCGTGCATTTGCTGCCGACTACTTTGACATGATATCGTTTTTTAAAACACTTTCTCTAAAATCTAGATTTATTTTTATTAGTTTTATATAACAACTTTGGGCAAAAACATATCCTGTGCTATTTCCATCTCCACTGGTTGCACTGCTACTTGAATTAAATTTTCTTTAAAGAGAAAAAAAACCTCCTGTGGAATGTTTGCAAAACACGTAACGTTCAGTTTCTTCATGATATGAAGTTATAATTATCATGAGTGCTTCTCGTGTGGTTCAGAGCAACCTCTCATTCCTTGTGTTTTCAAATAAACAGGTAGCCTGAGGACAGCATGTTGCAGCAAGTAAAACTGATTATGAAACATGAGTTGCTGCTGCACACTGTGGCTTACATTAACATCTGGTGAATATTTAACAAAGTGCCTTTGGTACTTCTGTGGGTTTGGACTTTTGCAACAACCGCAGCATCAACACACCAGAACAAACTGAAACACAAACACACTCTGTTCACTTTATTGTAGTTGTGACATGAATGTGAATTCAAGTAAGTTTAGTTTTTCTTTCTTTTTTTAACACTTGCCTTCTAGTGATCCATCTTCAGTTTGAAGATGGTAATGAAGACATCCTGCTACTGTATGTCTTCATTACCATGTTTAGAATCACTGCCTAGCTGTCAAACTTTGTAGTCAAGAGAAGCTCACATTTTCTCATTCAGTGCATTGTGTCCTCTTTCAGCCTAACTTTTTACAAACCGGAGGTTTGAAAAAAAAGAAAAAAAAGATCTAAACTCTGGTAAAGTCGCAGAGATGAGCCAGCCTAATCTTTAATTCATTCACATGATTTAAATCTTCTCGTGCACCAAGGACTGCAATGCAGATTGGTTCTTTAAGCCATCTGAACATAAATGTCATGCAAATTAATCTTAATGACAGGCAAACATTAGTTTATAGACTGAGGATCTCTGCAGACGTTTCACCCACTGGCTTAAACTCTTCTGCTTATTTCATATTCTGATTTCAGATTATTATTTTTCTCATGTAGCTGGATCCACATCGTTGTGTTTCACCATCTTTGCATGAAAGCAATTTTGGCATTGGAAATGGTGTCAGAGAGCCAAAGCTGTGCATGCAGACCAATGTGTTAGGATCTATCACAAACAAATGTATGGATGACCATGCAGGCCAATGTGAAATCCTTTCTTTTGTGGTTCACAGAGAACAAGGCTGCCTGGGTGATGGGAGCTGAATGACTCTAAGCAACTTGAAAAGGATGCACAATCGAGCATTTGCACAAATCATGAAAAGCAAACAAATGGGTGTCTTTTGTGCACATATTCAGCTCTCAAACTAAGACTAGAAAATGTACCTGCATAAACAAGCACATTCACAGTATGCTATTTTTTAACACAATCCAGAGAGTTGGTAGAGCGCAAGCAATACCCTACAAAGAGGGGGATGCTGTTCTATTTCTGGTTTGTCTATGATTACTCCATTTGTATACAATTATTGGTCCAATTGTGTTTTTTATTGATTATGCTGAAATTATTTTCATTCTTGGATAAGACCTGGTGTTGCAAAGAGCAATGACCCAAATATCTAGCAACAAATAAGAAACAAAGAAAATTATATTGAGCAGGTATGACCAACTGTGAAATGCTCTTTCACAGCCCAGTACATTTTAAAGTTTTGCATTATGATTAACTATGACTGGAGACCAGCCAATCAGCCTCTGATGTATCAACTTATGTGCCAATCTTATTTGCATGTGCTGCAGCTGAGATATACCTCTCCAAGAGGGCTAACATGTTATTGTAATGCAGAAAGCAACAAGTATGATTCTTCCACTGAGAAACAAAATGTTGTGTATTTATTAAAAGCATTATAATCACAACAGATTGAGGCTTCTCTGAAATAATACCGTATACACAATCGGCTGTGATTTTATTTGACTGTCATAATGTAAAAACTGTAGCGAGTAATCTGTCGTCTCTTCATTTTCCTGTCCCTATCAGACAGATATGGCTAATTTATAACCCCAGATTCCCAACACACAAAACACAACATGATCAGTGTGCACATATGTTACACGACAAGTTAGAATGCAAAAAATTCAGCATGTCTTGTTGTTTTTTTGCAACGCACTTGCAACAATGAGTGCAACTCATCCGTGACACGTCTCGTAGGGGATTAGACTGAACTGGTGGTCAACTGGTTGTATATACCCATATAAAAGCAAAGTGCCCATGTCATTATGCAGCAATTCTTGCTGATTTGTCACAGTTCATCTCAGATTAATCATACAGTGTACTGCATGTGACTGCTAACGCCACCACATTCTATCTCAGGCTGATTGGAGTGAATCTGTCTTATTGCTGTTTCATCAACGCTTTGATGAACCAAAATCACTTTGAAGATGGCAACTTTAACTTACTGCAAGTGGTCTCTGCCTCTAAAGCAACCGCTTAAAAGGCATCAGTATGAAAAGTTTACTGGTTGAAATAATTCTGGTCATCCCACACTATCAGACCACTGGGTATCCAACCACTAGTGAGTGTGGAATTACTGAGTCCAACATTTTTACAGAGTCTACAGTTCTGACATCTTGTCAGTCATATCGATGGACCAACAGTCATTGAATAAAACAATGAACGAGCACTGGCATCAGGCAACACTGAGGTCTAGTGCCTGCAGAAAGCCAGTATCGTGAAGCCTCTCCAGCACCTCACTGTGCATGATGACTGGTGATTTCAGTGCTGTAGCAGTGTCTGATGATGGCTGAAAAGGAATAACACATGAATGACCTGAAAACCATTACAATGGGTGCTCCAACCTCCACGCGAAGTAGGAATTAAAGAAAGTAATTAAGAAAAACTAATAGCACCACTTAGGATCAGACCAAATTATTCTACATACTGTGAAGATGTTAATTTTGTTGTGTCATTTTTTTTCTCCATCGTTCATACATTGGATTTTTTTTCTCTACTTTGTCAACTAATTTTGAGAAATGTCTCTAATTAACAAAATGTGTTTTGATGCTACACAGTTTTATAATTAAAATAACTGTTTGTAAATGTTGATTGAAATAAAAGTAGAAAAGGAAAGTATTAGTTCAAATGTGTGAGGAGGATTTTTTTCTGTCTCTTTGTATTTTTGCACAGCATCTTGTTAAAAACCCATTCATAACCGTAGACAGATGGTGATTGTCTGACCTTCTTTACAGCTGACACGTGTGGCTATTAACCTTGTGGACACATCCACACAGATTTCAGTATTGTGCTTTAGCCAGACATGATTTTCAAAGCTCCACTGCTCAAACTGCAAAAATCTAAAATCAAACTGAAAAACTTGGGGTGATAAAAGCAAAGACATGCATAAGTATGCAGTAAAACAGCATGCACAGAAAGAAAGATGATGTTGACGGGTGCTTCTCTCTGCTGAAGCGTCTTCAAAGTAATTACGAAAAGCTCATCAGTGACCTTACAGATGCCATTTTTAACGGTCGTTACCTTAATTGTAATTTGAGAAATGGTGGATCGGTGGGGTGGGGTGGGGGTGGAGGATGGGTGTTGAAGCAAAGTCAAGGTGAGTAAACATAAACCACTCATGTGCAGGATAAAGAGAGTGTGAGAGAGGTGCATCTCTCTCTGGCTCTGTCTGTTTACTTAATGACTCGGTGTTTGTGCAGCTCAGGATGCTAAACTTGAACCTCAGGGGAGCCAAGATTACAGGTCTCAAGGACTGGTGTGCGTGTGTGTGTGCGCGTGCGTGTGTGTGTGCGCGTGCGTGTGTGTGTGTGTGTGTGTTTATTTGTGGTCATGGTTTAAATTACTTTGACAGTCCACTTCCTCTGGAGGGTGGACTCTTATTGAACTCTACAGGAGTCCATATACAGTAACTACCAAACCTAATTATTTTACAATTAGTGTTTTATTAGTGTGACTGTGTCACCTTAAGCTGTAGCATGTGTTTTGGAGTTTTCTACATGACATTTATCACATTAACTATATTTTAATAATTAAATCAGGTAACATTTTCATGTATTTAATTTAAATTCGTGTTTGTTTGGTTTCAGGAGAAAGGCACACAAACACATTTTAACAGTCCACTGAAGAAATGTTTTTTTCTTTTAAGAAACTGGGAAAACATTTTTAGTCTTCTGCTTTCAAAAATTCCCGAAGTTGTTAAAAAACAGTTCCAGTTTGTTGGGGGTGTTTGTTTTGTGTTTTAATGCAAGAGTTTGTTTTAATGATCTTTGACAAATACTCATGATTGCAACCCGTCACATCAGTTGCTTAGGAAATCACTAATTCTTATGGTGTATTCCTGCTGCTGCTGGGTAGCTTGGTTAGGCTTAGCCTTATTAGCTAGCTGGCAAGTACAATGAATTGTTGAAATCTTGAAACAATGTCAAGTGACTCAGAGCTCAAGCAAACATAATTAGAGTTAGGATTATGAAGAAGTCTTTAAGAAATATTTTCTGCTGGCTTGGCTTTGTCTCTAAAAGCCCCGACAGTTCCTAAATAGTTTATGCAATGGTTTTGTTAAACCCCTTGAACTGAAAGTGAAACTCTGCATTTCAGTCACATCTAGATTTTTTATTTTAAAATCCAGTATGGCGTAGTATTACAGGGGGAAAACTGCAAAAAATTCCAAGTTAAAAAGATAAACAATCGTTATACCTTCAGGACTTCATTTGTCACTTCTGGTACAAAACAAAAGGTCTGACGCACAAAACTGGCACCAACACTTTTTGTATTATGATATGTGTTAGTCAGCATCTAGTTGCCTAAATCCAATGATAAGACTGTTTTAGTTCTTCCCATTTCTCATATAATTTGTAGCCACCTTGAACAGAGAAAAAGTCAGATGACAAAGATGGAGACAGCAAGTAAGAAAAAGTACAAACATAATCAGGAGGAGGGATGAGTAAGAAAAAGAGAGGGAAAGATGAGTCACTGTAGGTGAGAGAAGGAAAGGAGGAAAATTAAATTGAGGATGAAAAAGAAATTTGGATGGTAGGAAACACAGGATGGAAGAAAAAATGATGGAGAGGAGGGGAAAGGAGAAAAGGAGAATAGTAATTAAGTAAGGGAAGAGGAGATCATGTAGGAAAAAGAAGGAAGCATAAACAGAATGACAGGATGAAAGGAGGAGGAAGGTGTGACAAAGATAATGGATGAAGGGGAAAAACAAAAATAATCCTGAGGGGAAAATCACAGCTTTGTAATTTCAGTATCTTTAATACAGTCAGCACAGTTGCTGCCTAGCTCCTCTCTGGCATCTCCCTCTCCTCCTGCACATCCCCTTCATTTTGCAGTGGGTTTTTTCCACCAGCTCGTCCATCTTTCAGGTTGAGCAGAAAGGAGAAAACCTTTTGGAAACAGACTGATTCATCATTCAACGCTATTCATCGTCCTGCTGTCAGATTTGCCCACAAGGATGCCAGTCAAAAAACAAGCAGCCAATAAACCACCTGGCACTCGATAGAGGGGAAAAAGAGAATCTGGCCTGCCACAACACCCCCCCCCCCACCAACTTCGTCATGTCTGAGGAAACGGACAGTTGATTTGGGAAGCGGTGAGAGGAAGAGTGATGAGACGGCTGTGGTAACGCTTTGCAGAAGGTCATGTCAAACAAGAGAATCTGCCACACGAAAGTGATGATTTTTTTCTCTCTCTGTCTCGACTATCAGTCACCATCTTCTGCCTGTGCCATTTAATGACTTTGGCAGAGGCAGAAGATGGTAAGTGTGCCATAGAAAAGGCTTCATACATTTGGGAAGAGAAACACTGGAGGAGTGTGGGAGGGGTATTTACAATTAGCACCTTTAGCCAAATGTTCAAACTGTGGCACAGCGAGGCCATTTATGGCCCTTTATTAAAACACAGTATTTAAACAGTGGAGGGGAGACATCTGCTCACCACTCTCGAGCCCTCTTATGTTCACATGTGTCAGAACAGGCCCATTGCAGTCCGTACGCTGACAGTCTCTTGGAGGGATGAACAACTTCAGGCTGATTGTGTGAATAGGAGCAGTTGGTTATTGCACAGTTTTGTTGATCCACGGGGCATAAGGGTAAGCACTGGTAACACTGCTGGAATGAATCTCCTGAAGAAGTTGAGCATAGAAAGCAAAGATGCAGTACTGTCTATTCATGCATGATTAGAAATGAAAGCAAAGTGGACTTAAGGTTGTAAATAAGCAATCTTCTTTGGTTTCTTCAGATAAGCAAAGCATTTACCCACCAAACTCCAAATGGACTCAACAAAAGACTTGTTGATTTCAGCGTGCCCAGAGAAAAAATATGAGCGAAACATTACTAATTTTTAAAAAGCTAAAAAAAAAAAAAAAGACCAGACGAGATTACAAGTATAGCGTGAAAAAGTACCTGTACCCATCCTGATTTCTTAGGTTTTTGCATATTGGTCACACTTACAGCCATATCAGAGCACATTTACATGTATAGATTCATTCATGCCTCCGAATGCGTAACATGCAAATCGTCGGCGTAACCGATGATTTGCATTAAATAGCATCAGTATGTTACCAGCTGAGATGAGAATGTGTTGATCTTGCCTTTGGCTCCACCTGCACAACAGCAGTGCCAGGGTAGGTCTCCGCGGCAGAATTTGTTTCCCCTGCTTCGGGAGAATGCGCTGGGCAGTGCAAACCACAGACAAACAGTATCCCACATTCTTTACTTTTAGTTCACAAACGCTTCTTATAATGACTAATTACTGCTTCAGGATTTTGTGGTACAAATCGGAATCAATGGTTCCTTCAGTTACAGCAAGTCGTCCAGATCCTGAAGCACCAAGCAGTCCCAGATAATCACCCAATCACCATCATGTTCGTTTGCCTGATGTTCATTTTCTGGAAAATTCTGTCAGTTTTCACACCAGATGTAATGGAACACAAACTTTCCAAAATGTTCAACGTTTTCTCTTAACTTTCCCAGAAGTCATGGGGATCATCATGACATTGTTGGCAAATGAGAAATGAGCCTTTGTGTTTCCTTTGGGGTCAGCAGTGGTTTTCACCTTGCAACTCTCCCACATGTGTTATTTTTGCACAGTCTCGTTCATATTGTTGAATAATGAACGCTGACCTTAACTCAGGCAAGTAAACCCTGCAGCTCTTTAGATGTTGTTCTGGGATTTTTTTTGTGACCTGGCCACTTGTGGAAGGTTTACCACTGTTGCAAGTTTTCTCTGTTTCTGGATAATAGCTCTCCAACTCCCATGTCAATGACTTTGTTCTCAGCTGGTTCTTTAGTTTGTGGCATGATGTGCTGCTTTGGAGATTTTTAAGACTACTTCAGCACAGTAGTCACACAGGTTCTGACAGTAATCAGGTCTAGATGTGGAAATTGCACTTAGCATTCCAAACAATGTGATTAATTGCAGCTAATCCATCATTTAACAGGGAGTGGTGGGTTAAATACTTTTTCAGACAAGGCCAGGCAGGTTTGAATACCTTATTTTGCCTTTGAAAGCACTGCATTTCATATGCATTCAGTTTACCTTTGTCTAATATTAACATTTGTTTTGTGATCCGAAAATCTAGGTGTGAGAAAAATGCAAAAGAAAGGGGGCAAAAAGTATTTGAAGTATATCTTCAGTGGGTTTAGTTTCTACTTTGGAGTCATCTTCCAGTTGTGTGTGCCTGGAAAACCTCCAAAAAATGATAACGTCCTGATTAGATGCTGGAAACAAATCATCTGGTACCATTTCATTGCATTGGGGCAGTAGCACAACTCCTTAATCTACTTCCTAAGGCTGAGCCCAGATACCCTACAGAGGAAACTCATTTTAACTGTTAGCTAATTTTTAGGTCATTACCAAGAACTAATGAGCATAGGTTAGGGTTCCAACTTTGAACGACCAATGCATCAAAAGTTTCAACTTCTAGCTTAGCTAGGGTGACCATATTTTGATTTCCAAAGTAGAGGCCCAGTCATAAAAAACTTAAATAATACTGTTTGCTTAAACAAAAGTTTAACATATTTTAAACGATGCCTTCACTGTGCGGTTAATGAATGGTGAAATAAAAAACGTCATATAGGCTTTTACAAGTCAGCAAATGCAAAAAAAGTAGTGGACTAATATGCACAGCTCTATTTGAATATACTTTCTTTACTGACTGACCAACTGAAGAAACATAAAGGTGCAGATTTACAGCAGTACAAAAGATATGTAGCAATCTGGACTGCATCTGTTTTGTGTAAACACTTGAAACACAGTAGCTTCTACGCCAGCTAGGTCACACATATAATTTTTTTTTGGGGGGGGGGTATTAAGGTTATTTCTCGCTCTATCGAGGGCCAGCAATATGAAAGAATCTGGTAAGAACCAGACACAGACTTGTTTTCTTTCCCTAATAGCCATTAGCACTTACAGACGATATCAACCCAAGCACTGAACACTGTACTGATACTGCATTAACAGCTGTGGAGCTTAGTGCATATTTTCTCCTGACCATCCCCTTACCCGGGTGCTCAGACCTCGCATGTCCCTGAACGCTGCAGCAGCCAAACCACCACTCACATCCTTGAAGACTGTCCAGCCACCAGGCTGGCAGACGGCTACCTCATCAACACAGCTGAACCAGATGGTAAAGGTGAAGACAAGGTGCCAAAGGGGATTATGCTATGTGTGGGTTTCTGAATGTGTGCAGCTTTGTGAAAATATGCTCCTTTAGTTTTTTCTTTTTTTTAATACACAGATTGAATGTCGTGTTTTTGCTCAGAAAGCTGGTGTCTCATACCGAAACAATCTGTCGTGTTGAGAGAAATTTAATGTGGCTATAAAGACACATACATCATCTGCCTACAGCTACCTAAATGCAGTAATCTTCCACACATAGGCTGAAAAGTAACAAAAGAGGGATAACACACATTCTGCAGCTGTGTTCGGCTGTAAATATGGTTATCTACCACTTTGTTCTCATCTATCTTCTGCTTATTTGTTTTTAATAATGAAGTCAAAGTGCAAAAGGGTAAACAATACTGCAAAATTTTATCTTATCAAGTTAATTTTCTCTGTTACTGAGTCCCAAATGTCTTCTTTTTCTAAGACAAGTGTAAGAAATCGTCTAAACAGAGAGTTAATTTAAAAATGATTCCATTACAAATCCTCTTATTTCAAGAAACTGCAGCAGTCTGCCTTACGGCAGGAACAGAGAATAAAACTGGTGAGCCAATTATGGACGATTTGGTAGTGAAGAGTGATGGGACCAATTTGGTCAGGTCAGCTGATATAAAAATGTGCTGAGAAGGTTTCCATCTATGAAATGGAATAAACTGGCATTCAAATAGCACTTTTCTGGTCTTACGAACATCTTCAAATGCTTCACACTAAAACCACATTCCCTTTCTTAACGCAGCACTTTATTCTAACACTTTGTCTACTTTTTACACACCTGTGGGAGATTTAGGTTCATCGGGGGCGCATGTTTTTCTGACTCTCAGAAGAAGCTGGAGCATCCAGATAAAACCTGTGTTGACTCACAAGTTTCACAAAAACTTCTTGCTGTGATCTGGCTACTCCTTACTTCACCACTGCCCCTGATCCATCACTGAAGTCCCCATTTTCTTAACAATTCATACAGCTAAGTGGTAGAGGCTATACCAGATGACACTGAGTCGGGTATACGTTGAACAAGTGACCATTTCATCACAAAGGCTAACGGAAAGAGAACCAGACACTTCAGCGTCACTTGTTAACCTAACATGGATGTCTGTTGACTTTGGACAGAGCTGGAGCAACTGGAGGACACCCCCACAGGCACAGTGAGAACCTGGAAGATCCAAACACAAAGACCCAAGTGGAGGAGCATGTTTGAACCCATACGATCTCCAAGTTCTTTCTAGCATTTCCAATCTATGTTGCCAAAACTTCTCCATTGGCTTATCTCTTCTTAAATTTTTTTCCCCCACTTCTTTCTGGCTGTTCCATCACAAATGTTACCACATTTGAACAGTTACAGTCACTGAATGCCATCATTTTTCTGGAAACCAGCAGCAGCAACTTTTTAATATTTTACCAGAACGCGAGTCCTTTTCACCAGTTATTCATTATTATTTAGTGTGCTTCCTCAGTTTTATGCTATTTATGTTTTATGCTGTTTTAAATAAATCTGTAAAAGTCAGCGGTCTAACGCCACACATAGACCTGGAGGAGAAACCAGGTTGTCCATAGTCCGTGGAGCATCATGGTTATGGCTATTTCAGTCAGGTCACCTGGAATATTCAATTCAAAATGCCTCTATTAAGACCGCGTTCATTCTGTTTCATTGACACGTGTCTGTAATATTGTTATTGTGATTCTAGTTTACTATGTGGAACCAATTAATCTTTTTTAGGAAAGTGTCATCATAATAGCGAACTGTCTTTTCCCTTTTTTGTTAAGTTTGTTACACACGCTCATTTTCATCTGCTACAAAAGCAAGTCAGGTTCTGTAGAAAACAATGATGCCTTTGTTTTTAACAAAATAGTTGCATGCTGGGCACTGAAGTGTTTGTGGATTCCTGCTTAAGGACTTCATGGTTGCTTTCTCTTGTCAACAAAAGTTTGTAGCTGCCGTGTAATAAATGTAATAATGTAAATATCCAGATAATAATAAACACAGATGAGTGAGTTTTATTCAGAGATGAATGAATTTTAGATTAGCATTATTATAACAAAGCAACAATGAAACTAAATATCAGGATTAGGATATTCTTTTAATAGAGCATCCTAATCCTGATAGGAACCGTAGCTGTTTTTACTCTTTCACTTGTGAGAGTCCTCCTGATGGCCTCTATGGACCCTTCCCTGTCTCAGTGTAATATCTCTCTCAGCACACTACAAAGAGCTCCCATCCAGGTGTTTGCACAGGATTTGAAAAAAACAAGAGCAAAAATCAATAAGCTGCAAGGTTATTCGCTCTGGTTCTGGATAGAGGCCTGCATGCACTGCCAGGCAGCGAGCTCAACTTCACTATAAAGCTAAAAAAAAAAAAAGCAAAAAAGAAAGTATTTTTAATTAATGCACATGTGAACATAGAATCCAACTGCAAAACTCCACGCCATGATTATATGTGTGTGACCTGACTGAAATAGCCATAACCACGATGCTCCACTGGACTACAGAGAACCTGGTTCTCCTTTAGGTCTATAAGCAGGGCAATAACAAAGGTGTGAACTGTAAATATAACAGACTGAGTATAAGTAAAAAGAGTGAGAACACTGTCAGTGTGTAAATTTAATCACTGTTAAAATGAGCTAAACTCCTGGAGCAAGAGAAAGTGATATGGGGAGACCTATAAAAAACAAAGTGTGCGAGCATGTTGTTGTTGTGTGTGCCTGCTTTGCCTCCAAGCTTGTTATCATTGCAAAGTCGTCCTGCATTATTTACGAGCCTGTCAAAGGACTGGAGAAAGGATAAGACAACACAGAAAAACAGCTCGAGGTACTCGCAATGCATTTGCAGAGTTAATCTGAGCCTGGGACATGTCGCTCTCTCACTGCCAAGTGACACTGGCCACAGCAGCTCAGCTGATTGCACTGATTGCATTGAAAAAAGATCCTGCACATGTGACTGACTGCAGGTATGATAATACAGTGGAGCCCCTGCTGACCAAAGTGAAAATTGCCTTTTTCTGAGCAGTTAGAAATATTGTTTTAAACAGTAGTATTACTAGCATGCTTTGTTCTGGTATTTTTATGGTGATATACTTTACTGAATGCCATGTTGTATGCACATCCCAATGCTCTAAAATGCTTTCACACTAAACATCAATAGTTGCTAAAGTCTTCTCCACAGTGACTGATCCTTTATTTTTGGTCCTTTATTTTCCCATTCAAGCATTTCCCTATTTTCTGTCATATAATGTCAGGTCAGGTACTCCCTGTGATCCAGAAGGTCAGATGTCTGGCTGCTTTAAATGCTTTGTTTTTAACAATTTTTTTTATACTTTGGCTCTGTATGATGTCAGTGGGTGTGGAGGGGTGGGGTATCCTTAGTGGGTCATCTCAGGCACACTGTAGAAGTAGAATCTACCTACTGTTCAAATTAGCTATTTGTGAGGGGAATCCAATCTTTAAAAAAAAAAAGCCAACTTAAAGGGAGAGAAGCAAACATGATGCAGGTACTGACCTAAAGAATGAGCTAACAAAAAAATAACTCTCTGGGGAGGCCAATCCATGACTGATAGCGTTCCATCGTGTGGTTTTCTAACCAGGTGTGCTTTTACTACATTGGCAAAAGAGAAAAAAAAAAACCCAAAGAGCTAACAGTTAGCATTTGCTTCTGTAGAGTTTCTGGCCTCAGCCTTGTAGGGTTGTACATCTGGAAAAGCTCAGATTATAACTGCTGCCGCCTTCTCTTGGAGGTTTTCTAGGGACACACAACTTGGACGAAACTTCAGGGTAGATCTGCATTTTGCTGAAAAGATATATCTCAACTGGAGTGGGAAGGCTTTAGAATTTGGAGATTGGGAGGAACTGGAAACATATTGCTGAAAAGCAAGTGGGATATTCTTCTTAGCCTTCTAGCCTGACGATGGATGGATGAATGGTCTGTAATGAAGCCAAATGAATTTGGATTCCTTTTTAAGATGAGGTATAGAGCTGAATGTTGTAAATTTGCTGAGATGTGCTAGGACCTCAACACCAAAAAAAACCGTTGCTAGCTGTACGTACTGTCATTCTGCTGGCTTGAAACTGCTGTACCAGCTACAAACACTGCTGCCATTGTTCTTATCAGCATTTCAGATGGCCCACTTCACCACTTGCATCCACCTGCACAGTAGATTGGAAGTTATTGTCATTACTCCTTAATCTCCACTGTACCATGCTGGAGTATCCTTTCAGAAAGTGACACGGTCACCAGTGTTGGTCAAGTTACTTGAAAAAAGTAATCAGTAACTAATTACTGATTACTTCCCCCAAAAAGTAATCCCGTTACTTTACGGATTACTTATTTTCAAAATTAATTAATTACTTAGTTACTTAGTTACTTTTTAAAAACACGATTTACAACCTGAATAGGTGATAAAGTGATAGATCTTTCAGCCCAATTCTACTTTTTCTGCATAATCCATCATACAAAATGTAATCAAATGGAAAAGTCTCTTTTTTAAACTTGTTTTATTAGTTTTAATCTTTTAACTTTATGCATCAAGCAAAAATTTAATTATATGCAACATTCTCTGACTTGAATGAATTAGTTTAACATTTAAACCTATTTTCTACACATTCCAGCACATAAAATAAAATATTTTTTTGTGTTTACATTCACTCTTTCAAATAGATGCAAGTAAAACACAGCAGAAAATAAATAAAGTCAAAGACTCAGCGGTCCTGTTGCTCTATTTTCACCTGTAAAGCAGGACTGAGGTAGGCGGAGGTTTACCCTGGTGCAGGTGTGCCGCGGTCAGTTGAAGAATCCGCGAGTTCTCTGTGAATTTCCCATTACGTCGTTGCGCACTCGGTGCTTGCTTGGAAGTTTAGGGGGGTTTTTCGCTATAAAAAGAAGTTTTCTTCCCACGCACAACGGACACTAATGTTTTTGTCACTTTTTATGGAATCAAACTCAAAGTAAGGTCAGTACTTCCACGCTTTAAACGCTGCACGCTCATACTCTCTCCCACAATCGATATATGATCCATTGTTGATCTGCACACAGCTGTTGTCACAAGTAACGCGTTACTGCCCATCTCTGACGGTCACAGCCAACCGATGCCAAACATCAGCTTTAGTATACACAAAATACAATGCTCACATCGACCATATATGTTTTAGACTTATGGGAACAATCTAATGTGATGAGCTTAATTTGTTTGTAAATGGTTTAAGAATCATTTCTAACTTCTTTGTCACTAACAGCAAAAAGACATTTGTTTGCTATTAGGACTGATTCTTCCTGGTTTGTGATTGTGTCTGCATGTGTGTGTGTATGTCAGTGAGTATCTGTGGATTACTGTATAATCTACTGCTCACACTGAAATACTTTTGTCAGTATTATACTGTACACTCTAGAAGAGGTCAGTTACAGGAAAGGTAACTGATTTTACTTACCTTCTCCCACAGACCTCTGTAAACTGTCAGAATGACAGGTCATCAAAGTGTGTTCGGATTATTTATGTGACCGTCTGAAGTATGTGAAGGTTTTTATTTCACACCGTAACCAAAGCACTGATAAGAGCACATTCATGTGAGATGGGGTTTACTCTAGGGGGGTAGAAGTTTATTCCAATCATAGGTGTTAAAATTTGACAAGACATTAATTCAGGAGCTACTCTAAGACATGAAGGTTGAATATCCCCTAGATATGACAGCACATGCATGAACATTTAATGATATGTCAAAGGAATGCTATGAAAAAACTAGAACCCAAGCAGGCAACATGTATCATTATACTTTAAAGGTCTGTGTGAACAAGAGCCAAAGCTGTCAACAGCTTTGATATTACAGAGAAGCCATGGGGGGGAATCCACAGCGAAAGCTGAACTCTTTGAAGTCCGCTGCTGCCCTGGATTTCTGGTGGCCTAAACTCCCCAGTGATCTGTGTTCTGTCCAATTGCTACTGGCTCACATTTGGACATTTTTGTAAAGAATTTTAGAGAACTCCACCATGATGTCCACTTTGAAGGACCAGCCAAATTATATTAATAGTTTGCTTTTTCAAATTGTTTGTCAGTGAACTTTTTTTCACCTTTGTGAAGAACCACCATGGATTTGTGTGTCCTGGTAATGTCTGTCAATACAAACTGGTTACAGGAGGGGGAAGGACAGTAGCAAAACAAACTGGTGGAAAAGGAGCTACAGCACTCAGTCCTGAATGCAAACATACGGTGGCCTACTCAGGCTCTTTTCAAAAAAAGACAAAAACAACATGGACCCATCACTCACTGTGACAGGAGTTCAAGGCTAATGCAAGATAAGTTGGGGAAGGAAAAAGTAGGGGTCCAGTTGTGTTAAATCCTTCACAGACTGGTCCTAGATTGGACCACTTACTTCTCAAAGGAATGCACTTGTCCCAGCAGAAGAGTACCACGTTATTGATTTATTTGCTGTTGCAGACACTGATATGAACAGCCTGGACACCATTGTTGAGTAGTAATTCCTGTTTAAGCTTTTGCAAGTCTGTAAACTGAGGCACATATGGGCTTGGTACATTGTAATGTAAAGTCTCCAGTTATTCATTTGCAGTCACAAACTACTGCAGATGAATAACAGGAAAATAATTCAGGTATAAGAGACTTCAGACCAAAAGGTTACATTGTTTTTTTATTATGACCACAGTCAAGACAAACCCTATTTTCACAAAAAAAAAAAAATAAAAAAAAATAGTGGATTGAAACTGAACTGATTTGATGAGGCACTCAGATGCCACTATAAAACTCGGGTGGGGTGGGGGGGACTTTTGGCCCCCCACCTTATAAACACAGAATCCAAAACCTTCGTGTTCAACAGGGTTGAGAACAGATGACTGAAAAGTCCAAAACTTAAGATTCACAAAACTTATTCACCTACCAAATTATTCTTTCTACCCTATGTTTGGGCCCTTTTCATTCTGAAAGAGTACACTCCCGTCAGGATAGAACTGTTTCATCATTGGATAAAGGATATCTCTCAGAAAAAGCTTTACACTGATTTGTACAGAACTTTCCATTTAGGGAAAAGAAACCCAAAATCTCACCAGCAAAGCACCGTCTCCCCCTTTTTGAAAGAAAATAAAGAACTTTTTTAAGAGACTGAAGGATATAAAGTAGATAAAACTGGATATAGTTCATATTTCACTGTCTCTCAATAAATGTCTGTGGAACACTGGTGTATTAGAATTGGTTTCTCTGCTGTAGGGCTTTTAGTGTGCCACTAATGTTGGCCCTGTGCAAGTAAAGGCAGCACAAAAGCCTAGAGTGTTGTCAACAGCAACAAAGGGACTGGTAAACAAACCCCAAACAATTATCAAATGGTTATTGGTCTTCTTACTCAAAAACAACGTGAATAATGTGGCCTAAGCAACAGGGAAACAAAGTGTAAATTGTCTTTGGCTTAAAATTGCCCCAGTCATTTTCAGTAACAGTTGTTTAATTCCCTCCTGATATCACACTGGAAATAAATTGCTTTCCTGCTATACAAACATCCATTGATTTGCACCACCTTTCCACTAATTAGGAAACCACACTGAAACTGGTCTGATTTGTGCTTGACGTTCACAAAGAGACCACAAACGCTGGTGGGGACTTATGCAGCCAAGGCAATTAACAAAATAACACAACAATGGCTTGGGATTCTTATCTACTCTGTCATTGCAAAAGGTTGTAAAAGAGTAGCAACATTTAGGGAAACAATTTCTTGCTTCAAAAGCTTTCTGAGCACGTCCTCAAAGGCCTGCAGAGTAGGAACTTTCTTACAAGATTACATATTCAGACGGTTACAGTGGAAGTTCTGACAGTTACATCACTACAAGAACAGACGTAGATTTCAGTAGGTAGTGGTCAAAAGTACAGGAACGCTTAAAATTGCAATGGGAAAATTAACAACTACAAAAGAGCCCCAAAACACGTTTGAGGAGAGGTGAGAAGCAAAAAGAACAAACAGAGAAGGATGAGTGATGACAGTTTTTTGTTTTGGTGCTCAACAAAATGACTCTCAACACTCCGATCTTACTAACTTTTGGCACCCACAGGCCGCCCGCCCAGTAATAAACAACCGATCATTTTAGAAACTCCCTGATGAACATAATCAAACATTTAGTAGCTCAAAATCTTCTTTTAGAATTTGTTCATGAACACTGGAACCACTGGAATTCCATCAGAACTAAAAGTCATATGTCCGCAAACGGGCGTTGCAACTCCTTATCTGGTGCGTGTCTTTTATTTTGACAGCGAATGTGCACCTGTGGACCACTTATGTGCACCCCTGTTTATACACCACTCTGCATTTGATCATTAGTTATTATTAATTTCTGTCTCTCTTCCACAGCATGTCGCTTTCTTGCCTTCCTTCCCTCACCCTGGCCAGTCACGTCAAATGGCTTCCTCTCCCTGATCCTGGTTCTGCCAGACGTTTCTTCCTGTTAAAAGGGAATTTTTCCCTTCCCACTGTCGCCAAAGCACTTGATCATAGGAGGTCATATGATTGTTTGGCTTTTTTTTTTCTGTTTTCTCTGTGTTAGGGTGTTTTGAATTGAACTGAACTGAATAATAAGAAGAAGAAAAAGAAAAAAAGCAACAGCCTTACTAAAAACACAAGTTTAAAAACCAGTAGGTGACATTATAGAGGTTAAATTGATCTCTTTTCTCGGCACTGCCCAATGGCAAAAAAAGTTAGTGCCAGCCTGTTCAATGCAGGGAGTAGTTCCCTGTCAGACACTGATAAAGGCCAAACCACGCATTAAAGAAGAGTGGATATTGGAGCTGTAGCCCAACTGTTGGGCCAACGGAAACAAGTCAGTAGTGATGAGGTGGAATGTGTTAACAGGCAAATGTGGCCAAACACATTCTTATTAATTCAAAGGTGCTAGACTGTGTTATGCCAAGTTTTTATTTCATTCTTCTTCTATTCTGTTTTCTTTTCTGCCTCCAAGTGCAGAGAAAAATAAAGGTAAAAAAAAAAAATCTGCTGCTTTAAAGTTGGAAACCCTACCAAAGAGAATATCAAGGCTTTCTATATTTAGTTAACTGGTAGATGGAAATACCCCACATGATTTAACTCTGAGAATACAGCACCTCCAAAACATAAACACAAACTCAACTCTCATGGGATATCTGGAAGATAACAGTAGATTCCCAAATGCCCAAATTCTCAAAATTACTATATATAATCCTTTTAAATGTGAAAAAAAAATGCTTTTAGAGCTCTAAGGTTTGAACAGCAAGACTGCTTGTGTAGCAGTATCTTCAGTCAGCTGGTACTGCGCTGATGTACCCTTGAGCAATGCAGTAAACCCTCAGCTTCTCTTGTGAAACAGCTTTTTGCTCAGTAAAAGAGGGCTGTACAGATGTGAACATGGTGAAGCAGGGCACAACTGTTAGACATTATGTTCACCCTGCAAAACCTTCCTTGAAGAAAAAGAGCTGGTACAACACCTGAACAATTACTGACGGTGTAATTATCGTTAAACATATTTTAATGTCATTCTGCTCTGACCTAAGGCTGAGAAATGGTAGCGATTAAAACCTGCTGCATTTGTTAATTCAGATAGTGGAAAAAATATTGCCTCGGCTATTGACTCACAGAACGGTGCACATATTAACTTTTACGTCCTTGAGTTGAGCATGAGTCTGGAAACTTGTCATTAGTTGAATAATGGCACATTTTGACTGCTTCCAGACAGAAGCCTTTTACATCAGCTTTCCTCTGTATGTACTGAAAGAGTCTAGTCCAATATGTCATTGGCATCCCCCTCATTTCCTCGCTGAGAATGTCAAATTAACAATATGATGGTATAATTAAGGATAATTTCCCAGTAAAGCAAACGTAGGCTGGATCATAATGTTTGAAATGACTATTTTCATTATGATGTAACATAAAAAACAAAGAGTTTTAGAACTGCATCCTGCATTAGACTGGGGCCAAAACAAGGACAGAAACAAGAAATAAACCACAAGCCCCTTTGCAACATTAAATTAAACAGGAAACACTAAGGATTTTTCTGGTATTATGCAGCTACATATATGAAGTCCAAATAAGTCATTTTTTACTTGCACTTGGGGGAATGTTAAAGTAGAGGCCTGGGCATCGGATGCAAGGACAAGGCCGGGCAAATTGCTCTGTCTCTGGCAATCAAGTAATGTCCTTTTACTTATTTATTTATTTTTTGTGTGACCTTGTAGCTGGATGCCGCCAACCTTCATTGAATTTTAAAGAGGCTAGTTGCAGCTGAACATTGTCTAGTATTTTACTTCAGAAAGAAGGATAAAAATCCTTCCCAGCAGATAGTTTATGCTTTTTTTTATTTGTCATTCCATAAGTCTCCAAATAAGGTCTCAAATGAAGCAAACAATACCTTTATTAAGTTTTGTAGCACTTAAAGCACTTCTCTGCTTTAGTAACCATTCCAATTCATTGCTGACCTTGAAATGATTTCATAATGAAACTCAAAGCCCACTTTCTGTTTTCTTCCACCTACATCTCATTAATCCACAAACAAAATTAGGAATATTTTTTCCTTTTTAAAGGTCAGGAATGAACAGAGCTGCTGACTCCTCATTTTTTACTTATAGGGTACCTCATTTTTTACTTATAGGGTACATGTGACATTATTTTGAACCACAGAGAAGTATGTGATCTTTATAAAGCAATCTTCAAAATTAGAAACTGTGCATCTCCAGAAGGCCACCACACAAAACAAAGTTTGTCTTTCTTTTTAAAAGTCACATAATGAAGCTTATACTTAAGTTTGGTAAGGGAGATCTGCATTTTGGCCTGCTAGACTACTATTTACATCACTTCCACTTTCACACGCTGTCAAACTCAATTCTGTTATCATCACTCTGGTCCAATAATTTTCTTGCCCTCCTTTGGCAAACCAATCAGCCTCTGTTCATTCTGCCATCCAGGCTCTTATTTGTGTGACCTGAATCCTCGTCATTTCCACCTAAACCTGTTCAAGGGACCCTCATCCACGTTTCCACCTGCTTCATCTTCACCACGGCAAATGTGTGGCTCTCAGGGGAATGAGGTGGAGGTGCATCCTGGTTCCTACCATTGTTGGGCCTCCGCTCTGCTAATTAGTTTCACTGGAGTCTAGTTTAATCATCGCACTCTTTGCTTCAATTAATTGTCTTCATCTTTCTTTAGTGATCTTTTCTTATTCCCAGTGCTTAGTTCCACTGGTGTTTAAAAAAAAAAAAGTACAAATTCACTAGCTGGGACCACGTCCTCATTTTAGGTTTGACAGCATTTTAGTAGGTAAAAGTGAATGCTTGGACATGATTTGAGCTACGGTTTGGGGAAGACCTCGAAGGGGACTGGCGATGGCTCCCGGGCCTGGCAGATCCCTGTGTACTAAATAGAAGTGAAGAAGTTAAATAATTGAAAACAAGGAGGGAGGGTGGGGCACGTAAGTGAGAATGAACTGGTGAAACCTATATAGATGACAACCGGAAGGAGCGTGTTTGGAGGCCTGGTGCCGCTCTTGAAATTCTGATTCATAATTTACAAAAAACAAGCTGCTTGCAAATATTAAAAATCAGTGGTTGTTTGGTGATTTAGGTTTTTGCATTCAGCATCTGCTTGCAGGTCAGTCTGTCTCCAAAAAAATGTTTTGTTCAACTTAGAAATAATTGACATTTAATGTATAAGTGCATACAGACTGCCAAAACATTGCAATCATTCACACTCAGTCTGCACTGATGAATCTAACTTGTCTTGCAAGAAGAGATTTTCTGAAATTTCTTTTTCATTTCTTTGAGATTTCGGCTGGACTCTGACTATAACTAGTTTATGTAAATTTCTGTTTAAAATGAATTTCTATGCATTTGTGTGCCAATTTGACCGAATTCAAACAACAACTGACTCCATCGTATTGCTGTTTCACCGTTGTCTTGATGCACCAAAGTGTTCGCAAACACAGCAAACATTTTGAAGACGACATGATCACAACAAAGTGATAAAACATTTGTTCATAATTTTGATCAGTCATGGTCTCAAACCATTTTTCCCTACTGTGAATCTTGTATTACTGCATTTTTTTAAATGTTTTAATTCACTATCAAGATTCTGACCTTTTGCCAAGGCCAAACAGTGCGTCCCCCAGAAGGTCACATCTATTAAAATGAAATGAGGGACTATGTTTCAGTTATGTGAGGCGAAAAAACAATCATTCAAACAGTGAATGTATTGCAGAATATTTTGAGCATTTTTAATCCTTAAAATGTCCTCAGACACTTTCCTGTTTTCCTCTTTCTGTAGAACAAACTGCTGTACATCTTTACATAGTCCGCCTCAAGACACCAAAGTTTCCATCCTGCTCCATTTGTGTGTGAAAACATGATTGAGATCCTTAAGTTAAATTTAGGGAAGGTAGTTTTAGAACTCTGAAGAAAACATTATCTGAGTGGAAAGGAAGAGATGGAGTAAGAGAAAAGAAGTGATGGAAAAAAAAAACCTAACTTAGAGGAATAATACAGAGTTTAAAGTTTGAAGGTCAGGAAGATTTTTTTTTTCTGCACCATTACTCACAACAGAGACTAGAGAGGTATAGAGATGACATTTTGAATTATAGTTGCTTTTTTTTCTTCAGCACCAGACACCGTTTCTTAAGGACTTTTTCCTCCTTGTTTTTTTGCTAACACAGCTTTATTTGATGAAAATCAAGGGCCACAGGTGCAACTCACAAGGCCTATTTTTTTAAGGCAGAGTCAATAAACCGGGATGTTTAAGGTGAGCAGGAAACGAGGTCAAAAAAGAACCCGTAACCTTTTATAAGCTGCAAACTCTGTATTGAGAATAGTGCTGTGGCCTGTACAGTGTGGTGGGTTTAGTTAACACAAGTGCACAAGTTTAATTTAAACATATAATGTGTGATTTTTTTCCCCCTGGAAATTTCATACATATCAGTGTTAGAAACATAGTATAAGTAAGTTCAGAAATCAATTAATACAATTAAATAAAGTGGATTAAATTTAGGCTGCTTGTAAATGGCAATATGCTCTAAACAATTAACACTGGATAATAATACAACAATTTGAAAATAATTTTTTCACTGATTAAGTTGTTAGTTTGACCGCAGGTAGACTCTCTTCAGTTGATCACATACAAATGACTGCACATCCTTTATGTTGTGTGAAGCTTCATGAGCTCTCTGTGCTGAGGTGGTTTTTCCTGTTCTCAAACCGTCTTCCTGTAGGAGCTCAGTCTGGGTGGAGCTCCTTTTTCTCCTCCTCATATTTCATTGTTTCCATCCTACCTCTCTCCGACCTGTCTTCCCAATGTGATGTATGAAATGTAAGTAATGTCGGAAGGGGTCTAATTTCATTGCATATGCACGTGACAAATGAAGGGCTATCCATTTGCAGTTAATGCATTTGAGTGAAATGACTTGAGCATATATGACTAAATGTAGCATGAATTGATATTTATGAATGTATTGAATTCATTCATAAATATCTGTTTTCGTTTTAACTGACAGACGCCTAGCAACTGAAATGGCAAACACATGCTTAAGTCACTGGTATTACATCCTTAGTGGACAAAAAGACTTAAAACATTGAAACATTCAGCTCCTACCCATGGCATGTGCAACTGTAGAGATGTGAATGAGGACCTTGAATTAATAAAAGAGCTGCAAGCTCAGCAAAACCCAAGGCTGGATAAATAAAGACTGAAAGACAGACCAAGAGAATGACAATCTCAGACACGAACAAAGAAGCTCACACAAAGTTGGAAAAGAGAAAGACAGGTGAAGGCAGAAAAAAGATTTGCCATGGGTGATTTAGGGACTGAGATCTGCTCCACGGTGTCTGTTGTTGTCACTCAGAGTCTTTCGCTGTCAGAAAAGAGAAGGAATAAAGAGCAAAGGAGGCGAACCAAAAGAAGACATGAAGATTTGAAAAACGAGTCTCGGAAAAATAGGGCGCAGCCTTAAACTGTATCTGGCAAAACTCAGCACTGAACACAGACAATATACCACCTGGAAGATAAATATCAGATAGCAAATACCAGCATTTCACAGGTGTAGAGATGGTGTCTTTGCTATGACCTGCATATTACCTTAACTGGATTTTATGATGCTTTCATGGTTAATATAGATGGAAAAGAGCACTTAAGGCAAAATTTATTTAAGTTTTGTTGATTAATATTTGTTCACATAATTCATGGTGTACCACAGATATAGCATAATATCATTTTGACATATTTACTTGTTTTGAAATCGTTCAAGTTGCTTCACCGCCATGTATATTAAATATAGCATACGCCTGATAACCCCCCTCCCCCCCTCCTTTCATGCAGTGTATTTGTATCTTTTGATGTACACCAACTGTTTACAGCAGTCAGAAGATTAGAATATCATTACAGAACACTGCTTTGGTCCATATTTATAAATTCTCATACACAATACATAGTCACAAAGGAGTGGCCACGCAGAGTGAAAACATGTGAATTATTTACCTCAGACACCAGATAATCAGACTGGTTCTTCACAAATTAGCAAACGGGACACGTCGTGGATGTGCACAAACTCACAAGGTCATTTTTATCTCAGGTTAAAGAATAGAAGCTGTCAGCTCAGGAGCCTTGAAAACAAACAAAAGCAAACAAAAAAGGAAGCCTTAAGAGAAGGAGCACTGGAAACCTTTGATTTATGTTTCAGTAATACGGAAAAATGTTTATACATCACTGTGAAATGTGTGTGGCCGAGGTTAAGCTTCTAAATTTATTTATAACCACACATTGTTTTCTGGAATTTCCCATCTTTGTCATTCTTTTGTAGCTTTGTTTCTGTGCTCGTTGCTTAAACGAGAATTTAAAAACAGCTTTTGTTTTTGTTTTTTAAACACCTCTCACGTTTCACTGGCTCACTAACTGGCAGCTGTCAAGTTTCCTTTTGTGGCCCATCACCATATTTAATCACCCGCCCACGAAGCATCTCCCAAATCCCTGACCAAGCCCACCGAAGCAGGTGTAGCTGACTACAAACCTCAGAAGGCCAAGAGTCTGCAGGCTTTTGGCAGCTTTACCTCAGAGTGGATGACTCACTTTGCGAAAAAATGATAATAGATGATTAGAGTCTCCAATTAAACTCCTGCCAGGGCACATGGTGGGCAGTGCTTAGTGATATGATTAAAAACACTCATATACATAAGATTAATAGCAAATTATATGCTGCAATGGTGCTGAACTGTGAAGTGTGAAAAGGAGTTAAGTTGGTGAAACAAGCCACAAAGTGTCGAGAGAGACCTGTGTCATTTAATTCTTCAGAAAGAGAAAATGAAGACAAGTCTCTGCCGAGTTAGCAGCTGCATATTTGGAAAGTCTGTTAAAATTTGGTCAGTTGTAAAATAATGGCGATACTGACTTCATTTCACTTCTATTAAAATTTTAATATTTGCACTATATTGCCAAAAGTGTTCACTGGTCTGCCTTCAAAGGATTTCATATCATGCTGGCCCACAGTTTGCTGCTATATCAGCCTCAGCTCCTCGGGGAGGGTTTTTCATAAGGTTTAGGAGTGTGTTTATGGGAATTTTTGACCATTCTTCAAGAAGTGCATTTGTGAGGTCAGGCACTGATGTTGGACGAGAAGGTCTGGCTCGGAGTTTCTGATTCATCCCAAAGGTGTTCTGTCGGGTTGAGGTCAGGACTCTGTGCAGGCCGGTCAAGTTGTTCCACACCAAATTCACTCATCCATGTCTTTATGGAACTACTTCGTGCGCTGATGCACGGTCATGACGGAATTGAAGGGGGTCGTCTCCAAGCTGTTGCTACAAAGTTGAGAGCATGAAATTGTCCAAAACATTTTGGCATGCTGAAGCATTAAGAGTTCATTTCACTGGAACTAAGTGGCCGAGGTCAACTCCTGGAAAAACATCCCCACACCATAATCCCCCCCTCCACCAAACTTTCTGACTGCAGAAAGTTAGTGACCTGACATTTGTCATCACCTGTGGCCCTGGACGTGACTGGAACGCCTGAATTCAATGATTTGGATGGGAGAGTGAATACTGTTTATTGATATGGTTTTTACAGGGTACAGGGAAAAGAGAGAGATTTGATAGGGTGTTCTTGTTTAATATTTTCATGTGTGTGCGCATGCATGGGTTTGTTGGTATGGGTATATATATATATATAAATAATTGTAGGCTGTGTATCCTTGAGGTGTTAATGGGGTTATTGAAAATGTGTATATGTGCGTATGTGTGTATATACGTATGTATGGATAGATAGAAACATATATGTGTATATATTAAAAAAAAAAAAAAAAAAAAAAAAAAAATTACACATAACATATAATGTAATTGCAAGGAGGTATTTCTGTAGTCTATTGATACTAGGTAGTGGAAAAGGGGTGGGATTAAATAAGCTTATGCTTCTTCCTGCTCCTTTTTGAACATGGACGTTATTTGGAGTTGTGGTTGCTCCTTTTGTTTGCTTTGTTCATTTGTCTCTTTTAATTCTATTTTTTTTTTTTTTTTTATACTTTTTCAACATGTTCAAAATAAAGATTCAATCAATCAATCAATCAATATGTGCATTTCACAGGCTTATTGGTGGCACCAATATTTATGTCTTATGAATTGGTGAAAGATTTTTGATACACCGATGACACATAACATCACCACCTACCTTATATTGCATGGCGCCACCCCCCACCCACCTCTGCTGCCGAAACAACCTTGAACCTTTACATGAGTCCAGAAGCACTTTACATGATTTTTACTGCAAATTTGTGTTTGAATAGAAAGTGATTCATGTTATTATTGCATTCATCAACAGGCGAAAAAAATGCTAAGAAAATGATAAGTCCCCTCAGATAGTATGGTGTCAATACCTTGTTCGGTTCTGAAAGCCGACCAGCCTTGGTTTCATACCTCGTGCTTCTATTATGTTACAAGGGCTCCTATTCGACTGTGACAAATTTGATCTGTGACAAACTGTTAACTCTGTGTCCTATCTGTCTGAAACTGTCCTCTTCGTCACCTCTCCAGCAGCTCCATTTCATCTGTCTTTCACACTCCTCATCCCCCATCATTAAAAGGATGCAGTCAACATATGCCACCCAAAATCTCATCAGATTCCCCATTTTGCAGGGTAATGTTTAAATCATAAAATATAATTCATTTTTTAATTAATTAATTTTTTTTAGCAATTTGTTTGAATATAGACAGTATTCAAAGACAGCATCAAAGTATGCAAAAATCAAATATGAATGCACTATTCTGGTCTATTTAAGTTAAAATGTGCCTTTAGATGATGCCCAGGTGCACTTTGTAATTAGCCTTAGTTATGATTTACACAGTTGTAATTATAAGTAATGATGTGGCCTCATGTCAAAAATATTTCAGAACCACAGAGCTTGGATAGCTATCTAGATAATGCGCTTCATAACCATTACGAGTCTGGATAAGGCAACGGCACTTTCATATTGTGACTCATCTGCATCTACAGCAGTGGAGCTGACACAACATTTACCTCCTCTAGCCTTGACTGCCTCGAGTTTTACTTTTACTTTTTAACAGCCTTTTATCCATACACTTGATTGCTCATGGATATAAGAACCTTCTTTGTGATTGAGCTTGACCTGCCTGCTCACAAGCTGAGAGTCTGAGAGAACAAGCTGACTCATTTTTACCTGTAAGCTCTGTATCATTTATGAGTTAACACAAATAATTTAGATGCATCAAATGTCCATTAGTAAAGGACATGTCAGGCAAATGTGATAAAATTGCTTAATGCGGAAAATATGATAGTAGTTGCCACCAGTAAATGGTCTTACATAGAAAACAGCGGTTTTGACCTTTATAACTCCAGAGAATCGACTGGGGTAATGACCAGTTTGAATCAGAGTTGGGAGAATCTGGCTGTTAGTCACTGCTTAAAAGAACCTTTTGTTAGTAACTACTGCAACTCCAAATCCATTTTCACACATGAAATCCTGACAATGTTGGGATAATCAGGTCAGAACATTATCAGATGACGTCCTTTCTCCAGTTCACACGGGCAGAATGGCAAAAAGGTAGCAAGTGAATGTGATAAAACTGCTCCCTGTCTGGAGCCATGACAGCCATGCATCCCTGCATTGAAGTAAACTCATATTATCATTTCATGTAATCACGAGTTTTAATTAAAAATAGAAAAAGAAAGAAAGAAAAAAAGAAAAACAGTAGCCCTCACATTTTAGCCAACACCCTGCAGGCATCTTTTATTTTTTTACACGTGAAGAAGAAAGTTTTCATAGACTTGTGTGTACTAATCTCTGTCTCTCTTCCACAGCATGTCTTTATCCTGTCTTCTTCCTCTCACCCCAACTGGTCGCAGCAGATGGCCCCGCCCCTCCCTGAGCCTGGTTCTGCCAGAGGTTTCTTCCTGTTGAAAGGGAGTTTTTCCTTCCCACTGTCGCCAAAGTGCTTGTTCTTAGGTGGTCCTATGATTGTTGGATTTTTCTCTGTATGCATTAATCTAGGGTCTACCTTGCAATATAAAGCGCCTTAAGCCAACTTGTTGTGATTTGGTGATGTATAAATAAAATTGAATTGAACTGAGAAAAATAATAATTTTCTATATGACTTTCTGTGTTTCTTACTTCCTTGCTTCCAATGCCCATTCAGTTGATTGAGCTTTCCAAGCATGTGTTTTAGGTACAGTTCTTTTAAGGTCCCATCACAGCATTTCAATCAGGCTGAGGTCTGGACATGTACTTCACCACAGCAACACCTTATCTATCTTCGTTTTTGGCCATTCTGAGTTGTTGATGTGCAGGGGATCATTGTCCTCTACCAAGATCTAGTTTTATCAAGCTATAGTTTTATACAGATGGCCTATAAAATACATTGATATGCAGAAGAGTTGGTGGTCAACTAAATGACTGCAAAGTGCCCAGGTTCTAAGGCTGTGCATAAAAGTTTGTATGAGGAAATATGCTGTATTTGATTTTCTCTGAACACACCACCGCATCACGTGCAAATATCATGACTTTGGTCTTTTGGTGTGTACAAAGGATATTGCTCCAGGAGGCTTGTGGTTTGTTCAGATACAGTTTTGCAAATCTAAGCTGTGTTACCATATTCTTGTTTGAGAGGAAAGTCTTTTTTTCAGGTCAGTCCTTCCAAACAAACCATACTTGTTCAATCTACTTTGGGGGAGATTTTGGTGTACAAAAAATTGAATTGAATTGGTTTCTGCTCAGAAAGGAACAGCAAATCAATAAAACTTCTGCTTTTATGGTGTCAGACATGCTGATTGTCAATTATTTAAGCATATTTAAATACAAGCACTTAGCTGCTACATATACTACTAATTTCTATGGAAGCAATAATGGTGGGACTGCATAGAGTCTAGTGAACGAATTATTTTTTACATGAATCACAGTTTAAGAGCTCCATGTTTTTAACAACTGCTGCCAGCGTGCCTTTAAGCAAAACGCTGAATCCTAAATGTTTTACTAGAAAATTATAGACACTATAAACTGTGTGAGATTTAATACTTTGTTGAAAACAAAACAAAAAAAAATGTTCAGCAAATCTTTTGTGTGTAAACAAAGGATTTAAAGGAAGCAGACGAGTTTAATACCTGTCACAAGCAGAGCTTGGAGCAAATAAGACGGGAACGTCGCTTTTTGGGTTCATGGATATAGCCGACACAGTCATCCAAAACACCCGGCAGCGATTATAATAAGCCTATAATTCACTAATATTACAAGGAGGCAGTTATTCAAGAATGCACAGGTCACATCAGCTTCAGGGAAAGCAAAGAAAAAAAAAGTTCCTTATCCGTTTTCCACACAATGATAGAAACGCCAGGAAATACAGAAAGTAAGAGGCACAAAAGTCTGCCTGAATGTAATCGTCAATTGTGCACAGCTGATTGATTGTGCAATAGCATTTTCATCTCTGCCCAAAGTGAACAAAGGTTGTTACTAAAGTGGGTAAATGAGCAAATTAGAAGGGATTTAGGTAGAACTAAAGAGATCTTCTCAAGCAAATGGTGCTTATCATCTTATTAGCCGGCTGGACTGTGGGCAGCTAGGGGGCAGAAACTGCTTTGGGCAAAAAGCTCTGGAGCTGCAGAAGAAGACATTGGGTGAAATTAAATTACAGTTACAGTCAGTGATGTCTACAGAAACTCATTTTAACTAAAGACCCAAATGAAACATTGCTGCAGAGCTGCTTCACCATTGCTTATCCCGCAGGCTGATGATACGCTCGCTGTGTGGAGGTCATGTGCTTGAACATACCTGATCTTTTCCTATAGTCTCTGTTTGTGTTGCACCAAAGCTATTTATGTGCTGTAAATGCCAAAGTGATTTTTCCTCATCTGCTGACACAAATGCCACATGCTGCCTGTTTGGCAATGGAAGAAACCTACTTTTTTTCCGGAGTTATTATTTGCATGTGCTGCTATGCTGTGATTATCAATCAGTCTGAGTGTTGTTTATCCACCTCATCACAATATCTTACAGAGAAGTCAGTTCATTACTCCCTCCATAATAGAATTCAATCACTCATAATGGATACCTGTCAAACTGAATGATGTGTGACAGTTTCCAGTCCACAATTTATTGATTATGTTCAATAATTTGTGCCAAATCCATCTTTAATTAAAGCCACTGTCAATGGAAAATTGGAATATATTCCTTAACAGCCACCTTAATTAAATTATACGCAAAAAAAGGCTTTTCAGTGGACACTAGCAACTGGGACTAAACCCTACAATAAATTGACTGTATATTCAATTTTATAACTCTAGATTCCAATCTTTAGATACATATTCTGGTAAAAAAAAATTCTTATCTACATGCATATGCAAAAGTAGGTTTTTAAAAATTTGTATTAACTATTCAGTTTTTAATCACTCTAATTTAAAAACCACATTCATTACAACAGTAGGGCCTTTAATATTTTGCGACTAATCTTTCCTTTTTATGTTCCCAACAGTCAAACAGGAAAAGCACAGGAACAAAACTACAGCTTCAGACTACAAGTCAGAACAATATAAAACAAATGTGAATCAAGAGTCTCATGAAGTTATCACACCAAAAGCCTTGTGAGCACAGACTTAAAAAAAGTCTCCCCGTTGGGCTTTTTTAAGACTGTGGTTCTTTGCATAGAACAGCAGAATGGTTGCAGTTTATCTAGGCTACAGGTCATTTAGAGCTTTATTGTATAAGCCATCACTAAGACACTAAAACCAACCAAAAGACACTGAGAGCCAGTGGAGTTCAAATGCATGAGATCGAAATGTGGATTAGACCATCGGCATACTTTCAAGATGTTAGGTTGATCACTTTAATCTCAAATCAGAGTCAAAGATAACACAAAGGCTCATAGCTTTTGATTGAACCCAAGAAACCACCAATTCCAAATCCCTGGATGGTGCATCTCTTTTTCACCCGGAGGCCAGGACTTTCTGTTTTGTCTTTGCTGAACTTTAAAAGAGTTTTCCTGACTTTTTTGCTTGGAAAAGAATTATAGCTGCACTCAAACCATGCATGCCATTTGGCTCTGCAAAAAATTAGACACGTGTCATCAACATAACTTTGAATTTATGTTAAACATTTAAATCATGCACAAGTGAAAATTATGCAAATACGTAAATGGAAGCTTTCTGAACGCAGCTTACTTCGAAACCCAAAATCAAATTTTCAGTCGTTTAGAGCGAGACAAAAGGCTTTCTCTGTTCCAAATAAGCCATACTTGTTCAGTCTGTCTTTCTAATTTTAGTAGGACGAACTTTAATATTTAAAATACTAACTGAGGGCTGCAGAGTCTCTTGGGGGGGGGG